>NC_043960.1:46509452-46871118 GCF_902148855.1 Sphaeramia orbicularis | reverse complement strand
TACACCACATTGCCAGAAGATTCTCCTGAACTGTTGATGTTTCTGTCCACCATTTTGTGTGGCAGTTTTTAAAGCCTGTGTGGCACGGAGGTGATTGGGACAATGAGACAAGCTTCTTTTTTTTTTTTTTTTTTTAAATGAATGAATGAATGATATGTCAACACATGGTCTGGATTATTAGTAGTGTCTGGGTTTGACTTTGAATATGCAAATTCTATCACTGTATTTGACCCTGTGCTTGTTTAAGGATGCACTAATACCCTGCTGTGTGTTTTGTTTTTTTTAATCATCCTCAGGAAGCAGAGACGGGATTTGTTCCGAGCGTACAAGACTTTGATAAGAAGCTCGCTGAAGCTGATGCCTATCTCCAAATACTGATTGACCAGTTAAAGGTAGGACTCATTTCAAATAGATTCCATGTACAAATACATTTAAATCTGCGCAAAGACCTTCCTCTTAATGATCACAGTAATGATGTATTTAAAGAGACAACTATTTATTGTCTCAGACCCATAAACAGATAATCATAATGAAAGAAGCTAGTGTCGTCCACAACAGACTCGACGTGCATCGTCCCTCCACTTTCACTGATCATTTCAATGCTCATTTGACTGCGTATCCATCTTAGGTCACATTATATCTGCAACTTTTGTGAGCCTTTCATCTCTTGTTCTGTGTCACTCTCTCACAGCTGTTTGATGAGAAGATAAAGGACTGCAAAGAGGATGAATCACGCAGAGTGAGTACCAGAAGCCAATACTTGGTCTGTCCTCATGTCCCGACTCCGGTCCACTTTAGTAAGGGACGAAAGCAGACATGTAGCTCTGAGGAATGAAAGATGACAGGTGTCAGTGCATTATAGACATCTGATACATTGTGATTGTTTAAAGCCGTCAGAATTCAGGTTGTGATACAGGCAACGGGATATATCATGATACAGTTTTGTAAGTTAAATCAAAAGTGGTTTTAAAGAGTCGTATCATCCTTCATTTGGTACTTCCATACAAATAGTTCCTGTCATTTACTTTTCCTTCCTGCATCTGTGTGGAAGAACACAAAGTACCCAAATGACTAAATATTCCAGTGTGTGATTTGTGACTGAATAATAAAGGATAGAGCATAAAAGAAAATAACTTCATAACGACAATTATACTTAATATATTTTGTGTCTTTAGATTAACTGATTCATATTGTCTCTGAAATAAACCACATATTCATAGCAAATTATATATTTGTGTGTGTGTATATATAGATATATATATATATATATATATATATATATATATATATATATATATATATCTTCTATCACTTAAACAGATCTAGTTGACCAAAATACTGTTTTGCTAATGCATGATTTCAGTGTCAATTCGTAAATTCCTTTTAATCAACCATTAAATCAAACTGTTATAGATGAGGCTTGCCTCCTTCTAATTTTTATGTTAAAACAGGTGATACTACAGGTGTTTTGTTTTTTTTTTTTTTTTTTTTTTACTCTGTGTCCTTGAAGTCATCTTCTCCCCTGTTAATATCTACTTTATCGCCTTCAACAACAGACAGTCGCACTTAAATTAAACTACTTCATCATATCCCTGAAATCGAGTTTTGGGGATATAATGGTTTTACCCCGAATGCCACCGCCAGATATCCTTCGTGTGAACATGATAACTAGGACAGATTTGGTTGGATTTCATTTCCCTTGATAACCAACATAGGGGACCCCTTGTGGAAGAACCCTATTGATTTCAGCTTCTCTATGATTATTTTAAGTCATCCAAATGTGGGTGCTTTAGTTGATAATCACTTTCTTGGACATAGATTAAGCAATAATAGGCCGATTGAGATAAAATTTGGTTCATATCGATCGTCATACAGATGTCCATTTTCTCGTGACCAGAGTTCATATGGTGTCATTTTTATGCACTAGGGTGGAGTTTTGTGGGGAAAAATTGGTTCTCCGACCATTATTCTGCCACTGTCAAGTCGATGTAGCTCAAATTGAGTTCATATTGATTGTCTAACAATTATCGTGGATAGATTTATATATAGCAGAGGACTGGGGGGAACTTTCAGGGATATACCCTTGCTGACTGCCTGCAACAGCGTAAGCCTTGTTATATTAAGGGGTTTCAATAACTGCCAGCGATTTTCACCAGCTATTTTAATATGTGTCGCCGGCTACTTTCTGCTCCAGAGCCCAGGTCAGGTCTTTTCAGCCACCGAGCACAAGATTAGAAACCTCCCACCCAATTGTGAAAAAAAATAAATGTGTGTATGGATTGTGGGGCTTTACTTGTATCACCAGATTGCTATTACAAGTGACCCCTGCTGGATATATCGTCATTTGTTCACACGGGGAAATGTCAACCTCCGTACAGGGTCAAAGGTCTATTGAGCCAATGAATGTGACCCTGCAATCCCATGTGCGGATGACACAGAATTACAGTTTGACCTGGATTGCTGGGGGCATCCACTGTATACAAACATGGCTGAACACGTGCACCTTGATGTCACCTGGGACCCAGAATCACGCCCATTTACCCAACACATGCATATATTACATTACATTTTCAGTTGCAACAGACTTCTCTCCAATCTTCCAGGGCACATTTTGTGATAAGGGCCCGTATTCCTAAAGATTCTTAGTGCAAAGAGTTGCTTCTAGTGCCCAAATTCTAAGAAAATTCTTAAAATCATGATGTTTTCTTAGAATTTCCCCTAAAAATTCAGAGTAGATCCTAGTAAAAATAAAAGCTATTCCTAAAGAATCCTAGCCCTTAAGAGAGCTCCTTAGGTGAGATCTGTTAAGAGCAGGGAAGAGGACTTTTAAGGGGCTTAGGAATTCCCTAAGCAGAGGACAAAATGGCCGACGGAAGAGGCAGGAGGGATATTCTTCAAACACTGGATGACATTGAATTAATTAAATGCTACAGATTGCACTGTAAAAAAAAAAAAAAATTGTATCATTCTGGCAGCAGGGGTGCCGAAAAAATACTGTTAAGTAACGGAAAATAACAATCTCATAAAAATACAGTAATTTTCCATAATTAAATAAATTTTTTTGGCCTAACTTTACATGGGATTTTGCATAATTTTTGACTTTTAATGTTTAATAAAGAATATTTACATGTATTAAAATAATCAAATTGCCTATAAATATATATATAAATAATTTTTAGTGAGACTAAGTTGTATGATCCACTGATAAACTGTATTTGGACAGTTTATGCAGTGCTTATACATGTTATACATTCAAAAAAATACATTTATTCAACATTTTTGTCATGAAACCTGCCGTAATTATACAAGATATTGTCAATTAACAAACAAGTCTTGTTAAAACTACAGAACAAATACTTCTTTTACGGGTTAATTATCAGTAATTTTATCTCTTTTTTTTTTTTTTTTTTTTACAGTATTAAACTTTAAATAACAGTTTAATCTCATGAATAGAAAATAAATATTTGTGAAATTACGATACATTTGCAAATATATTTTAACTGTATGTTTCTGGTGGAAAAAAAAAATCTTTTAAAAAAATGGAAATGTTATGGTTATTCACAGTTACAGTTTGGTTGTGTTGTTTTACCTTTGACATGTAAAATCACAGTCTATTTTTATCGTTTCATAGATATTTTCCTGTATCTTAAAATACAGGAAAAATCTGTAAAATAAACAGTAAAATTCTGTTAAATTATAGATTTTTTTTACAGTGTGCCAATTAATATGAGCAAATAAATATAATTATCACTGTGAATACTGTGCAAGTGGACCTGAGTTTTTTCACACATTTGTCAGATAATTTTAAAGTGTAGCTTACTATTCATTGAACAGATGTTTTCTTGTATGTGAAATATTATTTACAGTTACACAGTCTCATAAGATTAGATTCTATGATTTAAGTTTATTGATTTTAGGGTCAGTCCCTTGGCCATTATCACCAAAAGTATAGTTTTTTCTAGCTTTTAGGATCAGCCTATCACAGCTTTTGAAATGATGACTCATACCTAGCAACATGGTCAACCACACCTCCTCACTAAGATAGGAATTTCTGTCCATTCCTTGCTCAGAGTTCTCTGAGTGTGTTCTGGAATCACTCCTAAGCTAAGACTCCTTGCTAGGAATTTTTAGGTTAAGTTAGGAGCACTGTGAGAGGATTCTCAGAATCTCTAGGAATACAGGCCCAGATCTCCCAGTCTGAATGAATTTGACCATCAGATTTATACAAGCTCAGGAGCATGTGTCTTTTTATCAGATGACTATCATTTAAAGTTGATTGACCTTCAAACAAATATGAAATATACAAACATATGAATAATACATGAACAAAGAATAATGTAAATGGAGATCACTTGATGTAGTTTTGGAGCAAGGTCACTTTTTTTAGTCTTTACCTGTTATGAGGTCTACACTCTGCCTTTTGCAATACAGGCATAGTGCTCTTTTCAGCTTTAAAAATTGGTCATAAAAATAGGTAAAATGAGGTATGTAAAACAGTCATTTTGCTTGAATGTGGCTTCGCCCCCCATATACCCCCCACCAAGGCTTTACCCCTGGACCCACAGGGGGCCTTGGCGGCTCCCGGACCCCTGCCATCTGGGAAGAGCCACCTACTTTTAACAAATAACCGTCTACTCTGAAAATTATTGAAACCCCTGTATATTATTTCTTTTTATTTTCATTTCACTGACATAAATATTTGTCACACTCTTACAAGTTCAACCCTGTTAAGACATTTGATCTAGACTGTTTTCATGTCATGTTTTAACATGTGTGACATTAGTTAAAATTTCTGTTCATCTAAATATTAGCCACTTAAAGATCTATGACTGACTTGGCTCTGAATATACAAAGTTCTACCTGAATCTAATGGAGCACATGTTAAACATGCCAACAAAAGATGATTAAAAATGTGAAATTTGTCACGTTACATGTTATTGGATAACATGGCTAACTCAAGGTCTTATGATAATTAAAGATTACAATTTTCTAATATTGTGTTTGATAAAAGGACGGTGTATATATAGTTCATGGTGTTGGTGCAAGAGTGTAAGTGAAGTACTCCTCTTAGATGCAGACACATGGAAACTTGTTTCACAGTTCAACCTCATAAGAACATGGAATGAAAGGATCAAAACAGAGTCACTGTAGCTTTAACAAAAGTAATGACCTCTTTACATTTTGATAAGGAAGGCAGTTAAGGGAAGCAGAGGAGTTTCAGAGTGTCTCAGTGGCCTCGTGTTTTTCATCTGTGGCTGTGTGATTCACTTCCTCCCTGACATGAACACCAGGTTTTGGTCACTTGGTCTTGTCATTATGACTGGATGGAACTCTTTTGTGCAAGATTAAGCTTTTAGATTTTTACATAACACAAACCACATCCTAGATGTGTGTATATTGTTTTCATTATGGGCTATATAGATATACCAGGAATTCTGTCCATCCATTCCGTCTGTCTGAGATTTTTGTCCAACTAATTTCTCAAAGACAGCTCACCAGACTCTTTTTCAAATTTCACACATGTTCATCACATTTGCCTTTCTCCTCAATTTTTGCATTTTTTTGCAATTTTTGAAATGTTTTAGAAAACACTGAAAGTTAAGCCTCAAATTAATCCCTGGGTTGGCAGGGTAGGTACCAGTAAAGCAGGAGGAACAAAGTGTTGTGTGACTAGTTGGGGTATTAGTAGCCCTGATTTGTTTTCAGTTGTTTTCTTCTGTTTTCATTCGGGTTGAATGTGTTGTGAAACAGATTGTGTCAGGCAGGGCTTCTGCTTTTCAACTTTGTTTTGCTCTTTAAAATCATAATTTTATAAATCGTTCTTGTTTCTTTCAGAAAATTGAAAATTTGAGGGAGACCACATGTGTAAGTCAAAACCAAGCACATCCTCCTTCTTGTCTTTCAGTTATGGAGGCCCTTTTCTAATCTTATTAATCTATTTTTGCTCTTTCCTTTCCAGAGTATGGTAGAATCCATCAAGCACTGTATTGTACTGCTGCAAATTGCCAAGGTAACACATTATAATGCATGTGTAATTGACCTATGTGTCTTCCATTTCACCATAATCATTATTGTTGTTGGATCACATTGGTGTTGTACTGTGTCTCTGGAGTAGTTCCCTGCTAACAGTTGCTGTCTGGGTTGTTGGATGATGAGGGTGTAGCCCAGTACTCATTTCATCACATGTTCCGTTCAGCCTTCGAAGAGGAAGTGGAGCAATCAACTTTGCTTCATGTCTTTGCTAAGGTGCAACTTGTGGTGGCTTTTCTTTTTTTATTCGTACGTTGAGCCACATTCTAGGCAACATTGTAATTTACTACATTGCAGATTGGTGTCATAGATGCCCTTATTGATAGAGGAGGGAAAAAATGAAGGCAGAGGCTTTTCCCATGTGATGAAGGATTACTGCATGTGACAAAATTAGAGCCTCCTGAAGCACCATGTGACGGGACGGTGCAGATGTATCTCCACTCGCCGCGATGTTCGTGTCAGGATGCTTGCACTGTGTGTCCTGCTGGCTTTGTGAAATGACTCTTGAACCTGCATACACCAGTGGTCTAACACTGTCTTCTTAAAATTTTAAGGACCAAAGTAACGAACAGCAACACGCAAACGGACTTATAGTAAGTTTGACACCCTCTGTCCATGACAAAAATTTTAAATCAAACCAACTGCTAACTTTCTTTTCCCGCTTAATTTAGTCCACACTGTAGAAAAGCAGATCAATCAGACCTCTGTAGTGCATGCTGTCTAATTGGAGATACGCTTTTATCTCAGGCTCTTTCCCTAATGTTTGCTATCACTATTCTGTGAATCAACTTCTTCATTTCATTTGAGACTTAAATCCTTTTAGGAATGGTTGGGAACTATTCTTCCTTCATCAAAACACAGATTGTGTCTGTGTGTGTGTGTAGATTGTGCTATGGACAATGGTCATCTTTGCATATACATCTACATTGCCAAGGGCTGGGCGATAAAACAGTGGATATTATCACAATATAATTTTATGTCGTGACAACCTAAATATCATTTCGTGGTGCACAATTTTCTTTTTTCAAATTTGTGTACGTCATCAACGAAAAAACAGATTTTTCAAAGTTTAATTTTGATGTTAATGTTGTGAAAGCCATAACAGCATTCATCTTCTTTCTTTTTGCATCACAACATTTCGAAATCTTTTATAAAATTTGTTTTATCGTTTTTGTTATTTTGCACCTTATATATTTTTGTCTTGTGTCTTTTGCATCATTTTCATCTGTTGCATCTTTTACATGGTTTTTGTCTCCATCTTATGTTACGTTTTTTATAATGTTTACTCCATTTCCATTGTTTTATCCTTTTATGTTTTAACTGGGGTTTTTTTTTTGTCTTTTGTGTTTTTTTTTTTTTTTTTTCATTTTGTTGCGTTTTTTGCATATTTATATTTTACAAGTATGTATTGCACGTTTATGTTTTGTCTTTTTACATCATCATCTTGTGTCATTTTCATTCATTTTTGTGTCATATGTCATCTCATCTGTTGTATCTTTTACAGTTCAAAACCTCAAATAAACCATCGCGTTTCCTCAACTTTTCACTCGGGATCAAAAATCATACTTTAATCAGTGAAAGAAAATAATGCATTGACAGGATATGAATATTTTTATCTTGCTGAACTTTTTGTCCATTTCGCCCAGCCCTAACACTGACATATGTGTGTGTTTGCTTGCATGCCTGTATATGAATGAATGTTGCACTTCAATCCAGTCTCTAATGAAAGTCACTAATTTGCCATTGATTTGCCCTGTCCACACACCTGCCTGCTTATAGATCCACTGAGAACTAATAGCCCAAAAGCCATCGAGGCAGCACCTTCACTGGCTCGACAGGTGTACTGCTTCATGTCAGAAATAGATTATCCTCTATTCAGCCTTTACCTAGCATTCCTTTCAGTTTGTGGTGACGATCAAAGTAAAGAGAGGAAGCATGCACAGACTTTGTAACTCCTTACAGCAATCATGTCATCTCTTTACACCGTAGTTCCCGTGGTGTCTTAAAGTCTGCAGTATTTTTCTACGAGTTGTCTGATCTGACTGCCATATAATGCACTCTTAATGGAAAATGTAACACGGAGGTTATTAACTCATGCATCATCATGTTTGTATATGTTGAATCGAAGGTTGGCTGATGGGTTTGACATCTAGCAGTCAAAACTGCAAACTGACTGCAACTTCACAATGCACAATGAGCTACATATTCATTGAATCTAGGAATCAGTGGATGGCAGATTGTATGTCAAGGCAGTTTGTTCGGTAAGTCTATTTTGTATGAATTTAGTTTTGGTATTGTAGTAGGTAAAATGGAAGAAAATAGCACAGTAGAATGTTTCCGTGATACGATATTCCCCAGGTTAAAAAATTATATCACAGGGCCGCTTTTTGTGATCAAGTGTAAGCTTTTCAGTTCTTCTCTGCTCATGTAGTAGCCTGCATCAGATGAGAAGAAAAAACAACACAATAATACAGTGATAGTAGGAGTATTTAAACTGAGCAGCACAATTAATCACAGTGTCAGCCTGTGCATTTGGATAATTGAAAAGACAGTTTAAAGATCGGATATTTGGTGATAGTTTGGATTTGGCAATTCGTTAGGAGAACCGATGAGTACTATGCAAAAAACATGCAAAATATAAGTTTCTTATATATTTTTTTTAATACTAGTTTAGAATGTGAAAAAAACGCACATCTTGATAACCAGCAAGTAGATGCAAACCAGTCACAGATCATAGAAAAAAGAAAAAAAAAAGCATTCTTACTCGACACAGACCTCAACAACAAACACTTATTATCATTCTTACATGCATCATATGTCCAATATGATGATGTATATTTCATGTACATCATATATACATGTCATTTTTTACATTTAGCCCAGCCCACTGTCTACTTGATGAAACCGTGACAACCAGGAAAGTAAAAAAAATAAATCAACAAATGTATGGCATTGCCCCCAGAAAGTATATACAGTGAGTAGATAATAGATAACATTGAGAATGTCAATGTGTTTCTTATAGCCAGAGCCTTAATAGTGGTGGTGTGTTCATAGACTTACACTGCTCTTATATCTGATTTAATCTCACAGACATTAAGTACCAGTATTATGTCGTATTAATAGCGCCAGTGTACTGTAAGCTCTGTCTGCACATTAACTGCACATGGTTTTATATGACATAAGCTTTGTGCTAAACATATCTTTGCGCTTAAGAATTGCCTAAAGGTCTGTGACATCTCCTGTAGCTCATAAATAGGTAGCCTTTGATAAATGCACAGAGGCCTCCCTTCATACCTAGAAATACCAGCAGTGTGTCTGAGGTTGTCGAGCTGCAGAGTAGTTTAACATCAAGTGCAAGGATCATTCTAGAGCAGTACTGCCAGAGGCCTGCTAGGTATTTTACTTGTCAAAACAATTTATGTGCTGTGATTGCTTTAGGTTTTCTCTGCCGTCATAGCTACCCCTGCTGCATTAACTATTGTAATTCACTAAAATGAATATATTGATCATGACACACTGGTTTTTAGCATGATTAGCTGTAACTCCACTCTCTCCTGTAAGGCCACTGGATGGCTCCTCATAACTGACCAATATTTCTGTAACTGACTAATTAGTAGCCCTCGCCTTATTTTCATGTAGGCATGTGGACGAGCAGAGCAACAGAGGGTAGGAGGAGAATTAAAGAGAAAGAAAGGACCACAGGAAGGCATAGTAGAGACGACAGGAGGGAAAATTGAGCAGAGATTCCATGAACAGTTTCTTTTTAGCTCACCAGCCAATGGGCCATGAGCCACCGTGAAGGCACTTTGTCGGGTGTTGTCTTTGGTGTCTTCATCATCATTGTCATCTTCATTAGCAATTTCTCCAAACATCTTCTCTGACAAAACTACTTTTTGGATTCATTTAAAATGTTATATGTAGCTTCCTTGGGACAGTGTCTGCAAAGTTTGTTCACAGTTGTCAGAAATTTGGATTTTTTAATTTTTTAAATATTGCAAATTTGCCTTTGGCCAAATTTTGATGGCTTATAAAATGGAAATGGTATATATCAATATAGTTACTATTTAGCACTGACAGGAAGTCATATGAACTTTCATTTAATTTGTTGAGTAAATAATAATTTAGTATAATAATAATGATTTATTTAGCACTTTTCTGTCCACTCACACTCTGGTAGTAAACTACATACAGAGCCATAGCTGGGGCAGACTGATGGAATCTGCGCCCTGCCCCTATGACCACCACCAAACATTCATACACCAGTGTGAGTAGCAGCACTGGAGGCAAGGTGGGTGAAGTGTCTTTCCCAAGGACACAACAGCATGATTAGGACAGAGCAGGATTTGACCCACTCTACCTCCTGAGCCACGGTTGCCACAGCCTCCAGTGAAAGTACCACCCACTTCTGTTGGGAGATTGATCTCCTGCATCAAGACCACAACAGAACTTGACAATCACGCAAATTCAAGTTGTTACTGATGTTTGGTCCTATTTTTCTGCTCATGCAGATACACCAAATGAAAAAGGAAAAACATGTATTGCCATTCAGCATTTTAAAAACTGATTTCTATTTGTGAACAAAGAAAAGTTGCACAGGGCATATGTGACAGAATAGTGTGTGATAGTTTTTTCATAACTCCCCTTCACTGTATTGTAATTCAAGTGGTCTGAGAGGAAACTGGATTTGTGTATATAGTTCTTGCCTTGTTTTCAGAATTTAGAAAATCTACCTGACGACATGAATGCAATTCTACTGATCTGGTTCACATTTCAACATGGAAGCTTGAAAAAGTGGCTTCTTTTTCACATAAAAGTAGCCTTAAATGTATGAAGCCTGTTTATTGAAATATGTAAACCCCCAGTTTAGGCATTGTATGAAAACTACCACTACTTGCTGCACATTAACCAGTCATTGTAGTTTCCAACAATTTTCACCATTTGTACAAAAGTTGAACCAGATATTGGATCAGTTTAGGTTACAACAGCCCACAAAACCCAGTGAAATCCTGGAGGGACTGGTTACTGTATCTTGACAATCTTAGCCAGTGTCAGTGCAGTCATGGCAGTCATTGTGAGTCACTGTTTCTGTTCCAGACAGTCTTACATGACATGATTAAAGAAACAAAACAAAACAAATCCTGTGAATTGGTCAGTACAAGTCCAAGTTTGAGTAATAGGAAAATGCATCACATCGACCACGGTCTAATTTCAGTGGGAGCCACAGCCGTGGGGTAAGTTGTTGGTCATGGGGTCGATACGTTGCGTTGTGATGTTGGCAGTGTTCCTGTGTGTGTGTTGGGGGGGTCATTGGAGCATTGACTCCATTACGTCGAGTAAACAGGCTGCAGCGTACAGTTCATGTGTGCAGTTATGCAGATCACTGGATGTGTGATGTTACGGCGATGCTGGTGATGAGGATGGGCCACTACAGATGAGGACCGCTCCCACAGGCTTCAACTATGGGGAAATCAAGAGTCAGAGTTAAACGTGTTTCAAATTTAGTCTTTGGCCCAGCGGAGTTAATTAAGTCGTTTTTAGAATGCAGGGTTGATCCAAGTTCAGGAGGCTCTGTTAGTTATTGTGTAACACAAGGTGTGATGTCAAGAATTTAAGTAGTGCAGTTGGTGTCATATTGATTAAATTAATGATATCTGATAACGCCACTCATTCAGGAAATGGAGTAAGAGGAAATTGATCTTCCTTGGCTAGATGGCGCATCTTTTATTTACGGTGCTTGTTGCAGAGATTCACCATTAATCTGCATTATATTCAAAACAAAACGCATACGCAAACGCAGTGATCTGTTTGTAGAAGTTAAATACAAGCTGATATTGAAAATGAAGAGGAGTTTTTTCTCGGGTATTTTATTGGCTGAGACTGACAGTTGCCTTTTTTTGTTAAACATTATTAAATGGAGTAGAATAATTATTGAGCAGGCAGTGGCAAAGTGTGTGTGTGCGTGCGTGTGTGTGTGTCAGCAATGGTGGCAAAGTGTTAAATATGACTACAGGGTGTTTTAAATGTTGTTAATGGCAACATTGTTTTGATGTGTTTTCTCCAGAGCACTATAAACCCAGTGGATGGGATCTATCAGCCCCCTCTGGACACTCCTGTAGTCAACACCACGATGCCAACGCAGACCACACTACCCACAGGTACTGAACATCACCCTGCTTACCTTAAACACATATAGACACATCAAGAGCAGAAAATGCATCTGGAACGCATGGATTTGTCTTTTTCTTCAACATTCTGTCTGGATTTATCCACTGAATACACATTATTTAGAGAAGCAAGTCTTTTGTGATGCATATAAAGGTACCAAACAGCTCCCCCCGATGTTCATATCTACGATTCCTGATAAATTTCCTGCACAGCACAGTCACAGTTATGTCTGTTTTAATTTACTCTTTAAACCAGAATGACCTCCATAACTTTTTATATAATTATGTTTCAAGAAGACAATGGATTGAAACCTGAATCCAGTTCCACTCAGACGGTGATAACATTAAACGTGACCTGCTCCCTGTAATGCTCGGATTGGATTTTCCCTTTCACAACTTTGATGAATGTATTAAATGTTTTTTTGGTAAACTGATGCAAGTGAAGTTCCTGACTGTTGAAAACATCTTTGTCCAGTCATGTGATAAAGATGTACTTTTTTGGGTGATATTTTATTGTTCAGACGTAGTTCTCTTGAAAGGTCAGTCTTTTTTTTTTTTATCAAAGTGGATTTATGTCATTCTCCATAGTCAAATAGTAATTATATTCATGAAATATTAAGTTAATTAAGTGGAATGTCGTCACATGGCGTGACTAAGATCTGCTAAATTGAAGGCTATTTTAGTCAGATGACCAAGACTGTGCCTAGACACTTTTAAAATGCTATAAAAATGAATACTGCAAAGTAGGCCATGCTAATTTCAGCCTCCCTAATAGACTGTGTAATCCCTCTTGCAGCTGAAGCCTCCGTCTGCAGCGTCTCACATTGTTTTCTCAGCCTCAGCATCTCATCTTGCACTGCTGGTTTTCCACTGATCAGCTTTGTTTTGCAGTTTTGCAGAGCTTACACATGCACTTTCTCTTTTTTGCCAAAGACGCTTCTCAGGTGTGTAAATCAGACCAACGACCCTCCACGTACCTGTTGGTCCTGTCGTCACGGTGATGGGCAGTCTGCAGACACCAACCCCCAACAGCACAGGTAACAGTTCACTCCTGCAGCCAATCATATCACATTAGAGGTAACGTTAGCAGTACTTTCTGGTGTTATGTGTTTGGATACGGTTAGACAGAAGTATATTCACTAATGAAAACCAAGGGTAAATAAAGGGCAAAGCCAGTTTTTTAGTCTCAAGAGAGCCATCAGCATTCTGGGTTTCGTGGCTCTGTATGAAATCACTCACTCTACTCTACAACACTACTGACAATTTTTTTAGTTCTGTTTGAAAGTAAAGTGAATATTATTACATCATAGCTTCACACAATGACAATCTCACAATGCAATGTGCCCACACATTATAAATGTGAAGATGACCATTGTAAAATCAGTTCATTACTAATTATGGAGTAAACCATTGGGTGTTTACTATGTAGGGAGTAGTGACATGAGTGAGGTTTTAGCTATGAAGAGTGAGGGGTGATCCCTACCAGGCTAAAGGAAAGTTACTGAAAACGTCATCCACATTAACTAACAATGTCATATTTAACACTACTAAGCCATTTCAGCTACTGAATAAAAAAACATGCACTTACAGGTCTAACTAACAGACTAGCTGACAGAGCATATAATCCAATATGAATTTATTCTAACATTAGCTAATGTAGATAAATTATTCTGTGTACTGTCATTAAGTAATGGTATACTTCATGACAGAATGCATGACGGATGGCCTTCTCAGTGTCTGTCAGGGATAAAATACAAGTAGGTTTTACTCAATAAACTTGAAGCTCTGAATATCTGACTCAGCAGCCAAGATAACTGTCAATCAAAGCCTGCAGAGCAGACACAGACAAGAGTCCCTCCCTCCCCTCCCTGCAGTAATAATGCATAATGTTGGAGTGAATGAGAAATTACCTGTGGACAAAGCTTTTTGCGCCATTTTAACATTGACTTCGCTTTTGGAGCCTATTCAAAGTGAACTTTTAAGGAACTACCATTTCTATTCAACGATTTTAGCTTTGTTCAGTGTCAAAATATGCATCTTCATAAAAATATGTGGCCTGTCTACAAGTGTCTTAGAAATGTATGTAATAAGTGAAAGTAGGTACATTTAACAGAAAGATGGCTTGTTTCTAACATGCTTAAAGTGTGTGATATGACAGTGTGGGTCCTATTTTTCAGCAGGTTGTTATTCATCATTTCTTGTCAGATGCAATTTACAAGCTATATAATCTAGTGGAATAATACCCAAGCCACAAGAAGTGAAGTAATAATGATATGTTAATCATTATTGTTCCTCTCAGGCCTGGACTGCTGTATCCATAACATAAAGTAAATTAAAAGCCACGTATAAAAGCAGTGGAAACTGAGGGTCCTGCCGTTCATCTTCTTTGCTGAGGCAGCAGTATTAAAACGCTGTGCTGTGCACTATGGAAAGCATGCTGCATGCTCGAGACTACTGTCCAGTATGTTCTGCAGAGGAAGCCGCCACAGTGACAGACTAATGGTTCTCCTCTACATTGTCTGTTGGAGAGCACTTAAATAATGGAAATATTTATTTTGATCCTCATGACCTGTACTGTATATAGTGTGCATAATGAAGCTGTTGAATTGAGTCCATAAGTTAAAAAATGCATAACATACCTTTTTTTTTTTTAACCTCCTGTCAGGGAGTGCCCTCAGGCCCCAGCAGTGGCGTCGCCTCCCCTGCTCACATCCCCCTCCCCTCACACTCGGTGCCAGACTTCTCCTACTCCTCCAGCGAGGATGAATTTTACGATGCCGATGAGTTCTACCAGAGCAGCACTTCCCCGAAACACTGCATAGAGTAAGTGTAGCGTCACCCCAACAATACTGCACAGAGGGGTATGATGGTGTGTGGCGCTGTAACACTGCAATTACAGCCGCTCACATACACAAATACTGCAGAACAGGCATCACGAAGTTAGTTAGCAATATATTCCAGTGTTCTTTATCTTTTCACCTCTCCTACCTCCTCCTCCTCCTCTTCAGTCCCTCAGGGCCCCCCGCCGCCTCCCCCCTCACTAATGAGGAAACTGTGTTGAAACGACCCGACACGACAGAGTCCCTCAACTCATCCATGTCCAATGGTACCACAGATGCAGGTAAATGAGTACATACACAAATAAATACACATGCAGCTCAGGATCAAAATAAAGAGACCACACTACACCACTACAGATGGGCACAAACCATCAAACTTACTTGATTATTTTTTTTTAAATTTTGATTTAAATTTTTCTGCAAATGAATCCTCTAAACAACAGTTCTTTCATTTAGATTTTGGGGGAAATGTTGTTAATGGTTTTGTAGAATAAACAAAATGTTGACTTTTCCTCATACACAAAGATTTAAATGATAAAAACCTGTGATCTGTTCATTTTTTTTTCATCAAGTCAAAATAATAATACATCATTTAAAAAATGATGAACTCATCTGGATCATTGACCAATCATAATCAATAAATGTAATCAATAATTAATGAAACTGGAAATTAATATCAAACTGTCATTCTTGGTCAAATTTTTTATTGTTCTTTCAAAAATTCTAGTTAATCATCATCTTTTATCTGAGGTAAAATTTGCTGAGAGCAAATAGACAAGGGACATAAAATTGTTTTATGGTGCTGATTTTTCAGATCATCCTTTTTTGTTAAACTTTTGACCTAAACACCAGGATGAGCAGGATTTGTCATCATATGAGAGGCAATAGTTATTCTTGCTGGATTTTTTTCCTCATTTTCCTTATTTTTTCTCATTGTATTGTTACATTAACCTTGTGTTTTGCCTTTAGACCCCTTTGATAGCCATGATGATCGTGATGATGAAGGCGAGGGGGAATCCGTGGAAGAGCACAAGAGCGTTATCATGCATCTGCTTTCTCAAGTTCGTCTGGGCATGGACCTGACAAAGGTAAAAACCCCTGAGCAGAGAAATGACAAAGGTAAAGACCCCTGAGTGGTGGAAGGATGTGTCATTGGAGCCCCTCCTACCATGCTGGGATCTCCTCGTAGAGGTTGCCTCTGTTCTTTCTGCCTCTCTGCAGAAAGTCATCCATCCTCCTTTTACTCACTAACATAATTTGTTCAATCACTCTTCCACAGGTGGTCCTGCCAACCTTCATCCTAGAACGGAGATCTTTGTTAGAGATGTACGCAGACTTCTTTGCACACCCCGACTTATTTGTAAGGTATGGCCATTAAAGTCTGTATTGTTTTCAATAGAAATCTTCAGAATCCGAGTCTGACTGGTTCTTATGATTTCCTGTAGTATCGCTGAGCAGCCAGACCCTCGGGATCGCATGGTTTACGTGGTCAAATGGTACCTGTCAGCCTTCCACGCAGGGAGGAAAGGCTCAGTTGCCAAAAAACCTTACAACCCCATCCTGGGGGAAGTGTTCTACTGCCACTGGGATCTGCCCAGTGAGATGGAGGAGCTTCCCCCACACACGGTGAGAACATGTCACTGTAGTTACACCTGCCACACTTGGTTTATGTCCCTCACAATTTTCTTAATCAGTGGTTGCCCAACTTTTTGTACTCAACACACTAAAGATTTCCACTCATTACATCATTTACATGCCTTTTGTCTTTTAATGTTGTTGGTTTTTTTTTGCATCGTATCTCATTTTGGTCTGAAACGACACGAGACACAAATGATGTAACGAGATGCAAAAAAAAAAAAATTTGAAATTTCTTGTGTAGATTCTTTCAGAAGACCCTCTTTTTTCCTTAATTCAGAAAATTAATTCATACGTACCATTCTTACTCTGATAACTGGCAGCTTAATAAAAACAGATCAAAAGCCCAACCTCAACTTAGAGAAAGGCAGTTCTTTATCTTATTTAGGTAGAAAAGCAACATTTAGTTGTGCGACGGTAGAGAAGCTGCGAGTGAATGAAAAGTTTGGAATGATATTGCGATGCATCGCTTATTGAATGTTTGCATTGATAAACTTCGATCCATTCAACAGAATATATTTTTAGTTGCATTTAAAAATGCTGCTCTTTATTTGGGTAAAGTTTTTCTTTTCTTTAGACCCATGTTAACGTACGCCGTGGATTCACGGATGTGTACACTGCACACAAACAGTATGAGCTCCGCAGATGCACTGTGGCACAAGCACCACGGATGAATACTGTGATGACTGTATCTGAATCTGACAAGACATAGAAGGAAGGTGCCGACATGTGGTTTCTTAACGTGTACTTTTTGCTATATCAAACTGCATTGAATACTGCCGTACATACTGGAGATACTTCCTTTAACAGTGACAATATAAACAATATCCAACAGTGCATCCCAGAATACCTTGCGCAGGTGTCTCATAAAGTGACAGAACCTTTTTTCTGTATTACCTACATTACAAACACATTACATTACAGATTAATTTGGCGTGGGAGCAAGAAGTTGAGTGTTAGAAACATACAGAGAAACGACTTTGGAAACAAAGTCCTAACCTTTTCACATGACTGTATGTGAGGCACGTGCTCTGAAATTGCACAAAAGCCACTTTGAAAAATCATGGTCTTATTTGATAAATAATTAATCAAGCTCATTGAATTGCACTGTATATGCCGCCACACCAAACATTTCATGCAAAAAAAATCATCACCGTCGCATTAGATTTATTATACACATGTATAATATGTAGTAGTCCAGGACAAACGTCCTGCCCCTCAAATGAAAATTTGCAAAGCTTCATGAGGTAGGGAGAAGATAAATGAGAACAAAGTTTCACTTCTGCGGGGTGGGGGGCACGGACTGCATCCCCCCATAGTATTATTAGTAGGACGGAAACCAATGCACGCGCGTGGTTATCAACTGAAATGCACATGCGTGCACCCCCCAGCCAAACTGCACACGAGTGGCCAAGCCCACACACCCACACACACCTCAGCTGCCACACCAACAGATCAATTCCACAGGAAACACTGGAATCGTATCGTATCAAATGCTGTATCGAGATGCATATCATATGGGTTTTTACAACTAAGATTCCAAACCATAATTCACAATATATCCTTTCATTTGTAGCATTACATTAATGAAAATACTTTATATAGATTTTTAGATGTTACACTATGTATATTTAAATAATGGTGAATTTTTAGAGTTGTTAAATGAAAAGCACAGCCCTTATCAGTCCTCTGTCTGTGTCCCCTCCTCTAATATCCAGGAAACTGTATCAGACGGTCCAGTCCCGTGGTCATCCCCAACAGTGTGTGTTTTGTGGCAGAGCAGGTCTCTCACCACCCCCCCAGTGAGTATCCACAGGGTTCTTCATCTGAGATGATGGACAACACTGCTTCCACTTTTGACACAGTCACTTAAAAAGGCTGATTATGTGTAAAGTTGATCCAGCAGTCATGTGTTGGTATATTTTAATGCTAAAACTGTCTTTGTCTTTGAGACGTTTGTGACCATTAAACAAACGTCTACATATACTGTCTTCTGTCTGCAGTTTCTGCCTTCTATGCAGAGTGTTTAAGTAAGAAGATCCAGTTCAATGCCCACATCTGGACCAAGTCTAAGTTCTTAGGAATGTCCATAGGTGTTCATAATATTGGCCAAGGTACACTAAAGTACTGCATTCAGTCCACATTTGTATACACTTTGCTTTTCAGCGTCATGAAGTTGTGCTAATTTTTTGCTGGGTTTTCTTTTAGGCTGCGTGTCATGTTTGGAGTATGATGAACATTACATCCTCACATTCCCCAACGGATATGGCAGGTGTGTGTTTTTACTTGTGTCTTTACCCGTCACCCCTATGTCCACCTCCCACTGACCTGAGTTTGTCCCATCCAGGTCAATTCTGACCGTGCCCTGGGTGGAGCTTGGAGGAGAATGTAACATCTCCTGCTCTAAGTCAGGTTACAGTGCCAACATCGTGTTTCACACCAAACCTTTCTATGGAGGGAAAAAGCACAGGATCACTGCTGAGATTTTGTAAGAACAGTGCAAGTGCATGCTAAATCCACTGTTTATAGAATGACAAAGGACTGAAAACAAAATAAATCACTACTGTTATCACCTCTTTGCAGTGCACCGAATGATAAGAAGTCTTACTGCTCCATTGAAGGGGAGTGGAATGGAGTGATGTACGCCAAGTGGGCATCTGGAGTGAGTTTTATTGATTTCCTCTATGGGGTGGAGTTCATGTAAAGCAAACACTAAATTAGACTTTAATTGTTAAAGGTCTAATTAGGAGCTATTAGTGAGCTGAAATAAAATATGGGAGCTAATTTCTCAATACAATAACAACTGAAGTTCCACTGGTCCAATGAAATAAAGGCCATCCTTCAGACCTGGTTTCACTCTTTCACTGGAGTGTTGATAGACATTCATTAGAGACACTCAGTGAAAACCATATAAGAAATTAGTTTCAATCCTTTAAAAACCTCCTAAGATAATGCCAGGTAATAGACAAGTCCCAACATGTTTGCCTGGCTGCATATGTGTCCAATAAAAGTCTGACAAAGTATTCATCATGCTGTTCATTTTGTCATATAAGGACACTTTAAAGTCAGTGTTAACTATTAAACAATATTTTCACCTCCTGAGCGATCGTCTTGCAATGTTGTGTCTCCTGTCACCTTCATTTTTGGCTTTTACCCATAATCCCTCAGTGGTGACCCTCGTCATGGTCTCATCATGTTCCAGTCGTGGGTCCCTCATATAAAGTTGATTTTGCATAGAAAGCATCCAAAACCAACACAAACAATAGGTTTTTAACAGGTTTAAGCTGTTATGTATGTTACATGTTTGTGCATTGTAAATAACCTTATCTTTATTTTACTTTATCAATTTGAAATACTTAAGAATTTGGAACAAAGACATAATTAACATCACAATAAAATCCATGTCTCTGACAGTTACGACAACTAAACGAAAGACTTGTAATATATAAATAAATACATTGAAAATGGTTGTTTCTTCTCTGTGTGTTTCCAGGAGAACACAGTCTTTATTGACACCAAGAGGATGGGAATCATTAAGAAGAAGGTGAGGAAACTGGAAGACCAGCTGGAGTACGAGTCCCGAAGGTGAGAAACTGCATCCTGTTTCCAGTCCTCACTGTTCTGGATGTGGGATTCAGTCTAAAAGACAGTTTTTAATCCTTTTGGTCCATCAGATTGTGGAAAGATGTGACAGTGAATCTGAAGCTGAAAGACATTGATGCAGCGACAGAAGCCAAACACCGACTGGAGGAAAAACAGAGAGCTGAAGCCCGAGAAAGAAAGGAGAATGAGCAGCAGTGGGAAACCAGGGTAAGGATGAGGGATTTAGTCTAAACACCAGAAAGATCGAGACGCTTATGATACCAACACAATGACAAAGCTGAGAAAGTACTATGACGGCACATTCTGTCAAATGTTTCCCTGTTATTCATCTTACAAAATAGAAAATAGAAATACTATATTCTACCTCAAATAAAAAGGATTATAGATCAGTTGCCTTTATTTTTTTTTAACAGAAGACATATTTTTAGGCCTGTAACAATTATTACAGATATTTCAAGTGAGTTCAAAGTTAAATAAAGCTGTGGACACATTTTAACTTCTAAAAAAAGTTCCACAATGTGCAGGAGTCAGGTAGTCACAGGTGGAACCAATGAATTTAGAAACGCACCAAACTCAGACAGTCCAGTTAATTCCTGGTAAGTGGTTATTGCTGAAGCTTTTGAGTTAGTATGTAAATATAAATGTGAACATATGAGATGGTACATGTGAACAGAGTGAAAAAGCTATGCCAAAGAAATGAAGGTGTTTAATATGATTGAAGAACCTGCATTTAAAAAAACTACTGCAAAGCTTTGGTAAACCATAGGATAAGATAGGACATATACTTAAGCTACAATGGTGAAATAAAACCAAAAGAAGAGACAACATTTCATTATTTGTAAGACATTAATCAACTCAGAATTCAATGTTAAGAATATCAGTCAAGATATCAGTGTTAAAATGTCCATAAATCTAGTGTTTTATTGGGGATTTGCTCTAATCCATGTTTCACATAAGTGATTTTGTGGTGTGTGTGCGTGTGTGTGTGTGTGCGTGTGTGTGTGTGTGTGTGTGTGTGTTTCTGCAGCTCTTCCATGAGGACGGCGAGTGCTGGGTCTACGATGAGCCGCTATTAAAGAGATTAGCCTCTCAGAGGCACTAAACAGACACTGACCCACACATATACATATGCAGAAACAAATGCACACACAACAGAGTCTTCATAAGAACTCTTTTGCAAAACCAATTCTTATCCAAGCCTTGGAATGACTGGTTGATTGAAAATGTACACAGCTTTGCATTTGACTGTAAAACGGTATGGAAATGAACGAAATCGAATGGAAAAGCTTCTAAGATGTAACATGAAAATTAGTAAAGCTCTTCTCCTTATTTGGTCAATCTCACGTCCACCACTGGTGACACCCCACCTCCCGCCAACCACATGACTCAGTGTGGAGATGGGAGTAACGACACCCCCTCTCTGACCTCTGTCCGTCAGCTTCACAACTACACCCACCTTTAGCTCTGCAGGACGAGCTGGAGCAGCACTCGTTTCCCTACAAACACGCATTTTACTGGGGGTGTGTGGTTGATGGTGTTCACGTCAAACAAACCTCGACTAATAAAACAGCGCTCTACATCTCAGGGAATCTGGTGACTGAGGGAAGTAAAAGCTACTGCCCCCCCGGGTGTCTGACAGCTTTAGAATGGTGGACCGGATCAATCCTAAAAGGGGTGGGGAGAACGTCTCTGCTTGCCTGCAACTAGTTATAACTGTTGTTTATATATAGATATACATATGATGGATATATAAATATATATTCTTTTTTATTTTCAATGCTCTTTTCTTTTTTGGCAATAGTGTAACATATTTGAGGATATGAACTTTGTGGCTTTTACATCTTTAGGAATCATTCCATTTACTTTTTTGATGTTCTGTTTCCATTTCAAGGTAACTTTGCCTCTTCCACCTGTTTGGTCCTTCACACCATTTTGTGTTTTCCTGAAGCTTCGTCATACATGCATCAGAACACGTATGACTGGGAGAAACGTGTGACAGGTTTATGCAATATAGGTCGGATGTCCTTCATGCCAAAATATTTTGAAAGAAAAGCTGAAGGCTTTTCTGGACAAAGAACAAGTACTCTTGAGATTGTTCCCTGTTGCCTGAAGGCGTTTAATACCAAGATTGTTTACTTATTTTTGTCTTTGTGGATCACTGGTGTATGATGAGGATGCAAGGCCAGGACAGAGTCTCGAGTCTTCTGTTTGTTCTGCACGACGCTGTCCTCAGTTTCTTCTCAAACACCCCCCAGATGTCAGTGGATTACCTCCATGTTTCCTTTAGTCGATCGTGCAGAGAAAACACACAGCCAGAGTAGACTTTAGAATGCTGCTGCTAGAGTTCAGACTGTATTCTACCAGTTGAGTTTCCCTGTAATCATTGTTTTTTGTCCAGTGTTTTTCAAGATCAGAACTACAGAGGTCAGTATTCATCCGACTGTTCACATCTGCTCATTCATTCTTATTTACTACTACATTTCTGTCTAAATGCAACAATATTTGGACGAGATACAAAAATACATTTTCAACCAGAAAAGTCCCAAGCAAATCTAACAAGTCAGCTCATTTGAGTTGTATTCATGTGCTTAACATTCACAGTTATAGTTCTGTAGTCCCATATATTTAACTAGTTTTGAGTTGAAATTAAATTCTTACTGTGGTGAAGGGATCTATAAAGACAAATATATTGTTGGTGCTTCATGCGCATTCACTGATGTATGGGGGGGGTTGTCAGTGGCCTTAGTTCAGCGGTTCTTATTCCACTCCAAAGACATGTCCATAGAAAGACAAAACCAACCTTGTTAGATTAGGAGTATAAATTAAATTCAAAGCTTAAGATAGAAATATTTTGTGTTTCCCTTCATGTTTTTTGTCATTGTAAACTGTGTTGAATCGAGGCCTTGCCATCCATTTCAGTTTGACGCCTAATGGAGCAATCAAAACAAATGTACTTTTTTTTTTTCATTCTGATCATAACCATTGATTGTATCAGATTCTCCTGTTTATTGATGCATAATATTAAATCTCCATGAGTTTACTCCTGGTTTTGTGATGTTTATTTCAAATAGTTAATCTCTGAGGTTGCAGAATACTGCATATCAGGTTTTGTCTTAGAGGTGAGATAGAAGTCTGTCATTTCACTTTATTCTGTGGTTTTTAGCCAACTGGAATTTACTTGTGCAGGTTTTGCTGTTGGTCTGTACTTTACAGAGCAGCAGGTATTGAACCCTCAAAGATCTAGAACTATTTTTGTGGTGACTTCCAAAATATTTTTTTTTCTCTACGTTACCTTGAGTGATTTTTTTTTTTCCCTGCTTTATTATTTTTGCCACTGCATTTTTAAGTGAAAATTAGGTATATACGCTGCCAGTCAAAAGTTCTAGAACACCCCAATTTTTCCAGTTTTGTATTGAAAATCAAGCAGTTCAAGTCCAATGAACGGCTTGAAATGGTACAAAGGTAAGTGGTGAACTGCCAGAGGCAAACAAAAAAAAAAAAGGTAAGGTTAAACAAAACTGAAAAATAATGTACATTTCAGAATTATACAAAAAAGGCCTTTTTCAGTGAACGAGAAGTGGATTAACAAAGCAGTTCTGCAGCAATGGAGGTTAATCAAGCCTCGAAAGTTGGTGCTACCAATTCCTACAAGTGTCCCAACGTTTAATTCTTTCCAACCCCCTCTGTCTGCATAAAAGTAGTTTTGGGACACACTTTGGTACCATACCGTTGTGAGCATTATTTGAACAGTATTGTACTGCAGAAAGTAGTGTGTCACTATCAAAATGGCGAGGAAAAGGCAATTAACAATAGAAGAGAGACAGACCATCATAACACTGAAAAATGTAGGTCTTTCCTACAGAGAAATTGCCAAGAAAGTCAAGGTGTCAGTAAGTCCAGTTTCCTTCACCATCAAAAGGCACTCAGAAACTGGGGGAAATGCTGACAGGAAGAAGTCTGGCAGACCCAAAGCCACAACAGAATCAGAAGACAAGTTTCTGAGAGTCAACAGTTTGCGTGATAGGCAACTCACAGGACAACAGCTTCAAGCACAGCTCATAGTGGTCGTAGTAAGCAAGTCCCAGTTTCAACTGTGAAGAGAAGACTTTGAGTTGCAGGTTTGATGGGTCGTGTTGCAGCAAGAAAGCCACTGCTGAGACTTCAGAATAAGAAAAAGAGGCTTGGCTGGGCCATGAAACACCGCCAGTGGACTACTGAAGACTGGAAGAAGGTGTTATGGACTGATGAATCCAAATTTGAAATCTTCAGTTCATCCCGCAGGACTTATGTACACTGTCGAGTAGGTGAAAGGATGGTTCCTCGGTGTATGACATCAACTGTCAAACATGGAGGAGGAAGTGTGATGGTCTGGGGCTGTTTTGCTGGATCCAGGGTCGGTGACTTGTACAGAGTGAAAGACACCCTGAACCAAAACGGCTACCACAGCATTCTGCAGCTACGCCATGCACTACCCTCTGGGATGTGCCTAGTTGGTCAGGGGTTCATCCTACAGCAAGAGAATGACCCAAAACATAAGTCCAAGCTTTTCCAGAACTACCTTAAGAAAAAAGAACCAGATGGTACGCTTGAAAACATGGAGTGGCTAGCACAGTCTCCAAACTTCAACCCCATCGAGCTGGTTTGGGATGAACTGGACAGAAGAGTGTAAGCAAAGCAACCTACAAGTGCTACACATTTATGGGAACTTCTGCAACAGAGTTGGGAAGAACTTTCTGAAGAATTTTTGATTTCCGTTGTAGAAAGAATGCCACAAGTGTGTTCAACTGTTATATCTGCCGAAGGTGGCTACTTTGATGAGTCAAAAGTTTAGAATACATTTTGGTTTCTAAATTGATTCCATGATTTCTTTTTTAACTTCTATTGTTTATTTGTTCTATGCTTTAATTTCAGAGTACACTGAGACATTAAACTGCATCATTTTAATGAAATTCTGGAAAAACTGGGGTGTTCTAAAACTTTTGACTGGTAGTGTATCTATATTGTATTTAATTTACTGACCATGTAGATAACTGAAGAAAAAGTGACTTTCAACAAAATCCATAAGTCTTAAAGACAAGTGTCTACAACCAGTCAAGCTACATGATTTTTTTGAGATGGTGTAATTTTGGGGAAAAAAATATCAGTCATTTATTTAACAAAGTCAGACCATTTCATTAATCCCTCCACATAGATAGATAGATAGATAGATAGATAGATAGATAGATAGATAGATAGATAGATAGATAGATAGATAGATAGATAGATAGATAGATAGATAGATAGATAGATAGATAGATAATGCATTTTGGGAATCTGTTGAATTGAGTGTAAATATATATGTTTCCTCGGAGGTCATATAATTACGTTTTATACTTTATTTTATTATAATTCAGTGGCTGAAGTGTTTCATGTAACATGAATATTACATACATCTTGTTTTTTTTTTTGTTTTTTTTTGCCCTAAATGTATATCAAAAAAGTATATTGTTTTAAAAGAAGGTAAAGAACACAATAGATTGTTAAAGTACAAACCAACATACAAAACAAAAAATGCACACACTGAAAGAACAAAAATTACAATTCTTTGTTTGAAAAGACCGACTCAGGTCTGTGAGGCTCCACTATAAAACAAACTCCCATTTTCTGGTTAACAGAAGGTGTTTTTCCATTTCATACATCTTCATTATAATGTTTACTACATATATGTTCTCCTTTAGCAGCCATTCTCTAGGCTTTATTTCCATTGGAGTATAGTTATGCAACAGTCTAATAGGGTGGTGGACAGATTTCTCCTGCTGTCTTCAATACAACATTCCCTAAAGAGGATTACTCTTTAGCTTCCACAGTTTCTCCAAAAGACAGGATTGTAACTGTCATAATGTGACCTCAAAGAGGGAGCAAGAAAATAACAATTACTTTTTGTTTAATACATTTTTATGTTCCTTTTGTAGATTTGTTTCTTAACCCTTGGAGACAAAGAAGTGTTTTGTGGTTCCTGACTTGTACCAGTTTATTTAGTACTTCTATGCTATGGGTCAGAATCAGATGTCAAACATCTGGTTCAGGGATACCTTGATTTAATGTGGTTCATTTAAAGTCACAATTTTCATGACAAAAAATCAAAATGTAATTTTTACTTGGTAATTCAGACAAAACCAAATGCAAGTTATGTTTGTTTGTTTGTTTGTTTGTTTGTTTTTTTCTATTTCAATGCAGATATTTTAGACTTTCAAATAAATTATGGTTTGCTCTAATTTGCCACCTTTTCAAAGCAAATTGTCGCCTATCCTTGACTCAAAGCAGAAAAATATGCTGAATGGGTGGTTCCCAGTGTTAAGGTCCAACCACATTCACTGTAGAAAATCTACATGAACAAATAAACCTACTTTATTTTCTTCTTTCTTTATTTTCTTTTTTGGTTAAGATTGGCGGCCAGCACTCGAGTTCACATGTGCATTACCGTCACCTACTGGACTGGAGTGTGGTACAGTAGATTAGCAGGAAAAAATACAAAATAAAACAAATATTACTACTAATAAAATAACTAAAATAAATACATTTCTATATATACATACATATATACATATATACACACATACCCTCAAACATACCTGACAACAAAATAAATAAATGACTTAACTATTTAAATTCTCCCTACTAACCCTGGCCGACTTCATTTTACTGTTTGTTTTACTGTCCAGTAGGGGCGTAAGTCGTCACACCACTTTTTCCCGTCGTCCTGTGCGGCTCTGTATAAAAGAGCGTTACGCAGTTTCAACGGTCTTGTTCCTCTGCGTCTCATCAGGTAATAGTGTGCACACTTTGGCTTGTTTATTACTCCACAATTTTGTTCAAGCTTTGCAAAGTGCTTTCTACTATTTTTAGACTCTGCAGCGCATCCTCCGTTTTCTCAGAGATAATTTTAAAGTTTTAAGATTATTTTTTATTAGCACTTGAGAGAGCAGGCCTGACGCCACGTGCCTCTGCGCGTGTCGGCAGGGCCAATTAGCCTCCGAGCTAACAGTAAACGTGTTCCTTTTAAAGCGAAGGAACATTTCAGCATTATCTCGTGTCTGTGTGATGACACAAGTGTTGGTAGGGACATCTGAATAACCGTGAGGAATGCCAACAGTCCTGACAGCACGAGATGGTGTCCTATTTAACACGTTTTACCGGGTTAGCTTAGCCTCAGTACAAACTACTGGAGCTAATGAGCCACGCCATGCTTTGAACCTGTAAATAAAATCGCGTAGTTGTTTTATGGATAAACAGTAAATACTTTTTTTTTTTCAGACTTGCCTACAAGGTTTCGCAAAATGAAGGTCGCTGTAACATCGTAAGTAACATCGTTGTTATCTAAAACAGGTGACCAGTGCCTGGCTTTGGTTCACAGCCATACTGTAATTCTCTGTTCAACCACTGAAATGCAGTTTGTCTTCCTCCCCCTCAGGATCAAATTGTGTTCGTTTCTTGGAAGTGGTCAGATTCCAAGTGGTGAGAGGATTTTCCTGTTTTGTTGCATTTTTGAGCAAAGTTGGTGATGATTCAAGTGTAAGAGTAGTGGACAGAAGTGATTTCTGAGAAACTTTGAAACTGAGACTTAATCACTGCCACAAAAGGCTTTGTCTGTGACCTGCTCAAACTGACGCCTACTTAAATGTATATCAACAGATCTGAGATGCAGGAAACCTGAGGAATCTGAAGGAGGTAAGAACACTGTGCAAATAGCAGTTGGAAATGGACTTGTGCCTGAAAGTGTCTATCTTGGGATTTGATGTTTAGTTAAATGCTATGGAAGTGGTTCCTTAAACCTCACTTTTATAACTCCCTTTAGTGCATCTGCTAATTTATCAGTTATCAGCCACGCTACAACACACAGTGGAAGCACAAGTCCATCTCTTAACTCCATGTAATTCCTGTGCTGCTGTGATGACACTTATTTGCTACTCTTGACAAAATGGATGACGATACATGCAACCACCATTTTATATTATCTGAGGCACGCAGGATGTAGCTCTCAAAGCTGAAGTGTCAGTACGTTGCTTATTTTATGTTCTCTTTTTTTTGTAGATGGATGAAATGTTGAAATAAGTCTGGAACTGAACCAGAACAGGTATGTGAGGCACACAGTTGGAAGGTCAAATCCTCAAGTATGCTGTCAGTGATGATTATAATACATTGGGAATCTCTCTGAAAAAGAATGAAAGACTGTGTTTGTCTGATGCAGTATGGTTAAGGTATATATTTACTGTCAGGGTCTCTAGCCAAAATTAATCCCTGATGTTGTTTTGCAGGTGCCAGTGTCTGTGGATCTTAGGTGAGTTTAAAAGATCAGTAAATGTTTGTTTTTTGGATTTTTTTTTTTTTTTTTTTTTTTTTTTTTTACTGGTTGGATGCAGTGATGATTGCATAGTTCAGCAGATATTCTGTGACGAAGAAAAATGTCTTTCGCTCCTAGCTGATGCATCTGCCATCCTGCCTCTTAAAGCCATTCATGCTGGGCTCTGATTAAACTTAACTTTCTCTTTTCTTTATAGGATTGCAAATGTCTGTTACATGTGGCCAGATGTAGGTAGGTTTAAAGGAACACGTGACATGTTTTTACTGATATTTGATACAGTGATGATTGCATAGTTCAGCAGATAATCTGTGACGAAGAAAAATGTCTTTCGCTCCTAACTGATGTATCAATAGAAAATTTCTTGTAAGCTGTAATGCTTTGTCAAAACTTACTAATATGAGTGTCTTTAATTTTTTTTTTTTTTTTTTTTTTTTTTTTTAAGATGGGGTTGAGCATATGCTGACGGTGTCATGCTGAAGTAATCTCAGTGTTGGTATGTATTGCATAAATGAGCACTGACTCTTACGACTCAGACATGATGAATTTGAATCAGGTCGCTGATCCAGTTGAGGAAATTTATTTATTCTGATCTGTTTTGTCTTGAATAAAGATAAATATATTAATGACTCTAAGTTCTCATCTATCTCTTCTGACTTTGCAGAACCAGTTGAGTTATGGCTTTTCTGTCAGATCTTGGACATGAGGTGAGTGTAAAATGCAAGTGAAATGTCTCAGACCCAGATGAGCGAGTTCAGTTTGTCTAATTTCCTTCAGAGATGAAGATGCTTTTTCTTCACTTGACAAAATGGTGTTCAGTACCGAGAGTGACTTTTTGGGGGACAATAGTCTGTGGCTCTGTCTTCTAAAAGCTTATTAGTTTTTAAACAATTCACTTTATTAAAAGCCAGGTAGGTGAACAATTGAATAAATGTCCACAGTAAACCTTGACACTTAATTGAAACTAATCATTAACCATATAATCCTGGTTCATTCTTTCAATATCAGTATTTCACTTAAGTCTCAGGCATAATCTGCCAATTTGACTTGTAAAATGCAGTGATGCTGAATTGGTTGATCACCTACTAGACTACATAAACTCATCTGGGTCTGAACTGTTTTTTTTGGGATCTCTGTATAACTGTTTGATCCCTGTGCTCTGGCCTGTGTGATGACCATGTGTTGCTGACTAAACCGTGGAGTTTAACATTAGCTCTAGCTGACCTGGTCGGTGGTGAAACTGTCTGTTTATTGGTGTGCATGTTAAACTTGAGCTACTTTATCTATTCAAGGTGCAGTCTCTTCTGTTGGAGGCTGAAAGGCAGAGCAAGGATGAGGTAAGGGCACAAGTCTTGAAACGACACCCCATGTCATGGGTTCAGTGATGTTTGTACAAATGTCTGACCTGAACTTTTATGTGGACAGTCTACTGCTGAGTAACCCAGTAAACCTAGGCTGAAGTAACCAGTCACCAACATTTAATAAAACATTGTTCTCTCCCAGTTTCAGATGAGGAGTGCTGTGTTCCAGAGGCAGACCTTGGTAAGCATAGTTCCTCGGCTTTTGTCTTTATGTAGTGATTTAACTGGGCCACGAGACCTATGATGACAAGATTCTGCCAAATGATTCACCTTGATTATCTTTAACCGTTCCATTTAGTCTGAGGCGTGTCCAGTAGTTCTCTGGTCACTTTTAAATTACTCTTGACATCTCTAATACTGATCTGGATCTCCCACAGATTGTTTCAAGAGGATGAAGGACAGCTGTCCTGCTGTGTCCTTGAGGAAAATGCTTCACCAACATCACCTCCAGTGTCAGTGGTGACATTGTGTGATCGGTGTCCCAGGGCAGTTGGTGATACAGATGTAGTTCACCACCACCAGTGAATGAATAATGGGATTGGTGTAAAGCACTTTATTTGATTCAATAAATGTTTTTTTTTTTTGACAAACTGCTTGTGTTTAATGAGTCCTATGAACACTGCCATTGATTACACTGTATTGGAGGTGTGTAGTGTTTGGTATATTGGGAAAACATCATTATACACAATCATACAACCCTTAGTGTATTTTGTACCTTACGGTTCAGTCATCCAGGGGTTTTTTTAATAGATGGATTTATACTTGTTTGCCCTTGGTTTTCTTCCTGTCATTCTGTACTATGAAGTACATTTATCAAAGTTGGTGTGTGTATATATATATATTTTTAATTAAACCTGTATTTCAAAGATTACAGTTGAAGATCAAACATAAAATTGACAAGACTACAAGAACTTAAAGCAATCTTGACATACAAATAGAAAGATTTTTTGACATTAGATCTGTAAAAAGTCCATGTAGTTTGACAGTCTTTTCACATTTGGGGGTCTAAGATTAATACTGCAAATGTACTGTTCAAATTCAGCCAGGAATCTGTGTAAACTGTGGGTGGTTTTCGAGATGTCACATTTATGGATGTGGAGTTCACCAAACAATATTCATTAGTTAATGTACTCAGTACTGCTCTCTTGGTGAATAAAACATGTAATAAACTTACAATTAATTGAGATTGGGTGTTTGATTTTGCAAAATATATATCGTTCCAATTTAGTCCTGAGGGTAATAAAGTGGTTGCATTGTTTGAATAAGTGTATTAAAGTTCCAGGCCCATTATTACATAAGTTACATATATTGTCTAGATCTAAAAATTTAGAAAGATATGCATTAGTGGTATATATATATTGTGTACAATCTTGATATCAATCTCATCTTATTGTTGATGCAGTATTTGTATGGTGACAACCATACACTTCACCAATCAGTATATGAAAAGACATTGGCTTCCCTCTTGGAGTTATTTTCAGCCTTTCATAGAATGTGTTTCTTATATGTTTATTCTTGCATTTAGAATCTGAAATGTCAACACCATCCATCCATCCATTTTCTACTGCTTATATCTGGAGCCGGGTCATGGAGGCAACAGTCTAAGCAGGGATTCCCAGACTTCCCTCTCCCCAGACACCTCCTCCAGCTCTTTCAGGGGGGACCTCAAGGTGTTCCCAGGCCAGCTGAGAGACATAGTCTCTCCAGCTTGTCCTAGGTCTCCCCGAGGTCTCCTCCCGTCGGTACATGCCCGGAACACCTCCCCAGGGAAGCGTCCAGGAGGCATCTGAAACAGATGCCCGAGCCACCTCAGCTGGCCCCTCTCGATGTGGAGGAGCAGCGGCTCTACTCCGAGCTTCTCCCTGACGACTGAGCTCCTCACCCTATCCCTAAGGGTGCGCCCAGCCACCCTGCGGAGGAAACTCATTTTGACCACTTGTATCCAGGATCTTGTCCTTTCGGTCATGACCCAAAGCTCATGACCATAGGTGAGAGTTGGAACATAGATTGACCAGTAAATCAAGAGCTTTGCCTCTCGGCTCAGCTCCTTCTTCACCACGACAGACCGATACGACTGCATCACTGCAGACGTTGCACCGATCCGTCTGTCAATCTCACGCTCCATCCTTCCCTCACTCATGAACAAGACCCCGAGATACTTGAACTCCTCCACTTGGGGCAAGGACTCCCCACCAACCCGGAGAGGGCAAACCACCTTTTTCCGATCGAGAACTATGGCCTCAGATTTGGAGGTGCTGATCCTCATCCCACTCACTTCACACTCGGCTGCAAACCGCCCCAGGGCACGCTGAAGGTCCAGGTTTGATGAGGCCAACAGGACAACATCATCTGCAAAAACCAGATATGAAATCCTGTGGTCCCCAGACCGGACCCCCTCCAGCCCCTGGCTGCGCCTAGAAATTCTGTCCAAAAAAATTATGAACAGAACCGGTTACGAAGGACCAGTACCACTAATCATTAAACGGGACTCTATTCTTACCACTTCTTGAAATTGAAAATTACTTTTCATAAGAAAGTGCAGACCATGAGGGATAGCTTTTGTAACCATGCTGAATTCCTTATTTGTTATAGGAAAAGATTTAATAAGAAGAAAACATTCGTAACTAAGCATTAAACCATCATTGTTGAAGAGATCACACACATAAATAATACCATTATCAAACCAATTTTGATTGCAAATAGATTTCTTCCCAACAGAAATGTCTCCATTATTAATAATAGTCTTATGAGGGGAAAAACTATGATTATAACTGAATTTCCAGACCAAGAGAGCTTGCTGGTAAAACTTAGACAACTTTGCAGGTAATTTTGTGGCGTCAAAGTTGCAGGTCAGGAGAAAAGAAAGACCACCCAAGCTTCTAAAAATATTATTTGGGATGAAGTATCATATGGAGTTTGGGTTTTTGTTAGACATTCCTTAATCCAATTTATGTTAAACGTACTGTTCAAATTTAAAAATAAAAAGTTTGAATCCACCTTGATCTGTAGGCCCTGAGAGAATATCTTTTTTAGATGATAGTGCTTATTTTTACAAGCAAAGTTGGTAAGGATTCTATTGATTTTTTCCCCCAACCTTATTGAAAACATATGTGTATACAAGACATCAAGAAATTTTGAACCAACATCAAGATTTCAAAAGGAAAAATCGTCCAAACAAATTAATGAACATAATGCACAGACTTACAGACACAAAGAAGAAAAGACAAATAATAATAATTATTATTATTATTATAACTTAAAATATAAATATCTAAGAAAAGAAATACATCAGAGAGTAAATTCAGTCCATTTTAAATAATTCTTTATATATTGTCAGAGTGTCTGTGGTTTACTTGTTAAAGATAAATTCCAGTGATTTAATATATTTTTCAAATTCAATCATAAAGACTTTAAAATTTGGGCATGTTTTGGCATATTTACTTTTGTGTATGTGAAATTTTCCAAATAAAATGATCAAATTAACAATAAATTCAAGTTTGCATATGTCATGTTCAAAATACACAAGCTCATTTTGAGATGTTCTAGCTATATTTTCATTACATGTAGATATAAGATAGTTTTCAATTTTAGACCAGAAGACAGAAGAATGTGCACACAAAAAAAGTGTAGTTTCAGGGTAAGAACTACAAAAGTTACATATTTCTTCAGTGTCAGAAGATCTAGATAGAATAGCGTTGGAGGGATATACGTTACGTAAAATCTTGAGATGTATTATTCTAATTTTGTTCGTAATATAGAATTTATATGGTAATGTCCATGCTTTTGACCACTCAATTTTAGAGAAAGTAGAGTTCCAGAAGGCTTTACCTCTGGGGGAGATTTTTCTCTCTCATACAATGCATTGCGTGTATGCCTGTTATTACAATTCGAACTAAAAATATTAATGCCATTGATCATTAAACAAGGTTTATCTGTCTGTGGTAAGGATTCTATTGATTTCTTTGGATGTTGCGTCCTGGTGATGGGTATACAGTTGGGCTGAAACACCGGAAGTGACGTAAAATAAACAATTGCTGGGCTATGCTAGTACTGTGTGACTCTTAACATCAGACAGGCAGACCGAACAGATTTATACGGACTGTTTTAAGTTATTTGTTGATCGGCGATCTCGCACTGGATGTGAAGGGGTTTCTATGAGGGCTTGAGTCAGACGTACGTAACTAGCGCGGTTTCAGTGACCGCCCACTCCGGCTGCTAACAGTGGTAAAACAAACGCCCCTCCTCCGTTTCCGCTGAGAGGTGCAGGCCGTGGAGTGGGTACAGGCCGCCAGGTGGCCATAAATGGGAGAGGGGGACCAGGACGCCGTGTTCAGTGTGGTTCGAAAGGGTTCAGACCGGCTGCTCACCCATGGTTCCGCTGTGGCTGCTGGCGGTGGTGTGTTCGGTCCCCGCACACGCCGACTTCTTCCACTTCGACACCATCTCCAATGCTTCCACCTACTATTTTAACTACATTTACTGTAATATATGGGAGGGGGAGTGTCAGCCGAACCAGGACGATGCTACACAGCAAGGTAAGAAACGAGGCTAAAAACTGGAATTAGAAATAAATGTGGTTATCATGTGTGTCCTCCTGTAATCAGGTGTTCCGACATCACACATGTACTTATAAATACAGTTCTGTCAGTCCTGTTGACCGCGCCAGTCTCTGATGTGTCCGGTCAGTAAATCTGTTTGGTGTTTGTGTGAGCAGTTCCGACCAGGGACCTTTGGGCCGGGTTTCCTCAGGACTACCTGAGCCTGGTGCATCAGTGGTACTGTAGTCTGGGCCAGTGCTGTGAGTCCGGAGATTGTAGGATCAGCAACAACATCACAGGTACCACTGTCCACCCGAGTCCAGAACCAGTACCGTGGACTTCACTTTGCTTCATTTCATGGGTTTTTACAATATGATATAACACATTGTGAAACGTGCAGCACGAAATTAAGGAAACAAAGCTTCGATCCAGGAAAATTGGAATCGAATATTTAAAAAAAAAACAACAAAAACGATTCGAGTCAATCGATTAATCGTTGTAGCTATACTTGTAATTAATTTGTATTAAATTTATGGAATATATACGTAGAGTTTGCATGGTTTTCCTTACTATTGTAAAGCTCAGCATTTTGGACACCACATTAAACCAAATGTAATGTAAAAAATGTAAGCTTTTTCACATTTTTGCATGGATACTACATGTCATTCTAAAATATAACATTAACTTGCAAGAGGACTCCCAAACACACCATGCACCGAAAAATGGGAGCTCTGACAGTATCTAACCATCTGACTGTAGCTGTCTTCATAGTCTATAAATTATAGACTTCATAGTCTACACATTGTCTTTGCACTGTTTTAGTCTTGTAATGTACATTGTAAACGCACCATAGAAATAAAGCTCTCTACCATTTTAAATAGATTAATGACAAAACTTTAAATGGTAGCTATATAAACCTCAGTGTTTTTTCATAAATATCTATTCTGACTGGGATTATTGTCCATGTGTATGTTTTCAATCTTTTCTGTTCTTTTTTTGTCCAGGTCTGGCCAGTGACCTGCAGACGAAGCTCCATGGACAGCACCTGGCCCAGTCTGTGGTTCTGAAAGCCATCCAGGGTTTCATCAATAACCCAGAGTCCAACAAGCCACTGACCCTGTCCTTCCATGGCTGGTCCGGAACTGGAAAGAACTTTGTGGCACGGATCATCGCTGACAACCTGTACCGGGATGGGGTGAAGAGTGAGTGTGTCCGTCTCTTCATCGCCCCGTTCCACTTCCCTCATGCCAGACTGGTGGACACGTACAAGGTGAGGACAGAACTGGCACTGGATCGGACCATCCGGTGCCAGGGACAGTGATGTCAGTGACCTCGGGTCCATCGTGGGCTTAGTCATATCTGTAGGCTGGGTGTTGTAATTTGCTCTATAAATTCTGTCTTACGTTGATGATTTTGTCTGGTCTGATGCTTCAAATCAAACATTGATCCATCAAGTATTTACACAACTTTTTTTCTTTTACGGGATTTTGCTTTTTGGAACTTGGTCTTTGTCCAGTCAGACAACTTGGTCTTCACATCTAAACAGGTTTTTACATAATCGCTGGGATAGATTTCAAAATTATGTTGACACAGTATTGCACAAATAGATTTAGACAGAGCACAAACTTTGAACTGACATTCTAACTATTCAAGTGTATTGTGTGGAAATCTTCAACTGATTATTTATATTAACTGTATCAGGATATAGTGCAATTAGGTGTTTAATAGCGAAACATGGTGAAGTAGGATATAACAGACACATTGCAAAGAAAAACAAAAAAGCTTCCAGTCGAACCTAGATGTTCTATTTTTAAATCCAGGTTGACACAATTTTTTACCTCTCCGCCAAGGGGTATTGTAATTGTTTTGTCATCTGTTTGTCTGTCCATTCAATGACATAATCGCATTACCTGAAGAATGCATTGAGATATCTGCACCAAATTATACTGTGGGTACATCTTGGCATTGAGCAGAAGCCTATTGAAAATAGGTGACCTTGACCTACTTTTTCAAGGTTAAATGGCCTTGTGCCTGGTGCAGTTATAATATCAGAGTACTTTCAAATATAAATATGTATGTAATAAGTTTTACACAAAGACAATCTAATCTAAATTATAGAGCAGTAACTTTCAAGCAGAATCTTACACGATATTTGCACGAGGGGTATTAAAAGTGCCCAGCACATTATGTTCTTTTCACGTGTCTGTGATTTGACTCGGCTCTAAAACCTGCACCCTGTTCATATTGTATGAAAGTTTCCTGGAGTTTTGTACTTCGATTACTGTCTATTATTGTTTCAGCATTTGGCTTTTATGTAAAGTATGTTGAGATGGGCTGTCAGGTCAAGTCAATTTCACAGGTTAATGTATTAAGAATATTTTGGAGTAGGATAAAGCAGATAGTTGATGAACTGGCCGATATCATCACACCCATCCTTTTCCATGAAAAGAAAACCAAAACTGCCAGAAATTAATTGTCTTGACCTTCATTAGTTATTGGATATCTGTTAAACTGAGCATAAAGCTTAAAGTATGAATCAATAAATCTGATATTATAAAAAAAAAGTCAGACTGATTTTTTTTTTTGCTGATATTTTTCCTTCACAGCCAGTATTTCTATTTTAGAAGCTTAATATCAGCCTTCAGTTCCCACCAGAGCCAAGTTCATCTGATGACGATGGTTTGCAAACCATCTCATCTGTCTCAGTCAATCAGTTTGTCCATTATATCAATAGAATCTCTTAGTACTGAAGTCATTTTCCTATTTCAGGAACATGATACTGTTTTTCAATAAGCTTTTGTCTTCTATATCTCATTATTAAATATTGCCTGGGATCCCTGTGTGATTAAGTGACGTATCTTTTGGGGTTTCTGTTCAGGGTCAGCTGAGAGAAGCCATCAGGGACATGGTTTTGCGTTGTCCTCAGACTCTGTTCATTTTTGACGAGGCAGAGAAGCTTCATCCAGGACTCATTGATGCCATCAAACCCTACATGGACCATTATGACAACGTTGATGGTGTGAGCTACCGCAGAGCCATCTTCCTCTTCCTCAGGTTGGTTTATGTCCCGTTAAAATGGAGTCATCAGTCACATACATCGACTCCACCTCGGCCCAGATATGGTGGCAGCTCATTTGTAGTGAAGGATGTTTTTCTCTTTGTCTCCATTAGCTCCTCTTATGGATTTTTCATGTTTTTCATTATTTATGTCATATTTCTATTGTTGTACAACATAACTGCTTTGGTCAAATATAGAAACGCATACCAATTCAATTCAACTTTATTTATAGAACACATTTGAAGCACAAGACAGACTCAATGTACTTCACAACAGGCATATAACATAAAAAAAAGACAGACAGGGCTTTACAGAATTAGTTGAATATGAAAACAAACAACAGTCAAATAAACAGTAGAAGAAGGGAATGGCAACCCCTGTCCTTAGACCCTCCTTCTCGGCAAGGAAAAACTCCAAAAACCCAAAACAAAGAGAAACCTCGGAAAGAACCACAATGAAGGAGAGATCCACTCCCATGGATGGACAGGCTATAGATGCACCAGGACTGATGGATGTCCATTTGTAGATGTAGTTCCAGCCTGTAAGGATGCAGTAGGGTGGGGGCACATGAGGAGGTCCATCTAGTCAGATGAGACAGGTGAGGGTGGGGGAGGAGGTCCGGGGTCACAGGTCAGGTCAGGACACAGATGAGTCACTTCAGATCCCATCGTCATTGGGCCCCAGGCAGCTACTACTGAAACAGCAGACACTCCCCCAGAGGGGAGTGGGGAAAAGGGACACCGGGTTAATAGTGATGAACAGGCTAAGTAAACTATATATTGGAAATTATGAGTACAGACAAAAGTGGTACGTAGTAGCACATGCACGCATACATGCACACACACAACTCAACGCAGTCGAAAAAAGTTACGTTTTGAAGCTGTTTTTAAAAATGGCTACTAATGTGGCAAGTCTTGTATCAGGGAGGGTTTTCCATTTTTGTGGGACATATACACTAAAAGCTGCCTCCCCTTTCTTGGATCTGGTGTGAGGGACGAGTAAGTTGCCACTGCCTGCTGACCGAAGTGTTCTTGCTGGGGTGCAAGTGATGAACATATCTGTGATGTACTGAGGTGCAAGGCCGTGTAGTGCTTTGTAAACCAGGAGCAGGATTTTGAAAACTATTCTTGTTTGAACAAATAATCAGTGCAAGGATTTAAGAACGGGTGTTATGTGTTGATATTTCTTGGTACCAATGAGGATACGTGCAGCTGCATTTTGAATGAGTTGTCACCTGTGAATACTTGACTTTGGGAGTCCAGTGAATAAACCGTTACAGTAATCTAGTCTGCTTGTTATGAATGCATGGATTAGGTTTTCAGAGTCTGATTTTGACAGAAAGCCCCTTAATTTGGAAATATTTTTGAAGTGATAGAATGATACTCTTGTAATGTGGAGATATGACTTTTAAAATGCAGCTCGCTATCGATAATTACACCCAGATTTCTTGTTTCAGATTTACTGTCTAAAGAAAGAGAGTTGAGGTATGCTGCGATTTTCTGTCTCTGAGCCTGTGCACCAAAGATGACTATTTCTGTTTTGTCTTTGTTCAGTTGTAAAAAAAAAAAAAAAAAAAAAAGTCACATATCATCCTCACTATATTCAGGTTAACTAAACTACAATTTCCTATAATATGGACTAATTTGCTCAAATCTCAGTCATTTATAAATCAGACATTTTTTTGTATTTACTTTTTACAAAACAAATTTCTATCACATCGCCTGATTATTAATACTTCATTGTAGACTTCTGCAGGAAATCCGTCTGATCCAGGTGATTTATTGTTTGGCATTTTCAGCAGAGCTTTATGTGGTTCTTCGGGGCTGAGTGGTGAATTTAAAAAAAGTGGGCTAAATCAGATGGTATACTTGGTAGGTTGAGATTATTTAGAAATGTGTATTTCTGTTTGGGTGGGTTTGTTATTTGAAGAGTAAAGGTTGCTGTAAATTTTATTAAATATATTATTGATTTCTTGTGGGTTATATGTGACTGTACCTGTAGAATTTAGTATAGATGGGATTATTGCTTTTTCTTTTTTGTGTTGTAATAGATTAGCCAGATATTTACTTGATTTATTACTGTACTGAAAGTTTTCATATTTGAGTTGTTGAATGATGAATTCTGTTTTCTTGTATATGATGCTTTCCAATTGGGTTTTAAGTTGAACTAATTCATTTTGTTTTTGTTTATAGGGATTGCTTGTTAGTTGGTGTGTTAGGTGTTTGATTTTTGTTTCTAAACTAGTTTCTAGTTCCTGTTGCTGTCATTTCTTATATGATAAATATGAAATGATTATCCCCTAATGACTGTCTTTCCTCTTTCCCATAAAAGTGATGGTGAGATTTCTGGAGAGTCATTAATACTTCATTGTGACACCACAGTGAAAAAATAGCAATCAAGCAACAATTATCTCAACCTTGGATCTTTAGTTCCTTTATTTTAATTTATTTCAATTTATGTCATTGATGCAGCCAGACAAACAACAGACATGAATCAGTATTTCATTCTTACATAAAAACCAAAAAATGCAGAACTGTTCAGTTACTCAGTGTATTTTCCTCTGCTCAACATCTCTACAGTAATATTGGTGGAGCAACTATTAACGACGTAGCGCTGGACTTTTGGCACTCGGGTCAAAACCGAGAGGACATCGGCATGGAAGACCTAGAGCATCGGTTACGAGCTGAAACGATGGAGTCTCAAGGTAATAACAGTGTCAAATGTTCAGCAGGCGTTTCTTAGTTGGCGCTGTAGAACTTGAATCTGAAACAAAGGGTGATACGACGACACTGCAGGGTGTTTGGAGATGATGGACACAGTTGACATTTTTAGATGTTATGTAGTATGTTATGCAGCCAATATTGTATTTATTAGGGTCCAGGTACATATACTGTACACTAGGGCTCTCTATATTCTTTCATTATTCTATAATGGATAAAATGTGTATCCCTGCTGTGACACCCATCCACATACTGAAGATCTAGAACAGGGGTGTCAAACTCATTTTAGTTCATGGGCTACATTCAGGTCAATTTGATCTCACGTGGGCTGGACCAGTAAAATAATAACATTATTTAATAGCCTATTAATAGCCTATAAATAATGACAACTCCTAATTTTTCTCTTTGTTTTAGTGAAAAAAAACCCTTATAACTTAATGATTTATGGATTATGACAATAATTACATTTACAAACTATCCTTTCACAAAAAATGTGAATAACCTGAAAAAATTTTTATTTCTGAAGAAAAATAAGTGCGATTTTAACAATGTTATGCCTCAACTTCACATTTATACATGTGCATTACAGATCGGATCTACAAAGGCACAAAACATTTAGTAACAGACAGAATATTGCTAAAATTACACCTTTTTTGCACAATTTTCTTTAGACATTTGAAGAAGTTCATGTTTGTTCAGGTTATTCACATTTTACTGTTAAAAGATAGTTTGTAAATGTTTTCATAGTGTAATGTTATTTTTTTCACATTAAACTAAAAAGAAAATTTGGAGTAATTATTAATAGGTCATTATACAATTATTTTACTTAAGAACACATTGGTCTGTATATGGAACCTGAACTAAAATGATTTTAACATCCTTGATTGTTAACATCTTCAAGATAATTTTTGCACTTTAAATTTATCCTGCCGGCCGGATTGGACCTTTTGCCGGGCCGGTTTTGGCCCACGGGCCACGTGTTTGACACTCCTGGTCTAGAACAACCCTCCATTTTTCTGTGTGTTGCATTGTCACTGCAATTTCTTATTGCTCTGTCATTTAAAACCTGTTATTTTGCAAACAATCTATAATTACCTTTCAACATATTGTAATTCAGGTGGTCAGAGAGGAGGGCTCTGCACCTTCCCCAGAAAATGTCCTATGACACAGGATTTTGGCCAATTATAAGTGTTTCCACGTTAAAGTGAAACCTCAAAGAAGTGGGATTATACAGCCTTGACTGTAATGTCCTTTATGAGACACTGTGGATAAAATAATATGAAAAAAATACATTTAGAAAGGTGGGTTCCAAGTCAGACATTAGAGTGACATGATTACTCTTGGAGCTGTCATATCAATTAAAGGGTACCTGCTGTGGATTGTCACTGCTAGATATCTCAAAAGATCATGTATAATACTAGCAGTTTCATCAGGTAACTTACATTGTAGCCCGTTATCCAGTATGCGGGAGTCCTAAGTCATGCTCCGTCAATCAGGCATGATCAACGACATGTTGCCTCCTTCACAGGCTGTTCCAACACCAGTAGCGAGGAAAGCTCATAGTGTTGTCTGATTAGCTGAACTGCAATGGACTGGTCACTTACCCCATGCAGTAGACACCAGTCTAAGATGACCCATTATCGGCCAGTGCTGGGTCCATGTCTCTAGGACAATGGCGGAGTGCAAAGCTTACGGCAGCACAAACAGCAAGGGCAAACATATGCTTTCTACTTAATCTGCTCACTTACTGCTGCTTGTTTACTCGCATGCCATCTCCCGGAATCAATGCGGGTACGCCACTTACGGCCAGCCATTGTTGCTCCCCATAGGTTCTGCCCACACACGTACACTATATTGCCAAAAGTATTTGCTCACCTGCCTTGACTCGTATATGAATTTAAGTGACATCCCATTCCTAGTCTATGGGGTTCAATATGACATCGGTCCACCCTTTGCAGCTATAACAGCCTCAACTCTTCTGGGAAGGCTGTCCACAAGGTTTAGGAGTGTGTTCATGGGAATTTTTGACCATTCTTCCAGAAGCGCATTTGTGAGGTCACACACTGATGTTGGACAAGAAGGCCTGGCTCTCAGTCTCCGCTCTAATTCATCCCAAAGGTGTTCTATGGGGTTGAGGTCAGGACTCTGTGCAGGCCAGTCAAGTTCATCCATACCAGACTCTGTCATCCATGTCTTTATGGACCTTGCTTTGTGCACAGTCATGTTGGAAGAGGAAGGGGCCAGCTCCAACCTGTTCCCACAAATTTGGGAGCATGGAATTGTCCAAAATGTCTTGGTATGCAGAAGCATTCACAGTTCCTTTCACTAGAACTAAGGGGCCAAGCCCAGCTCCTGAAAAACAACCCCACACCATAATCCCCCCTCCACCAAACTTTACACTTGGCACAATGCAGTCCGACAAGTATCGTTCTCCTGGCAACCGTCAAACCCAGACCTGTCCATCAGATTGCCAGATGGAGAAGCGTGATTTATCACTCCAGAGAATGCGCCTCCACTGCTCTAGAGTCCAGTGGCGGCGTGCTTTACACCACTGCATCCAGTGCTTTGCATTGCACTTGGTGATGTATGGCTTGGATGCAGCTGCTCGGCCATGGAAACCCATTCCATGAAGCTCTCTGCACACTGTTCTTGAGCTAACCTGAAGGCCACATGAAGTTTGGAGGTCTGTAGCGATTGACTCTGCAGAAAGTTGGCGACCTCTTCACACTATGCGCCTCAGCACCGGCTGACCCCGCTCCGTCAGTTTACGTGGCCTACCACTTTGTGGCTGAGTTGCTGTCGTTCCCAAACACTTCCACTTTCTTATAATACAGCTGACAGTTGACTGTGGAATATTTAGGAGCCAGGAAATTTCACGACTGGATTTGTTGCACAGGTGGCATCCTATCACAGTTCCACGCTGGAATTCACTGAGCTCCTGAGAGCAACCCATTCTTTCACAAATGTTTGTAAATGCGGTCTGCATGCCTAAGTGCTTGATTTTATACACCTGTGGCCATGGAAGTGATTGGAACACCTGATTCTGATTATTTGGATGGGTGAGCCAATACTTTTGGCAATATAGTGTAAGTCACGCAATAAAAAGTCCAGTGTGGTGCATTATCAATATCTTTTTTTTTTTTTTTTTTTTTTTTTTTTTTTACTGAATTTGCGCCTCCCTTCCTTATAAGTGATACACAAAGTACAATTAATGCCGTAAGCATGACCAGTACAGGTTCACTGTAATTCTAGGGTGAGTGTTTCCTTATCCTGATGCAACAAGCAGCTGTAAATTCTTACTTTAAAGATGATATTTTAAAATATGAGGTTGAGCTCATCCTACATATATCCAAGTCTTATCACAGCAGCCTGGTTTCACCTCCAACCTGTGGCCATTTGTTCTCTGTTCTCCACTCATTTCCTGTCTCTCTCTACTGAGTCTGTCAAAATGGTAAAAATACACACAAATACATCTTTAAAAAGTGAGAGGAGCACAGACAGGACATTTTCCTCGCTACTGTTTTCACTAATAACCAACTTATAATACTAGAATTCTCAAATGGAAATACTGACTTTGAGGCTCAAAAGATGAAATCTTTCCCATCTACTTGTTTTGCAGTTTGATGTTCATCGTAGCATTTTGTCGTTCGTTGTTTTAAGTTTGATGATCAGGAATTCAGATTTATTTCGTTATTTATTACTTTGATGTGATTAAATGAGAGTAATTTATTTTGCACATAATGCATTTTACATATCAAAATTTTGAGTGGTTTAGGTGGGATAATATTGGCTTTCCTTTCCAAACTTTAAAAACTCACTTTGTTTGTCATGTAGTTCACCTCTTTCTCAACATTTTCACCCCAGGTGAGTCTGTATCCCTGAACTTTGTCTGCAGTGAAACTTACAAGACAAGGACACTGAAAAAAAATTAAAATGAAATCAACCCCAGGCTTTCCCTTAGGTCAGTGGTTTGTTGGCTCGTGACCCTATTTTAACGTCACAAATTTCTGGCGACCCCAGACATTCAAAACAGAGACATTGTTTTAGCTAAAATTAATTTGTTTTTGATCATGTAATAGTTTGCTATACTATGTTGCAAATAAATGTTAATTTTAGATGACATCTAGGCTATATAATGTATATTATTATGGACGGAGGCAGAAAAGCCAGGTGTAGATTACTGCATAAAGTGAGAATTTTATTTTCCTTGGTCAGGATATGTACAGTCAGTCCAGCTTATATTTACATGGTTGCAAATTAACACTAAACAAACAATAACTCAAACTATGAATTATGAAAGAGATGCAGCATCTGAAACTGGCCACAATGAACATTTGAACAATAAACGGTACCACAGTACTTCAGTTTCAGCTTCAGAGTTTGTCATGTCTTTTATGTATTGTGATTGTCTCTCTCAACTTACCATATATTTTTTATTATTATTATTATTTTTAAAAAATCAATTACTAGAAATTCCAGGTGACCCCATTTGAATTCCAGGTGACCCCATGTGGGGTCCTGACCCCAAGGCTGAAAAACACTGTCTTAGGTTATCTTAGGTGCTGATGTGGATTTTTGTTGTTCCTTACACTACAAGCAATGCACTTCTGCCTAATTTAGAATCTGTATTACAGTCTTTAAAAATATCTTATCGTTGCATAGATAATAACTTACACTTACAGAATGTTTAATTATTGTATCGGGAGGGAGGGACTTTATTGATCCCAAACTGGGAAATTACAGTGCAGCAGCAGCATGATACAGTAAAAAGAATAGAATACAAGAGCAAACACACTACATAATAAATTAGAAGTATAAATACAGAAATGGTGCAGGAGTTGATGAAAGTACTCTTCTGTTCTGTATTGAAATGGTTATGAATGGTCATGGAACTGTTATCATCCTTGAAAAGTTCTGATGTGTGTCTGCAGTGAACCCAAAGTACCTGGTACCAAGAGATTTCACCACATGCACTATGAATGACATCTTACAAAGAGCTTTTCTTTAAATCCAGTGTTGGTATAAAAATATTGATGTTTTTTCCAGGTGGGTTTGCTCAGAGTGAGCTGATGTCTGGTCACTTAATCGATTTCTTCGTGCCCTTCCTGCCTCTGGAGTATCGCCACGTGAAGCTCTGTGCACGTGATGCCTACGCAGCGCGAGGTCTGGAGACGGATGAAGCGACGCTCGATGAGGTGGCCAAGGCCATGCTGTACGTACCCAAAGAGGAAAGACTGTTTTCAGCCCAAGGATGCAAATCCATACCCCAGCGGATCAACTTCTTCCTCCCCTAGAAGGGGATGAGATCAACAGAGGAGACCTGGCAGAGGTGTGAGATTGCTTTACGAGCCCATCTGCATACGGAGCCACAGAGGACATGCGTGTTCTCTGCTCTGCTCTACAAACTCTACCCCCCCCCTCCCACAGATGAGTCTGTTCAAGTCCCTCAGAGGAAGCCATCCAGCCAGCAGGGCAGACCCAGTGTGAGCCGGGAGAGCAGCACCCTCCATCCTGCTGACAGAGGTCTCAGAAAGCGTGGACGTACCAGAGGTCATCATGTGTTGTATAGCTGCTCTTCTTCAACCTGCCTGGTCTGAACCCACAGTATCGAAGATGGAGATCTGAAGATAATGATATCAGTGGCTGTGCAGTATGTGTTACAGAGATAGACATTTTTGTCATGTCGCATTATTTATGTATGGTCAAATCTCCCAAAGTCTGAATTTCACTGTTTACATTAAGGTAAGGACATAAGTCATGTATATGTAAATTCATGTCTGACAAAGTGCACTCATTATTTATTGACATCTTTGTCATCCTTTAATAAATTGCTGTATTAGATTATTTTTACTGAATTGTGTGAATGGCTCTTGTTAAAGGCATTAACTTGGGCTGTCTTAAATTTTAAATTGTGAAGAATGTCTAACCGACAGGCATCTACTTTGATGCGCGTGATGACATTGCAACAGTAAAATGTCAAGAGAAGTGAACAAAATTCAACATTGCTATATCATACTTAATTTTTAATATCAGTCATTTTAAAGGTTCTGTTGAGCTTATTGTTTATTATCAACTTAATAATTTTTTGATATTGTAGATTTTTTTTAAAAGATATAGTAATATCGTACATAGTTTACAAATATGCTCTTATCTGCTGATTTGGTTTCTTTCTCACTCATGCATTCAAACAGATCTGTGTTTTAGCTTCAGATATTTTGTCATGTGAAACCCTTGTTACAACCCAAATGGAAATGTGGTCCAAAAAATAAAATTTTACATTAAACAAGTGTTTATATCATGGAATAATTTCAGCCAGTTGTTCAAAAAAGAAGTGTTCAAATAACTGTTGGGCATTGTGTTCCCATCTGTCATCTTGAAATCGATTCATACCACATGGTCTGTACATTTTACCCATAATACACACACAATAACTACCATTAGCATTAGCACACATTAGGAACAGTGAGTTACCTTTGAGGATGCTCAGGGATCAACTCCAGTTGTAATAAGTAATATCATGTAAGGTAAAGTTATATCTTAAATATAATTGATTTATTAATGTGTCATTACAATATATAAGATTATCTAACTGGCTAACTAATTTCGCTGTTTGGTGGTTAATGGCAGATGACAGTCTAAATATATTGTAGTCATCTGGTCTAAATAACAGAATAAGCTGCTTTGTGATATTCATGAATGTTTATTTTCTGTCATATTTTTGTGGTTTCTTGATGACTCATGGAACTTTGACATTGCATTTTTATAGTTTCAAGCAACATTTCCAGAGGTGATAAACATATATATTTAACAAATTGTAGATTACCGTTTTGATTTACAGATTTAAGAATTTTTTTTATATCATACTTTTATTTTTTTAATATAAAAGAGAACATTTGGAGGCATAATCCATAAATAAAAGCAACACTGTCAGGGATGAACAAATGACAACAACAAAAAACATATATAGAAAACTACATATATTGCAAAACAGGCTATGATTTTATATAATAAAGTAAAACAAAATATATTGCTGTCAGTTAATGTTTTTAGATTGAATACATATACATCTGTTGCCAGATCTCCTTATATGATTCATCCACAGCACACAACCCTTCTTTGGGCGTGTACCAAGCATACGCGTGGTCTGCGCCGATTGGTCCATAACCCCTGTTCGTCAGGATACTCACAGTCGATTGGCTGATATTAGGAATGCTTCCTTGTTGAGGTCCGGAGCCGGCAGCCAATCAGATTCAGACATCTGTTCCGAGCCGAGAGGAGAGACCCGGCGGCGTCTCAGCGGTTTTCACTGTAACATTAACATTTACTGTATGAGACACACGACGGCTGGACCACAGCTGCCGTGAGGAGTCCGCTCTACACAGGGCTTTATCCGTATTCACAGTGAGTGTGTCCGTGTGTGTTTTGTCGGGGTTCGGCTCGTCGTAATGACCGCCCTGTCGCTGTTGTTGGTGGCTGTGTCCGCCGCGTCGGTTCTGTCCGAGTCCACGGTGTTTTACCGAGAACAGTTTGAAGATGGAGGTGAGCCCTTCAGCACCACAGTCTACATTTATCACATACAGTATTTTGTTTTGGTGTGTCTGCACATTTATTATTATTGTTGTTAATTCTGTATTTAATTAGTGCGTGAGTTGTCTTCTCTTGGCTTTAACTGCAGTTGATGATGGTTTTACCTCCATTCATTCAGCTATCTGTGTTAATAAATGTCCTATTGAACTGCATGGACACCACACATCTTTTGACCCCTTTGCCTGTGTTCCTCAACCATCCCAATCCCCTGCCTATTTCCCCCTCGCCTCCTCCCGCACCCCGCCCATTTCCCACCCAGGCCATTCACTGTTACCCTCCCCTTAAAAGCCAGCTGCTCCTTTATCACAACAAGCTAGAGCTGAAGCTATTGATTATTTTTGTAATCGACTAATCTGTTGATTATTTTCTTAAATTCGATTTGACTAAATAATTATATGAATGGGGGAAAATTTCTCAAAAGGTGAAAGACATGCCTGAAAATGACAAACAACTTGTCCTTTATTCCTGAACCACCTGAAACAACAACAAAAAGTATAAAAGTATATACGAAAAACATATACTTAATACAATGATAATAATGATAAATAATAATATAATGTGCACTGCAGTCTTGAACAAATTTGTATCCAACTTACTTACCAACATACAACTTTGTGTTGACCCTGGCATTATCTATGACACAATAAGTGTCCATGTGAAACAACAGTGGAACCAATGGTTAGCAGCAGCCAAATTAAAGAAACAAAGCTTCGAATCAGGAAAATTGGAATAGAATAATGTAATCAATTTGAGTCATTCACCTTTCACCTGCGAAGATGGATCAACACAGGTGGATTATTAACGTGTGTGATGGTCTTCATGCTGATTGTCCAACTGACCCTTTAAACCCTGTTTATGCAGATGCTTGGCAGAGTCGTTGGGTGGAATCCAAGCACAAGTCTGACTACGGCAAGTTTGTCCTGACTGCGGGGAAGTTTTATGGTGATGCAGAGAAAGACAAGGGTGAGTGGAAGGCAGTCATTTCATCTACTGTTGAACTGTTGTTTCATTGCAGGGTGGTCATCTCCTGCAAGATAGCTCAGGTTATGCTGTGGGTGTGTATCATTAGGTTGTTTAAATAACTCAGACTTTTCAATGACAAGGTACTTGTTTTGGATCTTAATGTTAGTCTTCTTTGCAGCATCAGCATCTTTTTTTGTCACGAGTTCTATATTTTACATCATAATTTCCACTGTAAAACATCCTCATCAATTCAGTGTAGGTTAGATGCATCTTCTGGTTTTTCCAACATGTTGGTATTTGGAGAAGTTGGAGCAGATACCTTGTCTTAAATTGCAGCTGCTGTGCTTACTTTGACGAAAAATAATAGCTTAAAAGGTTAAAAAAAAAATTGCACCTGACTTGATTTTTTATATTGGTTTGATCTCAGGCTGAATGTCATATAATTAGATTAATTAGATTAAACTGACAAAGTTTGTGCTTTCTTAAAATCTTGAAAAATGCCAAAGTCACAAAATTGGAAATAGTGCTTCCCTTGCAGACTCTTCAAATGAAGAAATGATTTACTTGTTGTACAATATATTCAAAGTTAATATGTTTCTGTAGTCATTGCTTCTCAGTGGTGCTTTTATAATGCACACTGACCCCGCTGCTAATGTTGTTTTCTTGCTATTCTTGTTGTTTTAATAATATTAAGATTCATGTTTGATAGTTGTCATGAGGAAAACTATTTTAAATCTTGTTTTGTTTTGTTTTTTTAATTAAAGTTGGAAGAAAAACAACTTTAAAACATGGCCATAGCACTGGAGGAAATCAAGATTCAGACAGATCACTCAGTTCCACATTGATTGATGAATTACATTGAAATTGATGTTCATTCATATCAGTTTATTACTTATTACAATTTCTCATAAAACAAAAGTTAATTTCATTTTAAGATGACTTTTAAGTTAATGTTACTTCATTTTAAAAGTGAATGATGTGTTTAAAATGTCACTTTTTTGGGAGAAGTTCAGGGATTATACCAGCCAATTAATGAGTTATTGTTATTAAATCGACTTTTAAAGATCCACTACCAGTTGAGCTCTAATCCATGTGATAATAGAGGCTATTGGGTAAAAATATAAATGAAATACTCCTCTTAATGCTGCTTAACGTGTACTAAAACTTTACCAACCTATTCTTAATGACTTTCTTTTAATATAATCTACCCATTTTAATGTAAGTCTCACCCATTCACTGGTTATTTAAGTGGGAACTGTGTCTCTGAGTTGTTCCATTATTCAGTGTTTATGGAGCATCTCCAGTGTTTCTCTGTTCATGACCTCATCACAGCTCTGTCTGTCTGTCAAAGCCACACATTCAGACTGAGCTGTACAGTTTAATAGAAACAACATGGGTGCGAACTCAGAAATCTAAGCCAATACTTTGTTTGCCTGCAGGTCTTCAGACGAGCCAAGATGCCCGATTCTACGCAATGTCGTCCCGTTTCAGTGACTTCAGCAACCAGGGTCAACCTCTGGTGATCCAGTTCACCGTCAAACATGAGCAGAGCATCGATTGTGGTGGCGGTTACATTAAACTGTTCCCCTCCAGCCTCAACCAGGAGGATATGCACGGAGACTCCACCTACAATATTATGTTTGGTAAGGATGGATGTTTGCTCTACAGGCAGAAGAAGTCTTTATCCTGCATCATTCTAGAGCAATCACAATGCTGATCATTTTTAACCTCCTAAGACCCAGGAAATGTCAGCAAAGTACAAGTTTTTTGGGTTTTTTTTTATTAATTAAGTGCCTATATTGGAAACATCATGATGCAACAGTTTTTTCAGATGCAGTTTTTAAAATTTTTATGGAATGTCCTTTGTGGTGGACAGTTTTCTTTTCTTTTTTTTTGCTTAAAGTTGTGAAACTCTTGTCCACAAATGTGGATAGAAAACCCATAGCTGGGTCTTATGAGGTTAAGACTGATTTGCTGCAAAAGCTGAATATGACTTTGTCCTTTTTCTTTTGAGTGTGATGATGAACACTCAAACAAAACTGCAGACATTGAGTCATAACTGCGCTAAACACTAGAGGCTCACCAGTGGTAGATTTATAAAGGCTCTAATAATGTTTCAAACAAGACAAATCCTAGAGCTCATCCACCTATGTTGCTGCACCCCAGTAAGACATAAAAAAAACCCCACAAATAAAAATAACTTCAACAATTTAATATTTTGAATATTTATAGGTGTGATCTTATTTAATTTTTTAAGCTAATATTAACATAAAAGTCAGTAATTCCACAGGAGAAGTCAGATGTCAAGTCCCATCTGTACTGTCTAACATACTACAGTTCTACTTATGTAAATATGAATGTCGCCGATAGAGTTGTATTACTTGCTATTATTATTACTATGATTTTTTGTTTTTTTAATATTGTTTGTCTTTTGCTATGTCTTTATGCGTGCGCTTTTTTCTCGCACTTTATCCTGTTGCTACCTTGATCAGTGAATTTCCCTGTTGTGGGATCAATAAAGTTTCATCTAATCATATTGGAATCATATTGGCTCTGTTAATGGCTTATAAAATCAGAACAGATTCATCATTCTATTTTTTAGACACAATGTCGGCCAGTTCTGCAGACAACTGGATCAAGTCTAGTTCGAGAGTATAAGAAAAATTCAGTTCCCTCATTTTTGGACAAGGCTTAATCCATGTCTGAAACTGGATGATCGTATGTTTATTGTTAAGGTATTGGGGACTTAAAAAAGTGGGTACATTTGGACTTTTTTCAGTTTTTGCTTTATTTGCACTTAACTGTATTAGTTTCTCCTCCTATTTTTAATGATTTATATGTGTACTTTTACTTGTTCAGGTCCAGATATTTGCGGTCCTGGCACAAAGAAAGTACATGTTATCTTCAACTACAAAGGCAAGAACCATCTTATTAACAAGGACATCAGATGCAAGGTAATGCACTGAGGCATTATTCATGTTTATATATACTAATGAGTTTTGTTGTATTAAAAGTCCAGTGTGTAAACTTTAAGGGGATGTAGGAGGATTGAACTTCAGATATTGAAGAAAAAATTTGAATTGTCTATTCAGTATGTATATGTGTATAATCACAGGAAAATTAGAATTGTGGCATTTTCATTACCTTAGAATGAGTTATTTATATCTGAAGAGGAAGTGGCTTCTCTTCCAGAGTTGGCCATGATGCTCAGTCACTGAACAGACTTCCTCTTTCTTCTCCTTTTAAATGTTTTATTCTATTTATGTAGTGGGTTATATTCAGTGAGATGCAGGTCTAAGTCAAAACAAGGGGAGAAATAAGGTGGGGTATTTTGTTGGTTGCAGTTTGCCTCTTCACCATGAGATGTCACTAAATATTTTAATAAATATCTGAGCTTTTACCTGGTAAAGCTATGTCTTAACTGTGAATGATCCTGCTGCATGACAGATTTGGTACCCATGTTGATAATTGATTATTCCACAACTCTGTTATAATTGCAGAGAAAAATGACTGTTTGTGTATCATACAGACACTGCATGTGAATCACTTGCAAAGAAACACATTGAAATGTTAAAGGATCTTATACAGCCATTCCAGTTGTGAGCATGTGTTTTGTGTTGTGCAGGACGATGAATACACCCATCTTTACACACTGATCGTCAACCCTGACAACACCTATGAGGTCAAAATTGACAATAAGAAGGTGGAGTTTGGCAGCCTGGAGGAAGACTGGGACTTCTTACCTCCAAAAAAAATTAAGGATCCTGAAGCCAAAAAACCTGAGGACTGGGATGACAGGGAGAAGATCCCAGACCCAGATGATAAGAAACCAGAGGTCAGTCTGCTTGAGCTGTCTAGACTTTCTTTTACCGCACAATCCTATTTATTAATCTTCTTTAACAGATGTCAGTTTCTGTTTTTAAAAAATTCCTACATTTGTGTTACTAAAATGTCTGTATTCTGCCTTTGAGAAATCATTTTTGTGCTTGAATAATTGTGGTAGGACTGGGACAAGCCTGAGAACATCCCAGACCCTGATGCTAAGAAGCCTGATGATTGGGATGAAGAGATGGATGGCGAGTGGGAGCCACCTATGGTCACCAACCCTGATTACAAGGTAAACGGCAAACATTTATATCCCTTAATGTTACACACCTGGTATGCCAGTGTCAGGTGCAGATAATACTGATGGACGTATTCCAGGTGAGCAGTTTGCAATTCATTTACATCCTGGTCTGTTTACCTGTTCACTCTACCACAGGGCGAGTGGAAGCCCAGAGAGATCGACAACCCCGCCTACAAGGGCAAATGGATCCACCCTGAGACTGACAACCCAGAGTACACAGCTGACTCCGAGATCTACAAATATGACAGCATTGGAGTTATCGGACTGGACTTGTGGCAGGTGGGATACTCCATTTCATCAATAGTTATCTGTTTAGTGGGCTTACAAACTAGCAACACTTATGGATATTCCTTTGACAGCAACAATTCACATAGGCATTGTTAGATTTAAAAAGAATGCATATGCAATGTACTCATGATTTATGGTGAATTTGTGCACCTATTTAATTAGACTTTTAACAAACATTAATACAGCCATAAAGTGTATAAAAGCATGACAGAACAAGTATTTGGATAATGGCCAAACACAATCTTTGACATGAAGTAGAACATAAGCAAACAAACAGTAGTGCAGGTAAAGAGGACAGCAACAAACAACTAAAACCAATGGCAACTGAAAAAAATGACAGATTTGTCTTTGTTGAATTTTGAGTTTTGCTCTAGTGTTGACCTGTACTATCACGTAGAAACTATTTCACTAGTACACTGTCACTACTGCACCCCAAACATTGATTTTTACATATATAAAATTAATTGTTAAATGTAATGATTTAATTTACAAAAATGAATTAACTAAATTCCAAATCATTACATTTAAATTGCCAGGTTTGTTTTTATAGCCAACTCATTGAGACAGTGTCTTTAGTTGTTCCTCACAATATGACCGCACACTGGAAACATTGTACAGGAGGATATTTCCTACACCTTTCTCCTTTATATCTAAGTTTCTGCGTGTGTTTGTCACTGCTTGACGCACGGCTGCATTATCAATAAGAATACAGTCATATTTGGAATATCAATTATATCACAAAAGGCTGAACTTTAAAGGTCCAGATTTAGGAAGATGTAGTTTTCTTTACAGAAATTGTACAAAATAAACACAATCACTATCTGGTGATATTTCTTCTGCTAACTTACATTAAGTTAGAGTTGTTTTAAACAGTGTAAACTATCATTTCTTTGATAACCAGTCCACCAGGCCCAGATCTCGATATTCCCAACAGTAATTGCTGTATGACTTAACCAAACTTTGCAACCCTGCTTGAGGAATATGAATCTAGTGGAATAAACAGTTTGGGTTTGATTATCGATTCCAAACCTTAGGGCTTCTGTGTGTGTGTGTGTGTGTGTGTGTGTGTGTGTGTTGAAGCATGTCTACATGTGTGTTCCAGTTAAAGTCTGTCTTTTGTCCGAAACATTTGATTGTTCACCTATAACTAACAGTAATACGTGTTAACATGTTGATGCTTCTTTGCAGGTGAAGTCAGGGACAATCTTTGACAACTTCCTGATCACCAATGATCCAAACCTGGCAGAGGAAGTGGGCAATGACACATGGGACAAAACCAGGGTAAGCTGATGTTTTGGTCTTAGTTTGAAGCTGTAGACATGTCTGTACACCGCTCTCATAGCTTTTTGTGGATAGATATAATCTTAATGGTAGAGCCCCCTGAGACTTCATTTAAGCTGCAGCTGAATTTTGTATTGATGACGTTCTAATCAATTGCTTGACTTTGCTCAGGATGCAGAGAAGAAGATGAAGGAGAGTCAAGAGGAAGAGGAGCGAAAGAAACGTGAGGAGGAGGACAAGAAGAGGAGAGAAGAAGCAAAGGAGGAAGAAGAGGAAGAGGAGGATGAGGAGAAAGATGAGGACGAGGATGAAGAAGAGGAGGAGGAGCATGAAGAGGAAGAGGAGGAGGAGGAGGAAGATGAAGGCACAGACTCTAAACTGAAGGATGAGTTATAAAATCCACAGAGGAACTTCCAAGAGAGAAACCTAACTGAGGTGATGGACACCAAGGGGGGTGGGGTTCTACATTTGTTTGTTTACAAAACCAGGAAATGTGTGAAAAGGGCAATTATTATGTTTTCTGTTATTATTATTGTTATTATTATTATTATTATTATTATTATTACATTATTATTATTATTATTATTATTATTATTATTATTATATTAAACTATAACTAGTAATAGGAAGTTCATTACAAAAATGTTATCATGAATGTGAAGACCACAAATTCTAAAAGTACCAACTGATGTTTGTGTTTTGTAAAAATCTTGGGTTTTAAGTATAATGTTGTGATGGCATGAAAGCTGTTGGTATATGAATAATACCTTAACAATGCTTTGTTTACCTCATGTGTTTTGTTTGTTTTATTAATCTGTGTCACATGTCTTTTTTCTGGTCTTTTAAAAATATTCATGTCTCTAAATCTTTCTCTGGTCCTCAATCTCTAGGGATTTGATGGCATCTTATACTGTGTCGTTATATCTTAACCTGTCTACTTGGAACAAAGCTTAATGACATGGAGACAAGAGTGCGTCAGTGACATATATTTAACCGCCTGTTGAATTAAAGCCACCGTTGCCCATAGGATGGTACATAAAAGTTCTCTGAGATAAAACTCTTTGCATAGTTTTGTACTGTATAGTTAACACTTTTTCACTTCAATGCACATACTGTAGTCTTGAGTCTGAAAACTCTCTAGTCAAACTCAGATGTTAAGAGCACTCCAGTAGCAGAAAAACCTCCACTGATTTAGCCATTATCAACTTGAGTCATAACTGGTGTACATTCCTCATTTCTGATACCGACATCGCTGCACTGCTGTTCCCCAAAACACTGTCCCAACCAACTGGAAGATGACCCTTTTGTAACGACACATTTTGTACTAATGGTAGTAAGTGAAGTGGATGATTTTCAGGTCGCTGTGTACTAAAACAGACAGGTATCTGTCAATAAAAACAACCAGAAGAAAATCAGCAAAATTCTATTCTCAGTCTTTTTTTTTACTCAGAAAGTGACCGATTGTGTTCTTTTATGTGGAGATGAGCTATTTAAACTGTTTTTCTGCCATTTAACACATAGTGTTATTTCTCTATCCTATCTCCACTGTAGAAAGTGAGACTTGATTGAATTATAACTTAATAAATCAATACAACATTTTAAATGGACACAAAGTAGATTTCTATTGAATAAACTTTAATGATGAAAGTAATGAAATTGGTTAATTTTACTTTTAACCACTGCATCCCATTATCTGTGAGTTTCCACCTGAATTTTAACAATCTAATTTTAATGTTTGATGTTTGAAACTAATAACTTTTAGGGGTTCTTTGATTAATTTAAAATAACTCTTGAAAAACTAATGCTGGGTTTCCATGCTTTGCATTCATTTATTATTTATTTATATTTCTCTAAACCTTGTGAGCAATATGAGGTGCTATGGGTGGAAATAAAAGGGTGTCAGTGACTAAAATAAGAAACGAATGAAACAATATTCCTTAAATGGTTAATATTATTTAATAAAACTAAATAAATCTAAGAACTGTTTTTAGACCTTTAGAATGACTAAAATCTATTCCTATTTTTGTGAAATATTTTCTAAATCTAACTATATTTTTCAGCTAATCATGTATGTTTTAGGATGTGTAAAATACAGAGACCAAACTTTGTTATGGGGATCATAAAGTTAGTAAACCTTTAACCTTATGGACAATAGAATAGAACATATTATCATTGTACCTAAAAAATACTCAATGAGATTTCTATCTGTCTGTCTGTCTGTCCGTACGCACGTACGTACTTGCAACATAAAATGCAGCATCCAAGGCAGTGTGCGTTGCCTTGTCTGTCCACTGGTGTCCAGACTGTCCTTTGTCCTTGTGTGTAGTATCCCGGGCTGTTATTGGCTGTTATTTGTTTGAAAAAATCCTCATCTTGCTGCGCTAGTCCAGTGCCGGGTTCCTGTGTGAGTCCCGGTCCTGCTGATCCAGTGCCGGGTTTTCCAGCAGCCTCTGCCTGTGTCTGGCAGCAGCAGCATGAAGGCAGTGGGAAACAGAAACACTATGGCTGCCACTCTGTCTCTTACTCAGGTAACACTGTCTTACAACTCAAATCTAACGACATAAAACCTCCTATGTCCTCTGCCTATCCTGCAACGAGGTATTTTAACAGCATTAGGGGACCTGGGCTCGAAGGGCCGCGGGCTTTCCTCGGTCGTCGTCCTTCTTTTTGGAAGTTTAGTCCTGCTGTGACTGGGAAAAGTTTCTGCCTAATCTCTTTGGGGACTGCGTAAGGGCGTAGCTAGCTAGCTAGCTTGCTAGCTAACAGCTAGTTTGTGTAAAGTGTTGGGATGTTTTATGGCCGCTTTGACACGTCCTTGATAAGCCTTGTAAGGTTTCCTGTGTTATTTTGGTTGGCGGTCTTTGTAAGTATGTTTGGCCGCAGGCGGGTTGGTCCATGTCTGGGAGATGCGGAGAACAGCTCCATGTGAGCTGCTGTTGTGGATCCACTGTCATTTTCCTTTGCTTCAGGAGCTTTGCTAACATTGTTTTCCGCTGTGAAAACACTAGTTTCAGTTCCTTCGTACGTTGTACGCTGCCTCTGTCTTGTGTAGCCTGTTATCTGGCGAGGGTGGCTGACCAACCTGTTTACCACTATTATAAGTCATAAATAGATTTCACTGACTGAGTTTGTGCCCTTTCCTTATGACCTTACTGAGGTGATCTCGAATTTTCGTAAAACATTACCCTCTACTTACTCTGTGTTTTGTCGACTAAACACAGCAGATAGAACTATCAGTCGTCTTGCAACACAATTCAACTAGTAAGAGGAAGTGGACTTGAGCAGCCACTACAGTGTGTGTCACTGAGTAGCTGTATTTAATGTGTGGAAATGTGTTTGTTAGCAGAGTAAATTAGTTATTTAGCAAGTACCAATGAGAGGCTTCAGTCCCAGACCTGTTACTCGAGCCACTGTTGCCTCAAACAACAGACACGAGCTGTCTGTATGTATATCTGTCTCCACAACCTCTGACATCTGTGCCTTCATGCTCTGTCAGGCAGAAATGCTTATTTGAAGTGAAACCACACCACCGCATAATCCTCTCTCACAGTTTTGTGTTGCCGGTGACATTACTGTGTTTATCATCACTAGGTAGATTAGGGAACTGAAATTTCTAGAGCAAACTGGACTGACCTGTGGGCTCCTGTACAGTTGTATGTCTTGCTCTCTGATGCAGTTTTTGTGTGGGCTTAGCTGGGCAGTGATTGAGGGATATTTTTTTCAATGCTCAATTAAAGAGACACCCGTACAATGACCACTGTGTTACAACCGCCAACAGTTCCAGGCACACTATTGTCTGTCACAGAAAAAAGTTGCACTGGCCAGCCACTGAAAGATAAGTGTGTGGACAGTTATCTCACCATAAATTGGCAGTTGACGAAGCTGAAAGTATTACTAAGCTGATCTCAGGCAGGGTTTTACTCTTTTTTTTTTTCTTTTTTTTTTTCCATAACTGATTTCTGAAACGAGAAGAAACTAAAGCAGTCAACCATGAGTATCCTCCTGGTTTGTTGCACATTAGTGAGTGATTTGTGAATGTCTTAGTTGAGATACTGCAAGGCTCCATTATCACTGGATAAAATGCCACTACCCAGCTGATTCACAGCCCAAACAGTTACTGTCTACTCCTTTCCGCCTTCACTGCACCTGTCCATGTAGAAGCCCAACACATTTTCAGCTATACCAAGTACAGGAAATGCTGATCCTTTTCCTGTTCAGTTCAACTGTGAAGGATCCATTCTATTACAGAGGAAAGGGGGTGTTGTTTAAGGAGGATATGACAAGCGATGTCTGTGGAGTAACAGCTTGTTGTTGACTCCTGAAAATATTTCTGCTGAAGGCAGAAACATCTCACAAACCAGACCATCTTCATCTGTTTGGCAGAAGAGATCTGTGTCTGACTCATACTCAACTTGATCGTATGGTGTAAAGGCAGAAATATTAACTGAGAGACTGTGCTAGAGAATAACACTGACTCATTTATTTGTGAATGGGACAACGTAATAACAGTGATGCCTGACGCTGTCATACAAACCTATTCCTCCTGCAGGTTAAACTTCATTAACTTATGCTGTAACTCATGATCACAGTTAAATACTCATAATGTGTCTTTTGTATGCCTTTTTTTTAAAAAAAATCTTAATCTGAACGGTGATTTAATATCATAGTGACTCATTTATCTGCCAGATGTGTGGAGTCATTGCCAACTGTAACAACATTGTTTTTAATGTACAATTCTTGTCTTTATCACCAGCTTTCCAGTGGAAATCCCATCTATGACAAATATTATAGACAGGTATGAAAACATTCCTGCATGTTTCATTTATTTCTGTTTTTTAAACTTAGGATCTTTTTTTAACCTAACAATGCTTAGTGAATAAAGCAGAATTAAAGAGAACCATTATTCAACCTGGTTCCCTCTTCTCAGTTGTAAGGATGCATTTTTTTCATAGTTTCTTGAGTTTTCAGAATTCCCTTTCAACAATTACTCAAGAAAATAATTTCTAAAGTAAAAATGGTCGATTATGTTAAATACATAGAAGTTTCACCCCATCTCAGTATGATTTTTTTGCTCAAGAGCAGAGACTAAAAACACATAGAGAAATCTGGTGAAAACATGTCCGCTTGTAGGTTAAGATTACTGAGGCCTTTCAGTAGATTCTGTAGCTGTGTTAATATGTAAACTGTAGTGTGGCATAGATTTCTTTTCTGTGCTATCAGTGTCAGTGTGTGTCCAGTAAAGGAAGAACCTCTATGAATTAATAATGTTGCCTTTGCCCAACATGTCAGGGGAGCTCAGTAAAGGCCTCATCAAACAGATGCCACACAGGCTCATAGACTGAGGAAGTAGCTTTGGTTTATTGTCAGTATTGATTTAAATGACTCAGAGAAAACCCCTCAGTTACAGATCAGGTCTCACTGATTTCACTTGTTCTTTGTTTCACTCTCATTTGCTATTAACAAGTAAATACACTTAAGATTCAACCTGTGTTTATTTTGTGTTGTCCTGGAACTGGTAAAGGAGTATTTACAGCGTTTGTATCATAAATAGAATAAGCTTTACTGATGTGTCTGTAATGTTTTTGTGCAGGTCGATCCAACAGGCAGTGGGCGGGTGGCAGCGGCTGATGCAGCTTTGTTTCTAAAGAGGTCAGGTTTAGCTGACCTGGTCCTGGGGAAGGTGAGCTCAGGTGTTGTATTTTGTTGTATTTGTTTGCTTTTATGATGGTAGAAATAACTGTGTAAACTGTTTGTGTGTGTAGATTTGGGATTTAGCTGACTCAGAACGTAAAGGCTCTCTCAACAAACAGGTATATGAACATTATGAAGAACATTATTCAAAGGCACCATGTGCATGTTACCATTCGGTTTAATATCACTCAACCTCTGTTCCCTCTAGCAATTCTTTATAGCCTTGCGGTTGGTGGCCTGTGCTCAGAATGGCCTGGAGGTGGCACTCAAGAGCCTTAATGTGGCTGTTCCTCCCCCCAAATTTGTGAGTCTGCTGTTGTACAATAAATACTCAGTACAGTATGTGAAATGTTGATGTGGGGTTAGGACTGTGAATAAGGCTAAATGATGGTGCTTAATTTGTCGTAATATTACAAGTGTTGGTTTTAGCAAAGAAATGTACAGATGTTTAAACAAAAAGTTTAAAGTTGTTTCTGTCATTTAACCTGAATATATTCAGATGAATGCATTGTTATCAGTTAATTCATTTTTGTTTATTTCCAGCATGACACAAGCAGTCCATTATTAGCAGGGGGAGTAGCAGCTGATATTCCCTGGGTTGTCAAGGTGAGGCCTTTGTTTTTTGTTTTGTTTTTTTAGAGATCTACACTGCCTAAGAGTGACTGTAAGAACATAATATGTTAGATGCATATCTGCACACATGGAACAGTGCATTAAAAGTGAAGAAATTCAAGTTGAAGTGTGATTTCACCTTGTACTAAGAACAACAGCTCACATATATTGAACCCTATGGGGATCTGACAGGTAAGGTTTTTTTTTACTGCTATAAAACATAAATGTCATTGTAAGGGTGAACTATAATTGGAGTATTGTTGTTGTACAGTCTGTTCCTACAAGACACTGAAACCCTGAAGGGGTTTTCAAACTAACTGTAGTTTCCAGGCATGAAGAGCAACCCTTCATTGTATGTTATTGCATTAAATTATCTGATTGTAGAAGCCGTTTTGGGAGGCGAGAGAATCCTATGGTTCTGACTGACAGAAGCAGACACCTACTGAAGGGCAGCTGGGCCACACACCTCTAATTACACTGATACAGGGACATTGATAGTGATGTTTAATACTGATTTCATGATGTAGAGCTACATTACACATACTTTGTGTCTAGACACAAATGGGTCCCAAACCGGCAGAATAAAAGGCAAATAATGTTACACTACAGGCAGGAATCACTGTATTTTGTTAGCCTGAATCTGAAAACATTAAAGGCTCATTTCTGTTATTGTTGGATTAAGGTGAAAGGAAAATGCAAAGAAAAGTTTTGTAAATGTTGCCTGGTTTGGGGTAGAGGATTGCTTAAAATTAAACAACCTGGACAGATTTAGTATCAAAACAAGTCCAAGCATGTTTACTGCCTTGACAGTAAAAGTAAATCAGTTGTGTTCATTTGTTTTTATCTTTTTATTTTGTTAGTGACTGCTGTTTTTGAATACTAGTTCATATTACTTGGTAGTTGTATCTGAGATTAACATTCCCTCTTTTACAGTGCAAACTATGCAGTGAAAGTCTGTAAAACATGTAGGTTTTAAGAAAATTGACTATGTAATTAGCAAATTTTGGTCATTAAAAACAACTAATTTCTCATGTGGGTTTTGAGCTGGAAAGGTTTGGGAACCCCTGATGTAGCATAATCTCAAATATTTACTTTATCAAGATGATACATAGGGAAGTGGTATCTTTACCCAGATTTACCAGCATGGATGTGCCTTGTGACAGTTATTTCATATATTTTAGTTTACAGATCAAAAACCTTGTCATTGTATTTCTTTTGCCGGGTTTCCACTATGTGGAACTGGCTCGGCTTGACTTGACTCGGTTACCAGGTCCTATTCCTGGAGACCGTTTCCATTACAGGATACTACCGACTTTACAGTAACTGGACGTAGCGATGCAGCACGTTACTTCCGTGTCGTCTGCTCAGACTTGCTGATAAACTTGCTCGTTGCGTGTTGTCTTGTCAAGCTCATGCTGAATTTTTACATCTGAACTACCTCGACAAACCATGGTGTAGTTTTGCGGGCTGTTATCATGTGGATTAACCTACCGCTATAGTTACTGTAAACTTGCGCATCTGTTTTTTGTAAAATGGCGGGTCACAGAGACAACTCTCTGACCAATCAGTGGTCTGCAGTGTTTATACGTCACGTTTTAGTATCTGGTCTCCAGTCCTGGAACCTCGGCAGAGGTGATACCAGAAAACTAGTACCGGGTACCAGATTCCAGGTTTTTGCATTTCATAATGAAAGCGCAAAAAGGTTTAGTCAAGCCAATACCACGTAGTGGAAATGTGTCATTTGAGTGGTCCTTCATGATATGTATGCACCCTCCTCGCAGGGGTTTGTTTTACAGTGTATACATGTAAAGTGTGTAAAAAATCAAGTCATTCAACATCCATTAGTACTGCCAATCAAATTTGACAAGCAAGTGTTTGCATTTACATGTTGGTGTAAACATGTTATTTCTTTAACACACACTCACTTCAATTAGAAATGGAGTACTGTGTAAAAGTCCTGATCCAACATTAGGTTTGTTGGTTTATTAAAGTTCTAATGTCCACACATATGCATTTGTCAGTGTCTGTATTAGATCCAATCTGGATATATGTGAAGTATGAACAGCAGAAAAAACTACAGTTTCAGGTTAAAAACAGCTTCTATAAACCACAGTGGTCGTATTTAGTGTGACCTCCCTTTGTATTTAACATGTTTTAACCCTTTTAGTCAGACTATGAGATTTATTGCATTAATTTTCTAATGTTTCATACCAGGTTTCATTCAACACGTCAGATGTCTCTAAGTGTTAGTGCTGCTTCTTTTCTTGGGGCCAGAGGTCACACTAAATAGTGACTTTTTAATCTTTACAACATATTTAGCTGAGTTTTTTGTATGTCTTTTAAGGTTGTGCACATATTTCCTGTGTTTTCTTGTTGTATCTGAAGAAAAGAGAATTAAAAGTGTATGATCATTTCAACCCTGCACACTTAAATTAACCATTTACTCCTGTTTCTGATGTTTCTTATTAGTACAATCATGACGATCGCAAACTTTTTGCTGTGCTTTTTGCAGCCGGAGGAGAAAATGAAGTTTGATTCCATCTTTGACAGTTTGGGTCCAGTAGGGGGGATGCTAACAGGAGAAAAAGTGAAGCCCGTCCTGTTGAACTCCAAACTGCCGGTCGACATCCTGGGCAGGGTATGGTAACAACTATGCTAAATGCACAAATAAACATGGCAAATAAGTGTAAAAAGTGACAGATTATAAATGGAGACTGTTAGATATGTCATATTTAACCCTCTAAATATCACCAATGAAACAACACAATGCAGAATATAAGAAAGAAGGTATAGAACATGAAAGTAGAGAAGTGTGAACTGTTACCGACTCAGCTCTGTCATGTACATACAGTACACTGGTATGTGTCCTGGTTTCATAAATGGTTAACATTAATGTCTCTGTTGAAGGTGTGGGAGCTCAGTGACCTTGACAGAGACGGCATGTTGGACAAGGATGAATTTTCTGTGGTAAGAAATGAGGAAATATTACACACAGAGAGAAACACACTGGCTCCACTTGAATTCTGTTGTTATTTTCAGTTTTTGCTGTTTCTGTATTAATATTATATTTTCCTGTTCGTGGTGTATAATAAACTATCAGACAAGAACAGGAATGAAACACAGATGCTTAACTCTTGTACTTAAGTAGTGGTTTCAGGTAATTGATACTTTAAATGAGAATTTGTATTTCTTTTAATTCCTAGATTTTATCACAAATATCACTACTTTCTAGTCCTTACGTTTTCCCAACAGTTTCTTTAGTTTTTATTCATTGTAATTTTATTCAGCATATGTTTGCACTGTTTTACAATATCTGGATTTCTACGAAATGGATTGCACATTAATGTGTAAAAAAAGATGAACCCTTGGTGTATCCATTGGCTCATATTACACATGGAACCACAGCATAATTACACAAAAACAATTGCAAATACATAAGTGAAAAACAGAGAGTCAAGGGCGACATCATGGAGAAAAGATAATGTTTTCATGTCATCGTCTTGTTTTTGGTACTGTTACTGACCCTGAAAACTGATTTACACTTTGGAATGAAGTTAATGGTCATTATTTTCAGTCTGTTGTTTGATTTGAAGTTAAAATGGTTCAATAATTTCCATCTTATATTAATTAATAAATTTTAGTGTAGTAAATAAGATGAATCATTGCTTTTACTTTTTTAAGATTAGTATTCATACTTCTGCATGAGTCCTACAAACTCAGACCGATCTCCACACTTCATTAGCTTGGTGCCAGTTCTGTAAATGGGTCTGGACCCCCACGGTGGTTCTGGAATAGGCATAAAAGTTCACTGGCTTGTTTGGCTGCTACTTGTGCAGTGCTGAGCTCAGGATTCTGCAGCAGTGAATTTACAAAATAGTCAGGAGAGAACACGTACTCATGAGGACACATGTAGTGGTATTAAAATAAATGAATTTTTGCCATAGTAAGTAGTTCAGAAAGACAGAACTTGTTTGGATGGTTGTGCCCAGATAGTGGAAGACGGAGAATGATGGTCCTGTCACTGTGCGACAGAAATACTTACCCAGACTACATCTGCATGCATCCAGAAACAGATTTGAAAGTTTCTATTCACTGTTTTTCTTTTTCTTCCTGCTCATGTAATGAATGAAGCTCATGGACATTGTGAGGAGGGTTTCTTTGAAGACAGCCTGACTTCAGGTTGGTTTATGGGAACCGTCTATATTATTCTGTTATTGATGTGTTTTTGTGTGTTGTACCCTCCTCAGGCCATGTATCTGGTGTACAGAGCTCTGGAGGGGGAGCCCGTCCCCATGTCCCTACCACCTCCCCTGGTTCCGTCCTCCAAGAGGAAAAAGCCCTCAGTGCCTCCTGTGATGCCCCTGCTACCATCACCCCCCTCCGTCAAAGACAGTCGCTCCTCCCACGCCGGCTCTAAGACCATGCCCCACCCCCCTAAACCTGCCCCAGCTCCTGTCCCAACACCAGCGTCCATCCCTGTGAGTACAGGACCTCCACCCCCCCTCCACAGTACCCAACCAAACCTTCTGCTTTGTGTTTTCACTGTTACAACATAGCTGTAGAGACAGACAGATAAGATGATTTCAAACTGGCTGGTTCAGTGTGTGTTCCAAAAGAACAAGACAAACGAGAGGGTGAGTGTGAAGGTAGGTGAGCTTTGACTGGTATTTACTGAGCTGTAGGTTTGACTGAAATCCACTTACATTTACACAAACACACTAACAGATCAGTGTCTCTCTTATTGCTTGTCTTCTTCAGTGGGTGGTGTCTCCAGCAGACAAAGCTAAATATGATGAGCTGTTCAACAAGACCGATGGGGACATGGACGGACTGGTGTCTGGACCTGAAGTCAGAGACATTTTCCTCAAGACTGGGCTTCCATCAGCCACACTCGCTCGCATCTGGTACGTAGGAAGATCCCATCTGTCTGCCTTCGATACTCTGCTCTAACGCACTTAGGCTCAGTTTTGTAATTTATTGTGAAGCCTGAAGTGCAACCGTGTGGTTATATCACACCTACAGCACTGTGCAAAAGTCGCTTTGCTGTTGCTGCTCTTTGCTGGCTTGTAAATGAGCATAGAATTTGTAATTTTCCCTGAGTCTATTCAAAGACATCAAGAGAATACAAGAAATGCATTCAGGTTATTAAACACACACAGAAATCAAAAATTGGCAGTTTCTTGGTACCTTTTCTTTTTGTACCAAATCAGTTTCCAGCCAGAATGAGCTGTTTTATGTCCTGTATGTAATGCATTATTGAAACTTTTTACCTCATTACTAGTTCTAAATTGCCCTTCTCCCAACTAGGGCTGCATGATCTGGTAAGAAAAAACTAATAAGAAAAGTCATATTGCGATTACTGTTTTGGGCAATGTTGAAAATCAAGTTAATCCGTTTTTATGAAAATGCACGGATTAAAGACCGTTTTGAAGTGTATAAAGTTTTTCCAACTCGAACATGCCATCTTAAACTAATAACTTTTTAAACATGTCTTTGACATAAAGTTTGCAATTCGTAGTGTAGGCACTGTCAATGAATAAAAACCATCAGCAGACACGCTGGATCTATAAGTTATCCTCTTCTATTACGTAACTGCACAGGCTGACTTTGATATTGTGATTCGATTAACTGTGCGGCATCCAGCTTTTGTTTTGGAGTTGGTAGAATGGAAAAACCTTTAATAGCTCATTGTGGCAATGAAAACCAATACAACATAAGACGTTGTAATATGTCATTTCAACAGATCTTGACTGTACTAAAAGCTGTAACTGTCATGTACCATGTATTATTGGAGCAGGTCCAGAATGGGCTTCGTCATCTGACCTCCACAACAGACTTTCACATCATATTGATCTGTATCTTCACATGTGTGTTGAGCTTCTGCCATGTTGTGACTGTCCTGTGCATTTATTTCAATAACTACTGAACATGGCACTGTGTCAGGAAATCAGAAACAGTCGCCGCCTGAGGTGAAAATCATTCATCTCTTATGTAAAACCTCACGTCTGTCTGTGCTCACAGGGAGCTATGTGACATTGGAGACATCGGGAAACTGACCCGAGAACAGTTTGCTTTGGCTCTTCATCTAATTCATCAGAAGCTGACGAAAGGCCTGGACCCTCCGCAGAGCCTCTCCCCAGAGATGATCCCCCCCTCCGACAGGCAAAATATAAAACAGGTGGGTCACACCGGGCAGCCGGCAAATCCACAAATAAATATGGATTGGGTATGCATCCCAAATAATAATGAGAGTAACTGAGAGCAGCAACAGGAACAAGACCAATCCTAGCAGAATGATACAAATAGAGGCTGAATTAAAGGTTTTAAGAAATATTTTATTTATTGAACAATCCTGATAGATTTGGAGTATATGCACATGCACTAAATTCCACTATCATTGCAAATATGACAATACTCGCATGTTTGGAATATGAGTGCTTTGATTAATTTCATTTCATTTTCATTTGTCTTATTGTCAATTTACTGTCATTTGGGTAACAGACAAAGATCCTCTGTGTATTCACCAATCTCACATGTCTTTTCTTACCAAACACAAAAACGTACTTCATATTGTTGTTGATTTTGTTTGTTTGGATATATGTCATTCATAGCCTAATGCAGAGTCATTGGTGCAGAGCTTCATCTACCATTGTGACTTTATTTCTACATTTAACATTTTAACTGCTGTCTCTTCACCTCCAGAACAATGCAGCCAACCTGGCAGCCGATTTCTCTGCCATTAAAGAGCTGGATTCTCTCAGTAATGAGATTGTTGAACTACAAAGGTAAGGTTTATTCTCAAAATCATGAATAGATCTGTAAGGCATTGTTTTTGTTTGAGGTACAACCGGTTATTAATGAAAAGGATGGAAGGAAGGAAGGATGACTCTGTAGCATAGCATGTAGCACACTTTCATACAGACTGACTTTGAAATGTGTCCTAGCAAATTCATGACTACCATATTACTCAAAGCCTACTGAAAGTTTTTAAGGTAGAATCCTTTCCTGCCTACTGCTCTGCATTTGTAGACAATGAATCTTGAAACACTCAAATTATGTGCATAAATTTCAGATTATGTGAAGTGTCAATATTCAGTATCCTCCAGGAAAAAAAAAGTGCTGTTTTGCACTTTGGCACCTGTAATATATCTGTAGAAAAATTAGTGACATAAACAGAAGACCCTTTAATCCATCTCTGAGAAAGACCATGGACAAATGTGTTCTAGATCACTTCCTAAAGTGCCCTGAGTGTGTTCACACCTTTCATCAGAGCTGAAAACTTACAGTCCAGTTACTGTGGGTGGATGGTAATGCCAGGTCAGAACAGGGCTTTATTGATGGATATAGAGAGGAGAGGAAACTAAGGAAGTAGGAAAAGTAAAGGCTTGTACAATATAAACACACTCAGCTAAAATAATGTTTGAAAACATATCCACGGAGCAGTTAGCTGGTGATTTACAGAGGGAATTAACCTTTTAGAATAAATGATTGTATTGGAAAAAGATAAACACTCCCTGATGGCAACAAAGGTCACTTGAAAATGTTAATATTAAACAATAAAACTCTTTCATCAAGTATTATATAAGTATTGGAGATCACTTACACCCAGGCACAGCAGCTTCAGGGAAAGTAAGGAAAATAAATAACGGTTTCTGTTTTTGTTGTGAGTTATCAAACAGCAGATGGTGTTAGTATGTATCTGCTGTCTGACAAACAGAATTTGCGATATAGTCTTTACAGTATTTTTATTAACCGTATCTAGTTTATTCACTCCAAGGAAAAGCCTTTAGACTCTGTTTCTTAGTTTGACATAGTGGAAAGACTTAAAACATGTCAGTACTTCTAACAGGATATGTTTGATTTCAGATTTTATTGCAAGAAATAATCTGTAGTTATGGATTTTTTCCCACACTTTATTGAATTTAGGTTTCTTACTAATGAAAGCTGAGAGCAAGAAGTGAGAAAGTAGTCCCCCCCCACAGTGTGGTATACCTGCCAGACAGATGTGTATATGGTACATGCTAACTGTTCAAGGTAGAATGAGGAGATAATATGAAGAGAAGTGGGAAGTAGAGCTGGTCTTCAGCCGATTCAGAGGTGGAGGAAAAGCTTGAAAAGATGATTCATGTTTGTCAGTGCTGCAGAATGTGGCAGCAACCATCTGCTCGGTGAGGGTGATGGGGAAGAAAACGCTGCTTGAGTTGACTTAGTTTAGTGATGAAAGATTTATCAAGGGAATTATGCCTTTTGATGTGAGACAGCGTAAAAATAGATGCTGTGGTTTAATGTTGCTCTGTAGTATTTTTGGTCACTGTTGAAATTAAATGAGATACTAGATAGACTTGTTTTTTTTCTGCCAGCAAGAGCAATAATTTCTTACCATAGTTTTGATCATAGTACAGTTCTTTTGTTAGGGTGTAATTATTCCCTAAATCCACAGTTCAAATCAGACCCACAAAGTTTTTTGGTAATTTTTTTAATAGAAGATTTGTCGCTCATTGTTAAAGAATATTGCACTGGAAATATAATCTGAAATGCAACTTGTATCATTTAGAAATATAAAAATTTGCACTTTTACTTTTCTTGTTGCATCTATTTTATGTTAATTGTGTTAAACCTTAAAAGTTCTGTTTAATTTGTCTTGTACATCTTTTTCATATCGCTGGTCCAATGGCACTTTGTTTATTTAAAGGTGCGGGAGACTTTCGTGACCAATTTTTCATAAAATCTGTCAAACCTCAGTCATAGCCTAAGTATCACAAATCTGTAAGTCTTTCTGTGATTAATCACCTGAATCTCTTGCATTACAGTGAACAATTTCGGGTATCTTCGAAATTTTGTTGTGACATGCATTGTGGGAAAGGGAGGCTTGCGCAGCCACTTGACAGCAGCACCGCGCAGCCATGTGATATTATATGGATGAAACAAACATGACGCAGCAACGGCTGAAACGTGGAAACGGCTGGAGGAATATGCATAGAGGGAAGGGAGCTCTTGCCGTTTCCGCGTTGTGTCTGTTCCAGCTGCCGCTGTCAGGCGGCTGTGCGAGCCTTCGCTTCCCACAATGCACGTCGAGACAAAATTCCGAAGATGTCTGAGTTACCTCCCGGCTCTATTTGTAAACACATGGTTTGTTTATGGTGGATGGCACTTCGAAATTGTTCACCGTGATGCAAGAGATTCAGGTGAGTAATCACAGAAAGACTTACAGATTCATGATACTTAGGCTATGACTGAGGTTTGACAGATTTGCTGAAAATTGGTCATCAAAGTCTCCTGCACCTTTAAGCAAAACAAAATCACCAAATCTGAGATGTGTTGTTTTTGTGTCATTTCATGATACATGTTAATTTCCTCTTGTTACATTTGTTGTGTGAGATATTCATTGATAAATATACCATGAGATCATCTTTTCTAATTGTTCAAATCAGTTTTTAACTTGGAAGTGATGCATATCATAATTCTGCCCAAAAACTATTAAAACTGAAGTATTGTGAAAATGTAAGACCTAGTACAGACATTTGACTTAAAATGTTTTTGAAATCATAGATATTTAAATTGCAGATACCTGAAAAGTGTACTTAAGTAAAATAAAGTATTTGTATGCCCTACTTTTGGATTTTAATAACAAAATGGACTGAAAATGGGGGAAATACATTTACCACAGCTCAATGATGGCAGCTTTTCCTTGGAAGCCGTTTGCCTCTAATAGATTTATCGCTGTAGATATTAATAACACAATACAAACATGTATGGAAAAAGTACTTTTCCATCCCCTCTCTTTCCTGGTCTGCCTGGGTGGATAAAGAAGTGAAGTAGAGAGGATGAGCATACGGGAAGTGCAAATGATAGATGCTGTAGGTTGGCTCATCATCACTCGTCCCCCCTCCCTCTCTTCCTCGCTTTGTCCTTAAGGCGGCCATCTGCTTCTCGCTCCTCTTATCCCACACATCAGACTGAGCCGAGCACATGCTCGCATCCACCAACGACACCAGCCCAACGCATCTGCAGCCTCGTTCTCCCAGAAAACAGATAACAGCTCCACACAGACACACACCAGACTTGACCCACAGGCGTTACTGCTGCTCTCTGCTGTGAAGTTCTGGTTTCAGGACGGGGATCATGGGTATTCAGGGAGACGAGGTGGTGGCAGTTCAGGGAAGCTGGCTGAACGTGGGGAGGTTGGGAGGTCTGGGTCTACCTGCTCTTGCCTGGGTCGCTAAACGCTGTCTTTTGTGCTGGACCCCCAGGGAGAAGAGCTCCGTGGAAGAGGAGATCAAGGAGAAAGAGGAGGCCATCAGACAAAGGAGCAGCGAAGTACAGGTAAGACTTGGCTGTGTGTAGACATCTAGCACAGAGAAGAGACAAAATACACTATGGACCATGAAATTTTTTTTTTTTTTTTTTTTCCATTTTCAGATTGAAATCTATTAATCTGCATGTCATGATGCTGTCAGTATCAGTAGAAAGTGCCTTCAATAGTGACCCATGGCTGATTAAAAACCACACTTGAAATTTTTTCCTTTTTTAAGGTTTTAAGTTTCAGATTCGTCTTGTATATCCTACATCTATGATTTGTGTATATTAGGAGTTCATCACTTTTTGAAATTACTTATTACATATTTAAAAATCAACACTGGTGCATGTGTTTGGTATGCATTCACACAGATAAACAAAGTCTGTTTTTACTGGAATTTACTGACATTGTTCGTCTGCTCTGATATCAAGGCTCACCACTCACAGGAAACTAAAAAAATACAAAAATGCCTCTTGCTGTAGCTGTCGTTGATAACATCCATCTCACCATCTTTTGCCTGGATGTTTTTTTTAAATGCATGTAATCATCCTTTTTCCCCAGTCAAGGACTATGGAGCCTGGGGGCTTGATACAGTCTGGATATTCAGTTAAAGAGCAAACTGAATCCTTCAAGAAATGATGAAATGGATGACATGCATGACAGCTGCAGTAAAGAACATTTTTACTGGTATTTACTGTAATTTATACTCACTGTAAATAGTGAGACTTGACAGCACTATCAGAACCGGGAAATAATGTCAGTAGATTTGAGTAAAATAGACATTTATGGGGTTATGGCAGTTCCTTGGTTATCTAGGAATCTGGTGTGAATTTGGCTAATGACTTAAGACATCAACCAAATAATCAGCTATGAGCTTTTCCCTGCTCCAAACTGTTGTTAACGATATCAGCCTTTAAGAATGCAGTCAGTCTGACCTGTAGGCAGTAAAGTGCCACATTACATGTTATGATTCAGTCTATCATAATACAGTAATACAGTTGATCTGTACATTCAATTAGATTTGAAATAACCAGTAAGTGTATTTCACATGAATGTTTTCCTCTTTTATCTGGGGCTGTCATACAAATCTTGTCTCTTCAGAATTCTGTTTTCTTTCACATCCGTTATTTGTTTGGCTTCATATAAATGTCCTACCTGCACATTTGGACGAGCACAAAGCACACAAACAGTGTTTAATAAAGACAAAGGAAAAGTAAAAGCACATGGAATACGAAAAGCTCATACGACAATTGGCTAATTGAATAACAATGCAGTATTTAAGCTCTTCATAAACTTTAGTGAAACGTTCCATTTACATCTTTTTCTGTTGGGTCAATCTCTTTTTTTGTTCAGCCCTGTCCAGACAAATCAGTTGACAAGGTGCTAAAGCAGTTGCTCAGGTTTGTTGTGGTAAATATATCAGAGTAGAGGATCGATAATGTGTTGGATGTGCTGTCGGTGGATGTTGTTGCATAGGCGTGTCTTGTCTGCCTGCTTTGAGGGTTTAAATAACAAGTCTGATCTCCATTTGGGAATGATGTGAGAGTGAATCTTAAGGGAATCTCACAGTGACTGATCTGAATTTCTCATTTATGCTGTGCAGGAACCTCAAGAGCATTTCTATATTTATAGAATTAAAATTATCCCCAGACAACACATTGTGTGTGTTGTTGTTATGATTACCCCTGTAGTGCAGTTTTTTTGTCCATCGCTCCCTACGTTCCCCATGTTCCCTACATTATTGTTCTCTCAATCTCAGTGTTTGGTTACATGTGGCAGATGCAGTATTTGGCTGCACTTTCATAAGTGTTTGGAAAAAAGTGAAGTTTAACATTAGCACCTTTTTAATGGGTGCAATAGGGCAGGCCACCCACGTTTGAACATATGTATGTGAATTAGTCTTGCTGTGCTCCTCCAATCATCTACAATTTTCCGAAGAATTTCAATCACAGTTCGCACAGTCATGAGCATACTAGTGCAGAAGATCACTGAAATACACCATATCACATTTGAGGAATTATAACACACCTTAGATTATCTTATGTTGAATGTCATTTTGGGTTATACTATTTTGAGTTGGTTGACTTTTCCCAAATGCTTGAAAGTCATTTGATTGCAAGCTCTAAGAAAAAGTCAAAAATGCAATCATCTGATTTTTAGGTCTTAAACTGTCTTTTTAACAGGTCTTAAATTTGATTGGATTATGAATTTATCACTGATTTTGTAAAGTTTCGTTTTGGGGAAAAATGCCAAACACTGTAACACTATGAAACAAAACCAATATGGAAAAAATAAGCACTAAAATAAAACATGCAATTCCGACATTTTAAGGGAAAAATGTACATGAATTTATTCACACTTTAATTTAATTTTGCAACTCAAAGAGCTTCCAAAATCTAGCAATAAATAATAAAAATGAATTGAGGTTAAAATGCATTATCCTTATATGTAGTGGTCTTAAAAAGTCTTAAACTGAACTTGCTGAAACATGTGGCTTTATTATTTGTAATAAATGCAAGTGTAAAGATTGCGATTGGTATCTAAAGTTACAAAACTTGCTCACCCTTTTTTCATCCTCTTTTACTTAATGTTTGCAGGATCTACAAGATGAAGTGGCAAAAGAGAGTGAGGAGCTGCAGCGACTGCAGACTCAGCGGCAGAAAGTCCAGGACGCCTTGGAGGAGCTGGACCAGCAGAAGGGAACCCTGGAGGAGCAGCTGACACACATCCGCCAACAAACCAGCCAAGAGACCCAACTGGTAGGTCCCAGCTTGAGTCTCCCTTCACAACAGATTATTCATTATGCCGACTATATACGGAATTCCTGGTATATAGTAATACCAGGAATTCTGTCTGTCTGAGATTTATGCCCAACCAATTTCTCAAAGGCTCTTCACCCGATCCTTTTCAAATTTGACAGTTTTTTTTACCGCTAGGAGAGGTCCAGTGCACAGTTAAATGGCTGAATTTCATTTTTTTGGATTTTATTTTATTTATTTATTTTTTTAACTCAGAAAATTTGTTCAACCGATTTCTTTAAGACTGTTCCCCTGATTCACCAGACAAAGTGTGATCCGACTGAAAGTAATGATTTGGACAGAATAATGTTTGTCCTAGTTTGACTGAACTACCCAAAAAGAATAGAAATATAGTTCAATCTAGTTTACAATGATCTCTAATTTAACATTCAATATTAATCCCAAACTAAGCAGGGTATCAGTGAGCAGGAGGGGCAGGGGTATTAGTAAGCTCCGTCTACTTTTACACTTTCTTTTTTATTTTGAATTCTACTGGACATTGTCACACCTCTGAAATTATTCTTTGTGGTAAATCTGTCTCAGATCTCATCGCTACAGTCAGAGCATGAGGAGCAGGAGCAAAGGATTTGTCAGTATGAGGAGGAGCTGGTCCAGGCCCGGGAGGAGCTCCTGGCTCTGCAGGAGGAGAGCAGGAGGCTGCAGGAGAAGGTCCAGGCAGCTCAGGAGCAGCTCACACCTCTACAGGAGTCTGTGCGAGACTCCTTCACACAGGTTGCACAGGTCAGACTTGTAAATCTGAATCTTTGGTTCATATACCTTCATTTCGCTTTATATTTCTTATTGGTGGAAGGAATGCTTCCTTTAGTGGTTTAATTAAAGGAATGTCTACAGGAATGCTCCCTTCAGTGGTTAATTAGAGGAATGTCTACAGGAATGCTTCCTCTAGTGGTTGATTAGACAAATGTCTATTTAAAACACCATCATAATACTGTAGATAAATATACCTTAAATGTGAGCTCAAGTTTGGCCTTTCCCGAAAAAATTATGTCAGGCTACAACCAAACTGCCTGTCACAGACTAAAGACAATTATGTCTAGATTAAGCAGAGGTAGACAAAATTCCAACTGGTTCAGTGAATTAAAATTGGAACTGCTGTAAGGAAAAATGTGGTCAGGAGAAGAATATTTTGAGGATCTCTATGGAACTGAGGTGGATGAGAGTGGACTGTGCCTGTGACTTCAGCAAACAACACAGAAGAAGTGCTTTATGAATATAATTAATTCATGAAGTTCCATCAGATTTGTTTGTGTTTAAAGCAGGACAGTGGAGGAGCTGAGGTCACGCTGTGATAATGTTCTGAGCATTGAATACATGAAGTCATCATGTGTTCAATGGAATATTACAACTAAACAACACAGAAACGGTTCTAGTTTGATCAGTTCTAATTCTATCCTTTTTTTGTATCAACTGTTGCCTGTGTCTGAAACCTGTCAATGATAAATAATACTGTTACTGACCAACAGTGTTGGAAATAACAGAGTTAAAAATAACAGCGTCACTAATGCCGTTATTATTTTCCAGTAACGGGTAATCTAATTAATTACTATTTTAAATGTTACAATGCCGTCACTGTTACTGACAGTGAAATGTGGTGTGTTACTTTGCACTGATATCAGCTGTTATCCATCCTGGCTCACTCAGCCAGGCACAAGAGGTGTGACATTCACGGACAAGTCCAGTCTTTTGAACGGCTCTTTTAAGACCTGATTCGTTGTGAGTCGTTTGTTTGCAAGCCGTTCTAATATTCAAATTGCCCACACTGCCTTCATGCTTCACCTGTGTGCCCCATGAGTCTGAGCTGTCCATGCTGCCTCCACGTGAACAACTAATGACATTTCCAAGTTTGAGTTATCCGCAGCACACCCCATTCACTTGAACACAGCTATGTGTGCAGCTAACTTAGGGGAGGAGTTATCAGCTAACTTTGGGGAGGAGATATCAGTGAGTCCGACTGACTGGACTGGAATGGAGACATTTACTGCTATATCAGGGAGGAACGACTGCAAAAAGTGAAGATGCACGATTAACTGGAGGAGTATCTACTTCCTGTAAATGCAGGTCCCCTTATGTGGTGGATAAACCGGACCGTGGTGTACCCCAGCCTTACCAAAGTCACGGTATTGAAGCTCTGTTTAGTGGGAACATTGGTTCCATCTGATTGAGTGTTTTCTCTAAGACAGGATTAATATTATCAGAGAGAATTCGCCTCAATTGAGATCGCTTGTCTTTCTTAACTCAAATTTGCCCAGAGAAGGAGAGGCAGTAGAACCAACAAAGGATGACACTGCTTTCTTTTTTAGGGATGTCTTTAATTTTGTTCACACTCTAATAAATATGACGTTAAATGAAGTAACTACAGGCCGAACAGCAGTGCAGATTACCTGGGCTTCTTGGAGTCCCTGGGAGGGGTGCTGGATGGTGCTCCGACTGGGGACTCCATTGTTCTCCTGGGCGACTTCAGTGCCCACGTGGGCAATGACAGTGAGACCTGGAGGGGGGTGATGGGGAGGAACGGCCTCTCTGATCTGAACCCGAGTGGTGTTCTGTTATTGGACTTCTGTGCTAGTCACAGTTTGTCCATAACAAACACCATGTTCCAACACAGGGATGTCCATAAGTGCACTTGGCACCAGGACACCCTAGGCCGGAGGTCGATGATCGACTTCATTGTCGTATCATCAGACCTCCGGCCGCGTGTTTTGGACACTCGGGCGAAGAGAGGGGCAGAGCTGTCAACCGATCACCACCTGGTGGTGAGTTGGATCCGCTGGCAAAGGAGGAAACCGGACCGACTCGGCAGGCCCAAACGTGTTGTGAGGGTCTGTTGGGAACGTCTGGCAGAGCCCGACGTCAGTGCGGTCTTCAACTCCCACCTCCGGGAGAGCTTCTCCCAGATCCCGGGGGAGGCTGGGGACATTGAGTCCGAGTGGACCATGTTCTCCACCTCCATTGTCGAAGCGGCTGCTCGGAGCTGTGGTTGCAAGGTCTCCGGTGCCTGTCGTGGCGGCAATCCCCGAACCTGGTGGTGGACCCCGGAAGTAAGGGATGCCGTCAAGCTGAAGAAGGAGTCTTATTGGGCCTTGTTGGCCCGTGGGACTCCCGAGGCAGCTGATGGGTACCGGAAGGCCAAGCGTGCTGCAGCTTGGGCGGTTGTGGAGGCAAAAACTCGGGTCTGGGTGGAGTTTGGGGAGGCCATGGAAGAGGACTATCGGTTGGCCTTGAGGAAATTCTGGCAAACCATCCGGCGCCTCAGGAGGGGAAAGCAGTGCGCCACCAACACTGTTTACGGTGGAAGTGGGGAGCTGCTGACCTCGACTGGGGATGTTGTCGGACGGTGGAAGGAATACTTCGAGGATCTCCTCAATCCCACTACCACGTCTTCCATAGAAGAAGCAGAGGCTGAGGTCTCAGAGGTGGACTCGTCCATCACCCAAGCTGAAGTCACCGAGGTGGTTGGCAAGCTCCTCGGTGGCAGGGCACCGGGGGTTGATGAGATTCGCCCTGAGTACCTTAAGTCTCTGGATGTGCAGGGACTGTCTTGGTTGACACGTCTCTGTAACATCGCGTGGCGGTCGGGGACAGTACCTCTGGATTGGCAGACCAGGGTGGTGGTTCCCCTTTTTAAGAAAGGGGACCGGAGGATGTGCTCCAACTATAGGGGGATCACACTTCTCAGCCTCCCAGGGAAAGTCTATTCCTTGGTACTGGAGAGGAGGATCCGACCGATAGTCGAACCTCGGATCCAGGAGGAACAATGCGGTTTTCGTCCTGGTCGTGGAACGCTGGACCAGCTCTATACTCTCCATCGGGTGCTCGAGGGTTCATGGGAGTTCGCCCAACCAGTCCACATGTGTTTTGTGGACCTGGAGAAGGCGTTCGACCGTGTCCCTCATGGTATCCTGTGGGGGGTGCTTCGGGAGTATGGGGTCCGGGGCCCTTTGCTAAGGGCAGTCCGGTCCTTGTATGACCGAAGGAGGAGCCTGGTTCGCATTGCCGGCAGTAAGTCAGACCTGTTCCAGGTGCATGTTGGACTCCTGCAGGGATGCCCTTTGTCACCGGTTCTGTTCATAATTTTTATGGACAGAATTTCTAGGCGCAGCCAAGGGCCGGAGGGGGTCAGGTTTGGGGACCACAGGATTTCATCTCTGCTTTTTGCAGATGACGTCCTGTTGGCCTCATCGAACCTGGACCTTCAGTGTGCACTGGGGTGGTTTGCAGCCGAGTGTGAAGCGAGCGGGATGAGGATCAGCACCTCCAAATCCGAGGCCATGGTTCTCGACCGGAAAAAGGTGGTCTGCCCTCTCCGGGTCGGTGGGGAGTCTTTGCCCCAAGTGGAGGAGTTGAAGTATCTCGGGGTCTTGTTCACGAGTGAGGGAAGGATGGAGCGTGAGATTGACAGACGGATCGGTGCAGCGTCTGCAGTGATGCAGTTGCTCTACCGGTCGGTTGTGGTGAAGAAGGAGCTGAGCCGAGAGGCGAAGCTCTCGATTTACCGGTCAGTCTACGTTCCTACCCTCACCTATGGTCATGAGCTTTGGGTCATGACCGAAAGGACAAGATCCCGGATACAAGCGGTCGAAATGAGTTTCCTCCGTCGGGTGGCTGGGCACACCCTTAGGGATAGGGTGAGGAGCTCAGTCACCAGGGAGGAGCTCGGAGTAGAGCCGCTGCTCCTCCGTGTCGAGAGGGGCCAGCTGAGGTGGCTCGGGCATCTGTTTCGGATGCCTCCTGGACGCCTCCCTGGGGAGGTGTTCCGGGCATGTCCCACCGGGAGGAGACCTCGGGGAAGACCCAGGACACGTTGGAGAGACTATGTCTCTCGGCTGGCCTGGGAATGCCTCGGGGTCCCCCCGGAAGAGCTGGAAGAGGTGTCTGGGGAGAGGGAAGTCTGGGCATCCCTGCTTAGACTGTTACCCCCGCGACCCGGCCCCAGATAAGCGGAAGATAATGGATGGATGGATGGATGGATGGATGGATGGATGAAGTAACTGTCTATGCTGTTCTTCTCTATGCAACTGGCCCGTGAAACACACTCAGAATCAGTTTTCTTTTACATATTTGAAGGTTTTTCAAAAAAGTAACGCAATAATTACTTTCCCTAGTAACTAATTACATATATTAAGGAGTAATTCCATTACTAATTCAATTACTTTTTTGGGAAAGTAACTAGTAACTATAGCTAATTACTTTTTAAAAATAATTTGCCCAACACTGCTGACCAAACAGGGCAGGCAGCCTATACTTTAGTAATTACTATAGAAATGGCAAATATTCTAAAAATAATTGTAAACCTCTGGACTAGAGCACAGTGCTAAAGCCTAGTGTATTTCATAAAATAAGTATCATCTATACTTAGTTCATTTTACTCACCAGCGATTAATATACATTCATAAAACATATAAACATGCATGATTAATACAGTCAATAGCTCACATGTTGTGTGTGAATTGCACATTTTTCTGCAGCATTGGGTTCAGTTGCAGCTGAAACAAATGTCAGCATCAGACAGTTTGATCTGTATTGTGACACCCTAAGTCTTTGACTTCATCTTTGTCTTTGTTTCATATTTATGGAGGGTGTTGGGCTCTGCTGTGTACCTGTGAACCTCATGTTTTCATATTCTTCAAGCTGCTTGTCTTCTCATGTCTGCACCATTCAGGTTCAACAGAAACTGAATGACCTTCAGATTGAGGAGAGGTCTGTTACTGCTCAGCTCAGCTGGAAGAGAGCTCTGGAGGACAGTTCGCCGGTCATGGTGAATGGATCGATGGGGCCCACAGCAGACATGCACCAGGTCGATCCCTTCCATCAGGACCTGTTCCAAGATGACCAGCCCAAAGAGTTGAAGGAGGACGAACCAGCTGCCGTGAGGAATCTGCAGACAGAACAGTCGGATCAAAAAGAGGTGGAAGCAGTAAATGACAGAGAAGAGGAAGAAGAGCAGGATGAAGAGCATCCAAAGACTCCAGAGGAAGAAAAGTTGAAACCTGACGCGTTGGATGATCTCTTTACTAGTTTAGCCTCGTCTGACATGTACAATAGTCTATCGACACTCTCCAAGCAACGAGAGAACACTGTGAAGGTAAGAAATGCACCAGAGAAACACATCTGACTTCCACAGAATGTTTAAATCATGTTTGAAACCATAAAATATGTCTACAAATGGCATGATTTCAAAATTATCTCCCACTGGAATCACAATATAAGTTTTATGCACAAAAAACTACAAAAAATGTGTTTGAGCATGTGATCCTGTCTGATCTCCAGGAGAACAGCACACCTACACCTGATGTGTCCTCAGAGGGTGTAGATGATGCAGAAGAGTCTCCTAAAGCCAGCCCACCAAAGGTAAAGGGGAAAATGACTCGCCTTAAGTTTTTACACATATATGTCATTTTTGTATTGTAAATCCAAAGTGTTATGTTCAAACTCCTCAGTAGGTCCTTGACTTTCTTCCACAGGTTGCATCCCCAGAGCCAGAGAGTAAACCGGAGCCTACAGAGTCACCTGAAACCACCTCCTCCTCATTGTCCCCTCCTATGGCCCCTGGCCCTGTGCCGCCCCAAACCAGCCCCCCCACTCTGCCTGAGATGGACTTCTTCCATTCAGACCCCTTCACTGACCGTCAGTCCAGCATCTGTAGTCTTACCTGTTTGACAAAGGCTGATCTACTTCTGTTTAATTGATCTGATTTATAGGTTTATTTTACATGTTCAGGGATGCAAACTCAGCACCTTTTAGCAAAACCCACCGTTGAGTCCAAAGAAAGACATTTGTGTGATATGTGAATTATGCAGGAAAATCAAAACTTGGTAACTAAACCTCTAAAATGTACCAGAATCAGGTTGTTGATGTTTTTCTTTTGTAGACGATCCTTTCAAAGATGATCCATTTGGAAAAGCAGATGTTGGAGGTATGTTTTAACCCCTTCAAACGCATCATGCATAGCATTAATATTTGAAATTTGATCTGATAAGCATGTGTACTGGTTCTGAAATGTCCAAAGTTTACTATTTGTATGATATTGTCTTAATCAGATCCGTTTGGGGGAGATCCGTTCAAAGGGACAGACCCATTTGCTGCAGACTCTTTCTTCACCCAGACTTCTGCTGCCCCGTTTTCCTCAGATGACCCCTTCTCCTCTGCCTCCACCGACCCATTTAGCGCCACTACTAACGTACCCGAACCAGACCTGTTCGCAGCCAAGACAAACGACACGGCAGCAGCTGCTCAGGCGGCAGCTGCAGATCCCTTCACCTCCAAACCCATGAATCCGGCTTCAGCAGCCAAAGACCCTTTCAGCTCCACTGGGAACAGCGAGGGAGATTCGGACCCGTTTGGGGGAAAAATGAGCTCTGCGGGGGAGGCGGATCCGTTCAGTTCTCAAGATGGAAAAACTGACCCATTCAGCTCTTCTCCACCAAGCTATGATCTGGTAGTGGTAAGTAGAGGAAGAGCAATGTAATACACTGTTTAACAAACTCTCAGAGGGCTTTGTAAAGCATTTATTTATTTCATCACTTACAGTAAAATAATTATTAGGAACAACTTAAAATACTTTTTACATTTTTAAATGATGAACAAAAATCTATGCAACATAGCACAGGGTGTAGTGCATACTTAACCTTTTGCAGTTTAATATAACAATGACCAAAAAGATGAGGAAACTGGACCATAAATTTATATACCACAGATCTGATGTACTCAATCTCGTGTTTTCTCCCCAAATACTTCAGAGCTTTTATTGGTGCATGACATCTTAATTTTAAAATAGATAATTTTTTTGCTTTGTTTCTTTAGATATGAAAGTAACTAGTTTTTGTAAATAATCTTTTTAGTCCATTTATGTTGCTATTCTGTGGCCTATGACATCCACCAGATGGCACTCTAATGCCCATTGGTTGAGAACGGCTCATAAACAGCAGTATGTTTTTAGTAAAAAAAAAAAAAAAAAGTGCAAAATTTGTCATATAGAAATTATTCTTAGGTGTCTTTTTGTACTGATTTCAAGAATATAATAAGAGCAGTGGCATTTCAATGTCAATTGTACTTCTTTCATGATAATTTGTATTAGGTTTATTTTTGGTGGAAATTAAATTAAGGATATGGTTTGATATTCACAGCTTTGACAGAATCTAAATTCAGAATGATGAACATATAATGATTATGGAATTGGCAGTAGAGGTTTGTGTTTGATGTAGATATTTATGGAAAAGTCTGTAGCCTTTAGGTTGTAATTAACATAAATATTTATATTCATCATCTTCTCTTTGTGCATGGTATTCAATTTGCAAAAGAAATCTAAACTAATGGCTGAAGTGTTTGTAAAATTCACACCTAATGGGAGTGGTATGGTACATCTGTTAGTATGAGGACATGTGTCTACATAAGAGTATTTAATGTGGTAGGTCAAATCCAGACTGTCTTTTCTGTGACATGTTCAGAAAGACCCGACAGCATCCAATGACCCGTTCGCTCCAGGTGGTACGACAGTGAGTGCCAGCTCTGACCCAGGTACGACCTTTGACTGGGCCCTGCCCACTGTTATGACAGAAAAGCTGTTTTAAGAACATTGAACACTTTTCTAATATAGGCCTCCCATACTTTCAGTGTCTGTGAGTATTTACTGTTTTTCTGCTACTGTTTCAGATCCTTTTGCTGCTGTGTTTGGTAATGAATCCTTTGGAGGTTTTGCAGATTTCAGTGCCTTGGCAAAGGTAACCTTTTTATCCCAGTAGATGATTATGTCTGTGCCTCACCTCCACAGTACTGCAATATAAGATGTAAAATTTCACTTTTAAGCTCAAAACTCACTGAATGAAAGTGATGAATGTGAAGTAAAACTGTTGACAGTGTTCTGCTGTAAACACAGAACATCCAGGACTCTGGGAGTGACTCTGTGTGTTGAGGTTTCTGGAGGAAACATCTGCCAGATGTAGCTCTTTAAAGGTCATATACTGTGATACTGAAGTCATTGTTGAGGTCAGGTAACATTTAACTTTGGGGTTTTTTGGGCATTTTGCCTTTATTTGGTGGATAAAAGACAGGAAAAGGAGAGTTTGTGAGTCATGCACCCAGCATCCTCCAGCTGAGACATGAACTAAAGGACATGTGCTTTAACTGAGAGGACACAGTGTGACAGCTCATTCAAACATTTGACGCCTGGATTTACTTTGGCTCAACCTGGTTATAAGATGTTATTCTTCAGTCAGTCTCATATGTAAAGATACTACACACATTAAAATTACATACTAAGCTCTGAACAGTTGTGATTCCCCTACCTATACACAGTAGCAGTTCCTTGTTAAATCAGTTTTTTATATTTTTGCGTGGGTTTTTTAAATTAATTGCTTTTTCTTTTTTTAAGTTTCATGTGAATCTTGTCTTTCAGTCAAACGGTGCTGATGAGTTTGGCATCAACAATAAGAACCTGTTCCAGGAGGACAGCCAGTCTGCCAGCTCTGATGTGCCCCCAGCTCTGCCTCCAAAAACGGGTACGCCCACCAGACCCCCACCCCCGCCTCCAGGTCAGTACACGTGCTGTTCAGTTGTACTTTTAATTGCAACTGAACATAGCTCAGTTAAACATCACCATATGTAGCTGATTCAAAATCTGCATTGTGTTGAAAATGCCTATGTGTCTGTACTTTTGTTATGTGACTCTTCACAGGTTCACAGAACGCTATAAAACAATAGGGATTTTAGCACAGACTGATTAGCAAGCTTATTGGAATCTTCCATTACTTTGGTTGTAACCTTTTAGCACGTACAAAGTACAGCAAACCTACTGAGAACTATGTTTGTACAGTGGACATGAAGATATTAACATAAAATATTTCTTCTACTTTCCCATACATTATGATTTTTTTAATATACCCTGCCTATCCCAGAGGGTGGGCTATATACAGTAGATATACCAGCAATTCCATCCAAGATTTTTGTCCAAACGATTTCTCAGACACTATTCATCTGGTTCTTTTCAAATTTGACACATATCTTCTTGACATGTGCCTTTTCCTCAATTTTTACCCCTCGGCCAACTTCGGGCCAAAGGTGTATTGTATTAGTTCTGTCGTCTGCACTGAGATATCTGCACAAAATTTATACTGTGGATGTATCTTTGCATGGAGCTGAAGCCTACTGAAAATGGGCCACCTTGACATACTTTTTCAAGGTCAAACGGTGACATGTCCTTTCAACGATGTAATCTCATTATCTGAAGAATGCATTGAGATATCTGGACCAAATTTACACAAAGACAATCTAATGTAAATTATAGGGCAATAACTTTCGAAAGAATCTTACACTATATTTGGCCGAGGGGTATTAAAAGTGTGCAGCACATAATGTTTTGTATTTTTTACAAATTTTTGAAAAGATTAAAAGTTAAGAATCAAAATTAATCCTTGGGTAGGCAGGGTATCAGTGAGTAGGAGGGGCAAAGTGCGCGACCAGGTGGGGTCAGAGTCTTTGATATATATCAGAGTAGCAACACTTCCATAGACTCCCGCTGTAAAAAATGGCAGACAAAATATGGACCTACTTCCGGGTTCTGAAGGGGCCGGTAGTTCCTACATTGAGTTTAATGCCGTTGGAACACATTCATTTCTATTGCAGCTGATCTAGAAATTCCAGCGCTAAGTCAATAAGATATCATCATCTTTCAAATTATTGAGTGTATTTCCTGTATTAGCGGACATTTATGTTGTAAATTCTGTTTTCTTTGGTATGTGTTAGCATTTGTATGAATTTATATCTTAAACAACTGTTATGTTGGATTTTCAGCTGTAGCCCTATAGGTAGCTAGCTTGCTTTGTCCAGCTGTTGAGATTGAACCACTATAACTACAAATTATGGAGTTTTTAAGATAAGGTAACGTTAGTACAAATGTTGTTATCAGTGGGTTTTATTTTGTTTTGCTGAACCCGGTGGTATTTGGTTCAGTTTATCAGCTGAGGTAGTGTGCTAATTAGGAGGAGAGTTGCTATAGAGGCTTAGGGCGTTTGTAAGATCTGACTCATCCTATAAGAATTCTGTTGAGTTTAGAGTTTGCTAATGTTGAGTTTTTAATGAGTTTAGTGTCCATGCCAATGCTAACATGTCAAGTTAGCCGCTATGCTGTCCGCTGGTTAATCCCTTATTGTGCGTGACATTAGAGCAGAGCTTGGCAGACACACAGTGTTCACACAATTAACCAGTTTTCTGCTTGTACCACAGTCCTACAGTAGTAAAACTTAAAAATGATACATTGTCTTTTTCCTTACAAGTACAGTACAATTGCAGAATGAATGAACTTGTAAAGTTAGCACCAAGGTTATAATAGTTTTGAATTTTTAATTATAGTTTAGTTTGAATTAGTTTTGACTTTTTCTTCTCTAATTCAGTTAGTTTTAATTAGTTTTTTAGAGCAGGTTTGTTAGTTTTAATTAGTTATCATTTTTTTCTGAATGCTTAGTTTTAGTTTAGTTTAGTTTTAGTATTAGTTTTAGTTATTTCATATATTTTATCTTCCTTAGAATCCTATTCAAAGAAATTAGTGAGGTGTGAATCAGCGTGTTACTCTGGACACTTTATTTGAGGGTCAGGTTAGGGCGGCTCATTGACTGAGCAGAGACACAAACACATGTACAGTACAATGTATAAATTCCCTGTAGCAGGTTGGGGGAGGGCGCGATCCATACACAACGTCACTTACGTGAAAACAATGCGAAGATGTGCAAAGCGTGAGAGGATATGCACAAAGCAGCCAGCAGTAAACCAGATAGAAACATATATAACCAGATAGAAACACATAAACCAGCTAACCAGCAGTAAACCGCATACAAACATATATAAATCAGCTAACCAGCAGTAAACTAAATAGAAACATATATAAACCAGCTAACCAGCAGTTAAACCAGATAGAAACATATATAAACCAGCTAACCAGCAGTAAACCAAATAGAAACATATATAAACCAGCTAACCAGCAGTTAAACCAGATAGAAACATATATAAACCAGCTAACCAGCAGTGAACCACACAGAAACATATAGAAACCATATAGAAACATATATAAACCACTTATAAACATATATAACCCAGTTCATCATCAGTAAACCACACCTTAGCAGATATGTCATATCTTAATCATCTACAGTTCCATTATTAGCCAACTTTGTTTCAGTTCAGCTAGCTGTAGCTAGTAACATCAAACGTTTTTTAACATTATAACAGGTCACATACCTCTGTAATTAGATTAGTTTTCATCCTCCTCTTTTCTACTCTTCTAAACTGTGCAGTTAAGGGCTTGGAAGGCCTTTTCATGGTGATAAACTCTCCAGTCTTTACGTGGATGCTAGTTCAACACTGATGCTGTCATTTAGCTCCGCTCTGTCTCTCACACACACACAGTGCACAAAAAAAAAAAAAAAACCTGACCCCATGTATCACTAAAGTAAATCCCATACAGGACTCTGCTGCTTTGTCCCAGCTTTAGTCTGTTTGTTCCAGGTAGAGTGGGGACCAGAAGACGACTGGAAACCACAAGTGACCAGACATGACAGACTGTGAAGTGTCGTATGGTGCCGCTAGCTAAAACTGCTGGAGCGAAATAAATCAATTTGATTTCAATTGACATTGACAAAGACGAAAACGAAGGGAATTTTATCCATAATTTTTATACGTTTTAGTTAGTTTTTTAAGCTCACAATATAGTTTCAGTTAGTTATTGTTTTTTCTTTTAATTATAGTTTTTATTTATTTCAGTTAACGAAAATGTTTTTTCAATTTTAGTTTTCGTCATTTCGTTCGCTTTTGTTAATGCTAATAACCTTGGTTAGCACCCCTCATGAAAGTAGCCTATCCAAGCTAACACCAACCTTTCCCGCAAAAATGTAAGTTTTCAAAGTAATAAATGCACTCCTTTCAGTGGTCAACCTCACTACTCAAAAGTATAACACACACAACAGAACATACAGTAGTGACACAGTGATTGTGTGTGGTTTATTTTGACATTTACCATGCTCACTGCTGTGTCTCCCATTGAATAACATGGGAGCGCTCAGTTCATTTGGAACAATTCAGGCTTACATGTACCACGTGATCACCAGAGCGGCGACAACAAAGCTTGTCATAACTCTCTTCTTAGGGTTCTGGGTGGGGGTATTAGTAAGATTCGCCTACATTTTCACTCGTTTCATATAGCTTTGTACCGTAGTTGAACCAGTATTGTTGCCACTAGCACTATGCAGTGGGAGGCTGGGCAATATATCATGCTGTGTTCCAGGTCACCCGTAACTAGGAATGGGAATCGAGAACCGATTCTTTTTGAGAATCGGTCCCCAGTAGCTCGATTCCTTGGAATCGTTAGCCTGCCTGCTTAACAATTCTGCTTATCGATTCCACCTTCGTTGTGCATGCGCGATGACGTCACACGTACGCTGCATTGTTTTGGTCAGAACGTAGCCAACATGGCGTTGAGGCAGAAACAGTCTAAAAAGATGACACCAGGTCCACTTACTTGGAACACTTGTAAAGCTTCCATGTCTTCAAAAGGGTGGAATCCCTCCAATATCCTCAAACATTTGTCCACAGCATGTGAATCATTTACAGGAATGTCACATATTTGATACTCTACTTAGCAGCGCTTGTGAATGTAGCGGCAGAGTGAATGCCGGGCCGGTTCCGGTGTGGGCAACAAACATCGTAACTCCTCATATCCAGGTTTCCGAAGGTAGGGGAAAGGAAATGAGGTACACAACAATGGGAGACAAGCCGAGCCGAACCGGTTCCACGTAGTAGAAATGCGGCAATAGAGGAATTAGTGAAGCGTCTTTAGTTTCACTTTCACTGTGCCCCCCCCCCTCCCCAAACCGGCCCTGCGTCATCTGTTATTATTATTTGTACATACTGTATATGTTATATTTTCTGTGCAGAGATGGAAATATAAAAGACAGTTACTGCAAACACATCCGTTTGTACTATTTTATTCCCTCACCCAATGAGAATTGATAAGAGAATCAATAAGGAATCGGATCGATAAGCAATATCGATAATGGAATCGGAATCGTTAAATTCTTAACGATTCCCATCCCTACCCGTAACTTGTGTTTTTCCAACCTTCTACCAGTGAAAATGTACTGGAATGGCAGTCAAACCTGTGACTTCCCACCCGTGACCTCGTACTCGTACTACAGGGTGTATCAAAAAAATATATACATTTTGTAAAATTACCCCCAGTTCCGCATTTGATAATTTTTTAGAATTTTCTTTTTTGGACGTCAGTAGGTAGAGGATTGGTGGATATTCGTCCAAATTTACAGACCCAGGTTTTCATGCATGAGTGAGCAGGGGCAAATTGCGCAATCCAAGTTAAAACTGGTTTGCACGAAGTAGCAGTGGGATTTAAATCCAACCAAAGGTCATTGGAGGGGACAGTGAGCATCCATCTTGTTTTCCACAAAATTGCCAGGACACAGCATTAACACTTTGGCCACTATGTCAATTTAATTTCTTTACCCATGGCAGCTGTTCCTGCCTTTCAAAGTTAATTCAACTTGTTTAGGCCTGAAAATGTCACTGAGGACAGGTCAAGTTAGGGTTAGGGTTTACTCAAAGTGTGACTGCTGATCACTTATTTAACCCTTAAAGACCCACAACTATTTTAGTCACAACTTCCAAATAATGTTTTTGTCTTTCCCAAGTGATTTATCACCATTTATCATAATATTAACCTTTGCATTTTGCATTTTTCAAAATAAAGCATGTATTTTCCTGTATTTAGTTTACTGATCATGTAGATGTTCATAAAAGCTCTGAGTAAATTCAAGTTATCTTATCAAAACAGAGAAAACTGAAGAACAAGTGAGTCTTTCAGTAAAGATATTATTATCTTTAAGGTGCGGGAAACAAAGCCATGTATTTACATTCAGAACCGGGAGGGAACTCGGGCATCTATCGGAATTTTTTGTCGCGACGTGCATTGTGGGAAACGGAGGCTCGCGCTGCCATTTCAGGGAGGTTCGCGCAGCTGCTGCTGCAATGACAGCAGCAGCGCAAGCCTCCGTTTCCCACAATGCTCGTCGCGACAAAAAATTCCAAAGATGCCCGAGTTCCCTCCCAGTTCTGAATGTAAACACATGGCTTTGTTTATGGTGGATGGCACTTTGAAATTGTTCACCGTAATGCAAGAGATTCAGGTGAGTAATCACAAAAAGACTTACAGATTCCTGATACTTAGGCTATGACTGAGGTTTTACAGATTTGATTAAGAATTGCTCACGAAAGTCTCCTGCACCTTTAACATAAACTGTATCCATCCACTTTCATTTAATTGAACTCCATGGGTTTTAGTGGTGAATCAATGCTGTAGAAGATGACTGTGTTTCCATGTTCACTACAGAGCCTCTGAACATCCAAATGGGTCATATCTGATGACAATGAAAAGAGGTATTAAACAGTTTACATCAGCAGATGGTTTTGGTCGGTAGTGGATGTTCTGGTCTTTATGGGTTAGATCGATAAATCTGCACAGACTCTTGGAGATCAGAGTATGGCAATTACAGCAAGTAGAATCCCATCGTGTTCCATACACCCCCCCATGTTCAGCCCCTTGTGCGTGTGTACAGTGTGTACTCGGGGTGTGCCATCTAAGGCACCTCACGATTCGATTCAATTATGATTGTGCTTTCCAACAGGAAAAAGGTAGCAGTGGCATATACAGCAAAAGCTGCTCTTATTCACAAATAAAGATTTCCAGTTGCCTGCAAAACATTTGCTGTATCAAAAGCAACAATTTTCAAAAATAGATATTTCTCTATTAATAGTACAAAAAAAAACTTTGGTAGAATGAAATCCACATTTTTTTTAGGAAAACAAATAAAGTGTCTTTAGAAATAAATAAAACTTATTTCAGTTAAAAGTGGTTTTCACAGATTTCTGTACAAGTCTAATAAAATAATAATAATAATAATAATAATTGCTTATTTAGTTTTTCTGGCCCCTCAAAAGCTCCCCAGGAACCCACTCACACTCTCAAACCCTCCACACACATGCTTTTGTAGAAAACTGTAGAAAATGGTTAATTCAGTCTGAACCAACACAAGCGCTTGCTTACTCAGTCATAATAAATGATATCCAAACAAAATCCTCAATGAGCAGCATAAATCCCACAACAAACTAAAGATTTCGCTATCCACAATCAAAGCACGCATCACATATCAGAGTTATCCTACATGCTTTCCTCAGTTATTCCACTACTTTGGTTTTGGACTCATTGTACAGTTTGGGAACTGCTTTCTGGGCAAAATACTTTGCCTACTTTGCACTTTGGAAGTTTGTATCTATGCTCTGGCGTCCACATTGGAGCATGACAGCCTTGCTTCCAAACACTAGCTTTTAAACCCGTTGGGTGAATCTCATGCTCTGTAACTATAGCCAAACAGTTAAAGTTGGTGTTACGGTGTTCCGCCTGGTCCGTTCTTTAAGGTGTCCGGACGGCATGCGCCACTTTTATTTTCCAGGCGCACACTGCAGTTGTGTTCCTGTCATTTAGTAATAATGAAAAATAATCGTTGTTGAACATTTATGAATTGTTATCGAATCATTACGTGTCGCATTGCGATGAATATAATTATCGATGTATTGGCACACCCCTAGTGTGTACAGTGTGTGTGTCTGTATGGATGTGTGTTTTAACGTCTCTGTGCTCGTCTGTGTCTATTTGTTGCCTCATTCGTCCAGGTAAGAGATCATCCATCTCCAGAACAGAGTCCTCAGACTCCTTCCACCGACGAGGACACTTCATCCCACAGTCTTCAGGCGACTTCTCCTCTTCTTCCTCCTCCTCCTCCCTGCCCGCCAAGGATCCTTTAGCTGACCCCTTCGCCCCCTCCTCCCCTCCTCGCCACAGTGTACGGGAAGCTGACCGATTTGCCAGCTTTGACAAAGTGAGCACCTCCCCCTCTGCCTCTCCCTCACCTCCACCTGGCTCTCAGTAGTCAACGCCCTCCTGTCTTCATTTTTTTTCCTTCTCATAAATCACATCTGGTTGATCAGTTTTATGCCACAACCTCAAAACAAATGAGGCCAGCTTTATATTCACTCCATCCACTGCCACTCAAACATCCAAAGAACTCCACTAATCCACTCACAACAGCACACATCACTCATGCTACTTTTATTTCTTGACTCTGTTGGCTCACGTATGCTATTAAATCATTTATTTTTTAGATTTTTTTTTGTCATTTTCTGCTGCTGGTGTATATTTTAGTTTGTAATGATGAATGAATACTTGCGTGCCTTGTAAAGTCTTGTAATTATTAACTGTTACTGATTTCATTTGGGATTGTACTTAATTTAAGTCTTGTCACTGAAGTTGCACTGTCTCAATTTGTCAGGAAATGTACATAAATGAAATAACAAATGCAGTTATATGCAACTTCTTTGCAGTTACACACACGAGATATGCTATAAAAAACAACACCTGTTTATTTTTACAACATCCCTAATAGTTGGCAGTGAATGGAGAGATAAGAGGCTGCTCGCATTTGGTTTTTGTCGATCATCCCAAATCATGTCACTAGCAAGACATCCTGAGCATCCGCAGGTGTGTTTAAAAAAAAATGCATACACACCACTTTATTCCACATTTTATGCACCTTTTTACATACATTCGATATCTCAAGTAAATGTCCAACTACTGAGGTTATTACTGTTACTTTGGTCCACACTAATATGGATATTCATCTAAATGGATATTTTCCACCCTCTGTTTTAAAAGAACAAAATCATGCTTTTCACTGGACCTGCATTTTGCCAAATATTTCTTCTACTGTTTCTGTTGGACGCAGCTGAAACATACACTTTAGTTTCCTTCTTGAATTGTATGGTTATATTTTATAGATTTCGTCATAAAATCTCTGGTACATGCATCCACGCTGGCCACAATCTAGTACTGGTAATACATGAAAAGAACTTTATTAAACTGCACTGACTCTTACAGAGTTCTTAAAAATCTTCAGTTTAGAAGGTGTCCTCAGAAGAATCTCACTTTTCTGACGTGTTTGTGTAAATGGGTTTCCCCTGAGTTTCAGAGGGTGTATATTTTGACTGTTTTCAACTGTTATCCATTCTGTACATTCAACCCCATCTTAATCAGTTCAGTATTTTAACAACTTTTGTGTGAGATCCAGAGACATTTTTTTAAAGAACAGTATTGAATTTCACATCATTTTTTATCATTCACAATCACGTCTGTATGTAGATTATACATGTATATTAAATATACATATGTATTATATAATTTGGTGAAAGTAGCTCATTTAAACCATGAACAACATCTGCCTCATTTGATGTTTGGCAGAACCTGTGTGTCAGAGGCCCAAACATAGAGACAAATTAGTCTGTTTTAAAACATCTATTGGTGTGGACAAGACCTAAATTCATGAAGCTGAAATTGACAAACTCTATTGATTAAGCTGTTAATTTTCTCTTTACATATTTCTAACATAAACTTCAACATGTGTAAATAGTCATTTAATTTCCATCTGATATCACAGAGCAAAGATAATTACTTAAAAATGTCTCTAAACTTGGGATGAAAAACATGATGCACTCATTGTCTGGCTGTGACTTTGGGATGGCTGACTTTGACCTTTGACCCTCATATCTCCCATTATGTGACTTGCATGTTCCTGTTGATCCCTGACCCTGCACGCACTAACTGCGTTTTAATGGCTGCCTCTCGTTCACTCATGTCATTGCCTCCTCTTGTTTCAGAATCAGTATTTATTTATTTTTTCCATATCTTTGACATGTTACCGTTTGCCCCCCACCCGTCCATCCATCACATTTACTCCATTCAGCTCTTTTCTGTTCAGCCGTGTGTTGTGGAGAAACAGATCACCTGTATTCTCTCTGTCTCTTTGTCTTCACATCTCTGTCAAATAAACTCAATAAAGAGTTGAATCAAGGGCACCATCTGTGGCTTCTATGTGCATCCATGATATGTATCCATCTGCATCCGCCTTGGCTTTTAAAGGACCATTCCACTGCTGTTTCATTTTATCTGTCACTAGTTGTCACTTATTTTTACTGCTGACTGTTTCTCAACACATCCTGTCAATTTTGATGAATTTCTACCTCATAGTAATACTTACTCTTTTTATTTTATAATTACAGCTCACAAAATTGGCTGCAATACGCAAGAAGAAACAGTATTATCCTAAATAAAATTTGTTGGAAGAATCATATTAGGCTAGACTTTAGATCAATAATTACCAGATGACACTAAGATTTTTCAGGAAGAAAAAGCACTTTTCCTTTGATATTTCAGAGCAGTTGTGGGATATCGCCTGTGAATGCATGTTTTCTGTTCCATTAAACACGTGTTTGTTCTGTTGTCCCCGTGCATGATCTACACACACTGACACAACTCTGAAACCCTTCGACTCCTTTGCTTTTATTGTCAATCCTGTAGCTGTTGACATGTCTTGTGTGTGATGATTAACTTCAGTGAACCCGCATACTGCATTTCCAATGGGCCTTACTTTGCCTTTTTTGGTCACATGACTCCCATTTTACTTCTGGTTGGAGTTTTGATTTGGAGTTTCCAAATGTCATGGTTTTGATCCTGTGTCATTGCCTGATCACGCCTGAGGGCAAACTCCTCTCATTTTCATGTTTGATTCACAGAAATGAAGATGAAAAAATTTGTTGTTGCTACAGCTTAACCAAGAGACAAACTTTACTCTTGGATACAGGGGGATTTAACTGTAGAAACTGAGTATAACAATTGTAATTAGCGTATAATCACCTAAATGGAATTATATTCTTGCTTTCATTACCTTAGAGGTGCCTTTCCCAAACTTGGGGCCATAAATAAAAACAGAAATCAAGGATGTTGTGTCTCAATCATAGAGACATAACAAACCCAAAAGGTAAAATACTTATCCCGGCAAAACTGATGTAACAAGAAGAAAATGCCAAAAATATGACCAGAAAACAATGGAAAAGATGAGAATGAGAAACATGTTTGAGACCTGATTATACACAAAAATGACCACTGACCACCACTGCCCTAGAATGAGCCATTTATTTCTAGAGTCCATCCTGTGTCAGCAGCTCAGAATGGATGACCTCTGTTTTTCTGTTTTCTAGCATCATCTGGTGTAAAGGTGCTTTCCGCTTACCCGCCATGTTTGAGTGCTGATCATATTTAATATCTACTTAATGCTGCAGGATGTAGTAATCGGAGGAAAAAGCAGTATTTGATAACAACCACCTTCCTTCTGCAGCTCTCTCCTTTTGATCAAAACTGAAGGTGACCCAATAACCAACTGGAAAATGAAGGCAGAATATGGGAGTTATGGGAGCCGCCATGTTTGAGCAACGTGTAGTTAAATCTGTCTCCCTCTGAAATCACCTGTGATTGGCCAAAACCTTCCGTCCCAGTGTAGAATATCTACAGCCTGTAAACATAATAAAAAGGGGCTGAAGACATTTTAAATACACTGAATATTAGTGATGGATGTTTTACCCAATGATGTAAAAAACAAACAAAACTAGTACGAATTTATACTTTACCCAAAAGCCCAAAACACACTAATGGTCAGTGTCAGTAGTCAGCAGATAAAGGTTGATAATGATTTGGAAATTCTCTGCACATAAAACTCTTAATTAACCAGTCAATGTGGAGCTTAAGTGAAAAAAATCTATGTTGGAGCTATTTATATCCTTTCAGTTATTGTTTTACCTCAAAGTCCGTAATCCAGGTTAAAGGGCCAATATGAAACATTGGTATCAGTTTGTGCCTGTAAAACATGTCAACAGCAACCATTAATATCCCAGACTGATGAATGGTTCAATCTCTAAAAACCTTCAATTGTAACAGCCACACAAACATATTCTTGTCATCTTTTTTTTTAATATAAAAAATTATAAGGTAGAAAAATACATACAGTACTATCTTAAACATTACAATACATGTAAAAACAATGACATGATAATTTAATTCACACTGAGCAGACTTGTTACAGAACTTAAAATAAAAGTTACATGACATGGATTCCTTTTGTTGTGACCTACTTTTCCACCCAGATGTTAGTCCTGAGATCATGCTCAAGCAGCGACGGTTGCACAAGCACATCAGCGCTGAAGTCAGTGGTTGTTAAATGATAGAAGTGAATGAGCAGTGTCTGCTTAACATCACCTCTGAGAATTTGTTAACTGTCTTCTGTCTGTGTTTGTTCGTCTGCTTTCCCTCCTTATCTTCACACGTGCGCGTCCCCCCACCCCTGTATGTGTGTGTGTGCGTGTGTTGTATGTTCGTGGACCAGTATCCGACAGAGGAGGACATGATCGAGTGGGCAAAGCGCGAGAGCGAACGAGAGGAAAAGGAGCGACTGGCCCGACTCACCCAACAGGAACAAGAAGACCTGGAGCTGGCCATCGCACTCAGCAAGTCTGAACTGTCCTGAGGAACCCCCACCCCCACCAAACCCCCGCTCCTCTTCTTCACTGGCCTGGCCTGGCTTGGCATGGCACAGCACAGCCTGGCCCCTGACCAGAAAGCACCAAAGCAAAAGTGGGGACTGTACAGGACTGTTTCAGCAGCACCTGCTGACCCCACCAAGAGACTTTTTAAGAAAAACACCCATCTCTGAATCTTTGCCCCCCACCCCTCCCCCAGACTGTTATCACTGCCCGCTGTCATTGCGGTATTTTTTGTTTTGCCCATCGTGGTTGTGGTTTCATCTGGAGGAGTGGACATTTTTAAAGAATGGGTTGTTGAAAATGAGATTCAGTGAATATGGATTTGCAGATTAAGTGTTAAGATTGTCATGTTCCCTTTGATTTGCCCATGAAATGCCTCATTAATTCCCCCAGAATGTAATTTATTTAAGCAGTGAAATGGCCTTGATCAAAAAGCCACATCTTTATCTACTAACCAGACTCACTATGCTTTATTAAACCTCTCACTAGCTTGTACATTTCCATTGACAGTTTACTGGGATTTTGTTAAAGATACAGAATTTTCTAAAGCGTAAACGTCCCTAAATTTCTGTTAATATTAAGTAATTTGAAAACCATGTAGTTTCAAACACCAAGAGTACACAGCTCTAACACAGAATAGGAGTTTTCTTAGTCAGTCTGTTTTTTCTTCTGTATTATTGTTAGTTAGTCTTTTTTTTCTTTCAGGACTCAGCTCAAGTTTGTTTTACATATTTAACTGGAAGTACTTTGATATGTGAAAATGCATGTTAGATTTCTACAAAACCAGAACTCATCTATAGTTATCACGGTCACCTCCAACACCCATCATCATTATTAGAGTTTCTTTAATGTCCAGTTTGTATCTTTACAGTTTTCAATTGTACTTGCTCTGCCTTTTGTAGGTTCAGTCTATATTGCATAGTTTTATTTGTCACAGGATGCTGAAGGGGTTGAGACGCCACTACATTAATCACATGGAGAGACTACAATAATTTGCAATAGCATTAAATTTGCATTAGAATTGAGAGCACACTACAGTTGGTTGTCTTGAAGGTCCAGTGTGTAAGATTTACGGGATTTTAGGAGGATCTATTTGCACAAATGGAATGGAATATTCATAATCACATTTTCATCTGTGTATAAGCACACAAAATGAGAATTGTTTTTGTTGCCTAGCAATAAGTTGTTTAGATCTACATGGTGTGGGTCCACAATGTTACGCCACCATGTTGGTTCAGTAGCTCAGAACTTACTCTTGGTTATTTTCTGGTTCATCGCGGCTGGTATCCAGCGTTAACTGCGTGAACATTATTGTCAGCTATGACTGTGGACAAGAGTTAATATGTCCTCAACACAAAAGCTTAGAATGGATGAAAGAAACTCTGGCTCTAATGAGGGACTTGTACATTTTTGTGATCACCCTAGGTGAAGGTGGAAGTTATTCACTTTACAGTCTCCCACTTTAGATGTCACTAAATATCACATAGTAAAAGCCCTTATTATAAATCCCAGAACACACCAAATACATGCTCGATCCATCATTTGGACCTGAGAAAAAAATGCCTGCAAAACAGCTACACATAGAACTTAAAAAAGAAAAGACTGACTGTATTTGTCATGTTTTACAGCTGCTGCAATGAGGGACGTCCCTGTGTTTTTGCAGTTGGCGCAGGATATAGCAGGCTATAATGTGCAACTTCACCAGGAGATGTCACTAAGTATCACACACTGAACCTTTAAGGCAGTGTTTTTCAACCTTGGGGCCAGGACCCCATGTGGGGTCGCCTAGAATCCAAATGGGGTCGCCTGAAATTTCTGGTAACTGATAAGAAAAAAAACCAAACTTATCTATAAAAACTGTATGGTGAGTTGACAGAGCCAGTCTCAATCCATAGCAGACAAACTGTGGTTGTGAAACTGAAGCACTGTGGTACTGTTTATCTGTCAAATGTTCATTGTGGTTGGTTTCAGATGCTGCAGCTCTTTCATAATTCATAGTTTGAGTTATTGTTTGTTCAGTATTAATTGTCAGCCTTGTAAATCTAAGCTGGACTGACTGTACATATCCTGACCAAGGAAAATCCAATTCTCCCTTTGTGCAGTAATCTACGCCTGGCTTTTCTGCCTTCATCCACAATAATATACATTATATAGAGTAACTGTCCTCTAAAATTAACCTGTATTGGAAACATAGGATAGAAAACTATTACAGGATCAAAAACTAATTAATTTTAGCAAAAAAAAAAAAAAGTCTCTGTTTTGAATGTCTGGGGTCACCAGAAATTTTTGATGTTAAAATGGGGTAAGGAGTAAAAAACGGTTGGGAACCACTGCTTTAAGGGGTGCTGTTAATCTGAATCATGAATCTGGTTTTAGCCACGACAAAACCTACCTGTGTGAAGCCTGGACTCTGCTCTGGTTCAAGAATGAATAATCAGCTTCCTTTGACAGAGTATACCTCCACCTCCTGCTGATGGTGCTTCCTCTGTCAGCATTTGCATTAACATTACTTTTCTAGGATGTTTTCTCAGAGGATCTTTCCCATTTCAGCCTTACATTGCTTCGTTTAGCATTGATGCATTTTGGTGGAGCTGTTTGTTTTCTGCGCTGTGGGGATTTAACTTGCAAAAACCTGTGTGGTTTTGAAGAGGTTGTGAGGTTGAAGGCTGCTGTTGAACTGCAACATCTTGTTTGTTACCAGCTACTGATTATTCCCATTGAGTAATTTTATGTCCCTACCAGAAAATGTCACTATGTCATCATCGAACACTAGATAATAATAGAGGGTCAATGACAAGGGAAGACGTGTTAAATGCGCATGTTTTTTTTTCCTCCTTCAGTCTCTTTTTTTCTGTTCAACATTTTAGACAGCTCTTCCTGTTTGATTTTCCTGTTCTTCAAAATCTTTAACTCTTGTCAAATACAGTTTCATTCTCTTACATTTAAAGGCAACCAGACACATTACTGTCAATTGTACATATTCCTATAATTTTACAAATCGAGAACCACTTATGTTTTTAGGTTTACCTATAAAGGCTTTTTAAAACTCAAGCTAATTGTATTTTATTTTATATTTTCTAACGTGTAAGAAAAATCATTATTGGGAGGTTTGACCAGAATATGTTATGCATTTAATTGAAACAGAATAAATAGTAAACATTTAGTTATGTAGTTTGTGTTTTGTACCTTATCAAGACACTTGTATCTTCTTTTCTTTGATCGGTTTTAGTCATAGACATAGAGTGGACTAACTGCATCAACAATATTGTAGGAAAATCTACTTATGTAGTAAGACAGTTTATGATACATTATAATACACTTAAAATGTTTTAGATAAAGTGTAAGTACCATCATTACTCCCTGTACTATCCAGTATACTTATGGACAGCTATAATTAAGTTGACACCTTTGTTTTTAGTTCTGGTGAAATAGTTATTGTAAAGGCCCAGTGCATAAGACATAGGAGGATATAACTGTTACTATTACAGAAATGCAATATTATATTTATAATCATACTTTTACTAGTGTGAATTGTTGTGTTTTCATTACCTTGCACATTGATAACAATAGGACTACACTAGGTGTGTACAGTACAACCAAATGGGCTTCATTTTTTCTGTTTTGTGTAGTCAGAATTAGTTTCCTTATTGTCACCTTCTATATTTATGTGTGGACAAGACATGGTTAATATAAACTCAGAATGGAAAACACAAACACCATATTTAGCAAAAATTACAAATGAACCAAAAGTAAAAAAAATAAAAAATAAAAAAAAAAAATAAAAAAAATCCATAAATTATGTGCATATCCACTAAGGAGTTTGAATGGGGATCAATCAGGCAATGTGTAATGTGACCAGCAGGTGGCGATGTAGGCTACATTACAGAGTATCGACAGACGATGAGAACATTACAACACTATCACAACAACTAAACATTCCTTATTCCTAAACTGGCTGCTTAGATATTTTTTAATGGATGGGGAATAATTGGGTCTTCTCATAAGTCTTCGTTTCTTCTCATACTACAGCCATGTCTGAGCTTTTTATGGGAATAGAGGACGCCAGTGGTCAGTCACATGACTTAACGGTTCTATAACAAAAGTGTTTCTATGACTTATTATATGACTTTACTGTCCGTGATGTGGAATTCAAACTCACATTTGACCCATCCCACTACACCTGGAACCAACTCCAGGTTAAGGCTAACTCACTTTATTATCCCCATGTTCATCCTGCAGTTTAATTATGATTCATTTTCTAATACACACAACACCTATGCCAGGTGTTGTGTGTATTAGCATGTGTATAGTGTATAATGTATAGCATTAGCACTTTGGGAGCAGTGAGATGCATTTGATGGCACATGGAGACCAACTATAGTTCTTTATCAGTACTTTATTTAAGGACACTGAAAGGAGAATTAACCCAAGTATTACCCAAATAGTACCTGAGTATACCTGTATTGGAAACGAGTGGACCTGGCAGAGAGAACAGGCAAACTGAACACATGAATGCCCTGGCCAGGTGAGGCAGTAGCGCTACACTCCACCACCGTCTATATGGGCACTGACAGTAGATTCAAGCTAGCATACATGTGTTTTGTAGCTTTATATTAATTCAGTATATCAAAAAAAGAAGAACCTCAAGACAGGGGACTCCTGTTGTTTGGGGCATTTCGCCTCGGGGGTGGGGTTACATCCTGTGTCACTAATGTGTTGTGTTGGAGACGGGTTCTTGTGTCAGCGCAATGTCATAATCCGGTTATACCCTAACCCCTAACCCCTAACCCCAACACGTAGAATGTAACCCTGCCCCCGGGCGAAATATGTAGAACGTAACATATAGAACATAACCATGGCCTCGGGCGAAATGCCCCCAAAAAGTGTGCCCTCAAGCCAGGGTAAAAAAAAAAAAAAAAAAAAAAAAGAAGAACCCCCCACAGCATGGAGAAAACAGGCAAACTCAAGAAAGAAAGGCTCTGGTCCAACTGAAAGTCAACCCGGGACCTTCTTGTTGTAAGGCAAATGTGCTGACCTCTTATGCCACTGCGCTGCCCAACAACACCTCAAGCCAGTTTAAAAGTTTTTACAAAGTTGTGGATATTTTTTGCCATTTCTATCAACATTGTTAAACCTTAAAATGTGCATTTTTGATTGACAGTAGAGGGTATTTGCTTGGCTGCATTGTAAAACTTCACCACAAGATGTCCCTAAGTATTACACGTTGAACCTTTAATATTTAAAAAAAATAAAATAAAATAAAATATCTTAATAATAAAAATAATAATAATAATACATTTTATTTATAAGCACCTTTCAAGACACCCAAGGACACTGTACAACAAGATAAAACAAACAATCCATAAAATACAAAGAAATAAACAGATTAAAACAAATCATTACTATATATAGAAATGAAGTAGTAGAATGGAATGGAATGGAGTGGAATGGATCTTGGCACTTAGGCTATTGTACATTTTATATTTTTAGAGCTTGCTTTATGTATTTGTGGCAGAATTTTTTTTTTTTTTTTAATTTTACTTATCACTGTGTTGATGAATATGTTTTAAACATTGTTCTAAATTGGAGGGCTTTTGGACCGCGGCGCAGGAGGCAGAGCAGGCAGAGACATTCCGGTACATTTAAATAGGAAAGTCATTCTTATGGTGATGAGTTCAACACACCTTTATACGTCCGGAAGCAGGAAGACTTACAGCGGCGGCTCTGCCTGGGTTCGTGTCTTCGTTCTTGTGTGTTGAGGACCGTCCATGTCAGCGGCGTAAACCGGCCCTGTCTGTCTGGAGTACCGAGCTTCTCACCGGGCGGCAGAGGAGACCCTACCGGGGGGGATGAATTTTATCACCAACTGGAGACGAAGCGTGAAGAGAAAAGACACCAAAGAGTGAGTAGAGAAAGCCGGTGAAAACCACGGAGATTATTGATCCAAGCGGTGTTTGTTTATTTCCACAGTGAAAGTTAGCATTACATACAGCTAGTTTTTTTTTTTTTTACAACATCAGAGACGTTCAGGGCCCTCGTGGATCCTCTGTAAAGCCGACAATCTCTACGTCAGCTCAATTAGCCTATTGCTTTACTGTAAGTGTATAGTAGAATGATTTGTTTTCTTTATTTTAATGTGTCGAAGGTTGGCACTAAAGCCCCAAAACACGTATTATTTTAGGTTCAAACGGATACACAGTGGATTCTGTTCGGTGTTATGTTCGTTTAACCAGCCCTCATTCAGTCATTTGACAGTGTCGTTCATGTCAACCTACAGCCTATTGGACAACATTACCTCCATGGTGCGTTCAATAAGCCTCATATCCTCAAGTGTATAAATATAATAATGCGTAGTTACAATATTATGATAATTTCACTGTCAAGGCCTGAGTGCTAAGTTATACCCTGGCAACACATACATTTTTTTTTTCAACGTTTTAAAGGTCTTTGTCAGCATTAAAATTTTATCAGTGACAAAAAAACTCATCACATATTTTAGGAATATCCAGCTTACAAGTACAAGTTGACTTTGATCTTTAAATGAAAATATCCTTCAGTATGTAGACTATATTTGAGGTGACGAGGTGAATTCTATTTAATCCTTTTTTTTATCTGTCTTAAGTCAATAATAGATCAGAATTTTGTTGTAAGGGGTGAAATTACCTTATAATCACAGTATCTTACAGTATTTACCATCATTCTGCTGGTTTTATCTTCTTTGTTAATGATTCCAACTCAAAGTATTAGATTCACACATTTCCTTAGACATCCACTGTTCTTCTCTCACAGTCATGAAGACTATTTTTACATATACCCTCTAAAGTAACCTTTGACCTCACTTAGGGATGGCGCTCAGGAGGAAGACGTCCCTGACAGTCCAGACTCCCCAAGCCAGTATGTTCACTTTACACTCCACTGATCATTATTATTACAGTCTGAGGGAAAAACAAACTAGAGCTTCACACAATGACAATCATGCATTTAATAACAACATTATAACATATGTGTCCTTATCTTAACTTACACACAGATTGACTTTTGCTTATTTTCACAGGTGGTCAGACATGAACAGTCCAGAACTGGATCCCATTATCACTGACTTCAGGTAAGAGTCTTTTGATTAAATTAAGTTTTATTTTATGCAGTAAAACATTTGGTCAATAATGAAATACTTACCATGACACATAAAAATTCCATAATGAAGCATTTTTAAGGTTATTTGTGTGTAAATGCAAAATTATGGCCATGCAGTTAATGACCAAAAACATTATGCAGCAAATTAACATTATGCAATTCCAACTAAAATATTCGGTACCTGGGAGTGTCCAGTATATCAGTGTCTATGTTTCTATGGCTCTCACGATCATGTTGCCCAAACAATAGCTGTCCTTTCAGGTAGTTTCCATCCCTTGAGATTAGCCCCTTTTTTAACCAGCTTCAATTCTTCTTCCTCTGTTTCAGGTTACAGTTACCTGATAACAAAGATGCTCTGGGATCAACAAATCCAACTAATGGGTAAGACCTCACACTGAACCCCGACAGAAAGCAAAAGTCTGGTTTACAACACCAGTGAAAACACATCAATAAAATCAACTCTTTGCCCCTTGAAAAGCTTTTATGACACGTCAGATTTTTCTTTCATTCTAATCATGCATTCCTAAGTGAGCGTGAATAAACAAATGAAGGCTTATTTGAAGAACCTCTTCACAGTGAATGACATGTTGACAGAGTTCGTTAGAAACGTCACTGGTCTCCATTTGGCTTTACCCTGATATTTACTCCAAAAAGAAATCAGAAAACAAGAACTTTGTCAGTCTTTCTAGTTATAGTGTGAACCAAAGTGAACTACTTACCAATTCATTAATATTCAATAGACTTATCCGCCCAAGTATTGTAATATGTTAAATATTAAAATAAGATTTTTCAGTTTTCTCTTATTCTAAAATCCCATATAAAGAACCAGATAAAAAGATTTTAAAAATTCATTAAAAATTTGAACTTTGACCTACTTTTCCCGAAATGTAATGACATCTATTCTGGGTTGCTGGCAATCTACAAACCCAAGTTGGAATGAATTCAATGAAAAGTTTTGCTGTTACAGACATTTGAAATTTCTCCCATAATAAATGAATGGGAGTAAATTGAAACAAATGAATGAACCAAAAACCTTGCCTCCCTTTTGGCGGGTGGGGTAATAATGCAACAAAGAAAGAAAAACAACCAATAACTTAATTTCCTTTATTTTGCTGCCGTTAATAATTGTTTCCACTGTTGTGCTATTGTGACGCACACACAATGCCAGAATCAACACAAAGTTGTATGTTGGTTCCATCTTCAGTTGGTACCAAGCTAGTAAGTTGGATACAAATGTGTTAAAGACTGCAGTGCACATATTGTTTGTAGATGTCATTGGACTTGTTTGTTGTTGTTGATAGATATTTTTATATATACGTTTATACTGTTATTGTTATTTCTATATAGATATTTTTTACATATCCTTTTACTTTTAGAGTTTTTGTGGTTGTTGTTTCAGCTGGTTCTGGAATAAAGGACAAGTTGTTTGTCATTTTCAGACATGTCTTGTTCACATTTTTGCTATTTTTCACCTACTGTATTCAAATAATCATTTCATCGAATCAAAGAAAATAATAAATTAATTGATTCTAAAAATAATCAATAGCTGCAGCTTTACTGTAAATGATAGGGGTTTTGTTATGGTTTGTTTGTTTTGGTTTGGTTTTTTTTGTACATTTCAGAATCCAAATACACTAACCAAGACAACAAAGAGTAAATAAAATAAGACAATCATTGTAACTTGAGGTCTTTTCTGGAGATACTGAACTTTTTCAGCCGTAGGAAATATTAACCACACTGAATTAAGTCTTGATGTCTGCTAACTGTAAAGTGGCAAAGATTAAGGTGAGTCAGAGCTGTTTAAAATTGCAATATGTACTATGTCATAAATCCTTGTCTTTGTGGTTGGCAAAACTAAAATATCCACTAACTACAGCAGTGAGTCAAATGTAATTATCCCTCTGTTTCACACACATAAGACAGGGAAACTACAGTTAAGTGTTTTGTACTACACTCTGTAAAAGATGCTATGAATGGATCTCCCGTTTTGTTTCTGTTATGGGCCAAAGTGCCAAAGAGGGAGAAAAATATGTCAGAGATAATAAGCACTTAGAAATGGTCACATGAGTTGGTGCATGGTTACTAATTGTGTCTATATGTGTGTTATAGAGCCAGTCTACAGTCTGCTTTACGTTGAAGTTTTACTGATTGTGTGTGGGTACAAATCAAGGTTTTAAAACAAGTAAGACTGAGCTGAAATATCCATAAACAACACTAGAAGTGTGTAATCGTTTACTAAACATCCAGTATATTTAGAAAATGTTAAAGCCATGTTTTAGAAATAATTTGATCCTATGATTATATAAGCCATTGACCACAAAAAATTAAGAAAATAATTTTTGTCATTTATGCAGATTAATTTTCAGCTATTCAGAATTGATCATTTCAGTACTTTTAAAGCAGCCACTGTGTAATAATTAGCTCATTTTATATGTCTTATATGACAGTTAACCTGCATGTGTCAGGGTTTTGGAGTGTTGGACTAGACATTGATTACAAAGCATCTACTGCATCATTGTCCCCTTTTCCTTACATGATGTGGACCATTATGTTGACACTGATGTGGAAATGGCATTGGCAGCAATGGAGACTTGAAACAAGAACAGCAGAACTGAATCTACACACTCCACCCCACTCCTCCTGCAGCGTTCCTTTTTCTGTCCTAATCATAAGTTTCATATTAAGATACATGATATGATGCTGTCTCATGCTGCAATGGAGAAGTAAAACCAAAATGTCACATTTTGAGGAGCTGTGATGTTGTGTCTGTGAGCAGTCACAGAGATAGCAGTGATTGAATCACCCTTTCACCCATTTTACTTCTCTCAGAATTTCCCATTATAATCTGAATTTTCCTAAGAATGTGTTCAAAATGAGGTGCTGAATTCTAGTTTCTTGTCAGTTGTGTTTGCTCTGTCATATGTGCCGTTGAGTTTACCATGTGATGTGTTTCTTACTTTTATGTTGTGATGGTGAAATGGTGACACTGCAGTAAAACAAAACCTCTGTATGTACAGATAGTAAGAATGAAGACATGCTCCTCTGGGTTTTCACAGTCCCATTGTACAGAGGAAGAGATTGGAATGAGATGATGGAGGAACAAATAGACAGTGGTGGGTTGGGCTGCCAAAGCCTATATAATATAATGTCAGCATTAAACACTGTACTGAGGACTGGTCTATTCAACCAAAAGCTCATATGAACACATGATCATGATTTCAGGTGGAATCACGATCCAAGTGTAGGTCAGTTACAACTAAACTATAAGTTTTTCTTTACTTTTCTTTGGTTTCTGGTGGTTTGTGTGATGGGCTTTTGTTGTTACCTCACTAGAAATATTTGTATGTAATTTTGGATCAAAATTATTTCGCTTGTTTGGCATTATCTAAATGAAGTACAGTCCTGTGACACTGCTGTGTTGCCATTAATTACCCAGACTTTGGTGGCCTAATAATAATGTGATACTAATGAATCAAAAATATTTTCACAGTACCATAACTGTTAACATCTGTGTAAATTAGGTACACTGTATGCAAACTAAACACCAATACTTTAGTGCAGACAAATGTTAGAATATTACTATAAACGCATCAGTCTGTGCTGGTGACATTAATATTACAATCCTATAATGTAGTGCATCATATATGTGCTGCTCTCTTTGTAAAATTCTGTAATTATACAGATAAACAGGCATTTAGTACATGTTAGCAGAGCTGAGAGATTTGTCTGTGTAATTATGTTTTTTTTGATGATATGATCTATGCTGTTCATCTGAAGAGTACATCATATGATAAATCCAGATTGGTCACCATTGATGATTGTGAGATCGCTTTGCTCTAACTGCACTTGAATCACAATATGCTGAAAGGTAATTGTAATGTTTTTGTCCAATAATGGAAAAAAAATACAACCCACTGAACTTTAAATGCCTTAAAAAATGTTTTATGGCTGATGTAATACTAATTGTTAGAAGTAAAGGAGAGGATAAGTTTTTAGATTTCTCATTTCAGCAGTGATAAACATGACTGTTCGGATTCACAGCATCAGAGTGGTGACTACAGACTACATAGAAATGTGACTGCCAAAGTAATGCACTGTAAAATTAGGCTATTTTATTCAACATCTGACTCAAAAGCTAAACAAAATAATAATCTTAAATAAGCTGAATATCAGATCTGAAAATTGCCAGTCCAGTAATCAGGTAGCAACTAAATAAATATTATATATTTATTTTAGTAATTATACAACAATCATTTTTAATAACAGATAAAGGTACAGTTATAATTAACAGAGTCTCTGTTGTAGTGTGTCAGTTCTAGTCTTGTTAGTGAGCTAGTCCTCACAGTGGAACAGTTCTTATTAGTATTATTTATTACACATGTGATTATGTTCCAGTGTGATGCTATTGTTAGTTGGTGATGTCAGATGTGTGTCTCTTACGTAGGTCCCTGACATCTGTTGAGTGGTTCTGTCGAGACACTGTTTATGGAGATAAAAACTTATTGTTTTGATGCTCCACATCCATCGATGATTTGCATTTATTTCTAGTCCATCTGTGAGCATCTGTGCTGCATCTGCGTCCTCGTCAGTGTTTCTGGATGGTTTTGGTGCAGTGTTTGGTCTCTGCCACTGCAGCAACACCAGACCTGCTGAAAACCCTTCCAACACATCTGCTGCCTCTTTTTCTTCTTTATAAAATTCGCCTCTCCTGCGTTTTACTCAGAGCAGCAAAAAGAAAGTATATCAAGGCTGAATTGCAACTCATGTCTTTAGTTTTTTTTTTGTTTGTGTCACATCTTATGTCAAAAAAAAAAGAAGAAACCAAAACCTCAGGCCATACATGAGCCGTGGGCATTAAGTCCCGCCCCTGAATGTGCAGTGGCCAATAGAAACAGAGTCTGCAGTGTGTGTCCTGAGGGGTGATGACTGGAAGAGGTGGGACAGGCTTTTTTCTTTTTGCGTGTGTACAGATAGTATGTGTTTTCCCTCCTCATGTGTGATAGTCATCCCAATCTTATTAAGGGCTGCTGTTAGTGCAGTGTCCCGCCTCCTCCTCCTCCTCCTCCTCCTCCTCCTCCTCCTCCTCCTCCTCCTCTTTCCTTTTTTGCCCTCTCTCTCCTTCCTTTCCCTCCTTCTCTCTCTTTCTCTTTCTGCTGCTTCTGCTCTTGTTGCTGCTGCTGCTACAGATAGAGACAGAAACCCAGACCATTACATTCACTGTCGGAGAGAGAGAGAGGCCGCAGACACACACTTCACTTCTGCATTTTTCTCCATCTGTCCTCTTTCTCCTTCTCTGGGTCACTTTCACACACATACAGATACACATGAAAATGTCCGGAGAGGAGGACACTCTGTCAAATGGGTAAGATGCTTCAGTACTGCATGTGTTTGCCTCTGTGCTGTAGGATGCTCTGTCTTTTCTATTCCCATAATCATGTAAAGGAAACTCTGTGTGTGTTCAGGCTGTGACATTCAGGCATGTGGACAAACTCGCTCGGTTTATTAGTCCTTTTGTGTCACAGCTCAGTGCTGCCAGGCCTCCGATCATCTTTTACCAGGTCCTTAAGAGTCCTTAAAGTACTGCTTCGTCACTCTGGGAAGGCCGTGCATGTCTGCTTTCTTACTTGTTTTCACATGAGCACATGCAGAGGTGTATGTAAATATGCATGATAAGCGGTTTGTGTGCATTTGCTTCAGTGATAATGATCATTATTGTGCAAGTTTTCCTCTAGAGAAATCAAACCCCCAAATTCAGACTTGCTGACTTTAAATTAAATTAGATAAATAGACAATGTGCGGTATGCGCATCCTGACCTTAACAGACTGTCCTCATTGTTAGGTGGTCAGGCCTTCTCTTTCTTTTGTACAATTGTTCAATTTGCTTCATTAAAGAGGACATGTGAACTGTACTGTGCAACAGCTTCACTCACTGAGGTGACTTTGTCCTTTTCATTGTCCTCAGGCCTCATATTTTAAAGTGTAACTCTGTTGAGTTCTTGTTTTCCAGTCCTTCAGGACCAGTCAAGTTGGTTTACAGCTATAAGGAAATGATGATTGTGTAACAGAGTTGCTGTTACAGTATTATACCGGACTGTGAATGACTGGGCGTATCAAAATCACCCAAAATATCTTCTCTGAAATAGTGCTCAGTCACATATGTAAACAAAGCTGGCTAAAATACCATCATCACTTGACAGTTACTGGCATTTATTATTTATAAGCCTCTGTTTCTGCTCTGTTTGTTGCTGCTGGATCCAGTTGGTCTTAACAATGTGAAATAACTGATGGACTCTTGACTGTTTCATTTTAAGAGTAGAATTAGGATTCATTTAGAGTATGGGTTAAACATCCACAGTGCAAAAAAGATAAGAGGTTTTAATTGTTGCAATTGCAATACAATATTAATTATTCATATTCATATAATCATATGGCAATAAGAATCCTTTTTTCCCCATTGTCTTAGAATGAGCCATGTTTGTACTGTAGCTTTCATCATCTTCTTGTTCTCAATTTTATGTTATAGTTGGTGTCATTGCATTAATTTCACCTACTGTGTTGGAGTGTGGACCAGCATTAATACCCTCTTAACTAACAAACCCAGAATGGACAAAATAAATACCCAGGGATTTACTAGACTGTTATTGTTCCTACAACATTGTATTACCTTGCAGTTAACAAGCCAAACAAATAGAATGTCAGGCAACTACATCAACCGCTATGGTCACAGATGTACAACCAGCATAGAACTGTTATGTTGATTGATCTGGTCTTTCTGACAAATCTTACAGATGAAAAAGCTCTGTCCAAACTTCTCATCCATGAATACTCATTCACAAATGTGTCAATTATCAGTGTGAATACAGATTTTGCATTAGGGGGTGTTAGCATAACTGTTTGCAGGTTAGCAGGTGTTTTTAAGTCTGTTTAAAGTAATTCTGTTGAGTCTCTCAGCACTAAAACCACAGTTCAGGAGTTTGCGCAAAGAGCTACAGATGATTGTCAAAGTGATGAAGTCAAAGTGTAAAGATATTTTACATTTCTCTGACTTCTGGACAAATCACAGGAAGTTATGCAAGGCTACCATTTTTGCAATATCCACCTTCACTGCTAGATGTCACTAAATATCACACACTGAATCTTTAAGATGAGTTCTGAAGGCTATGGTAAGGATCTACCAGATCATTACAGTCAACACATACAGTAGTTCATAAGTTTAGTTTAGTTTTACTTTAATCTTTAGAGATTTTTAGATTTTTAAGCACCTTTAAGGTGCAGCTTGGACACAGCCTCAGTGAAGGAAATTGATGTTGTACAGTCAGTGGCATCATGTGTCAATTCAGCTGTTGTTTCTCTGGGAACTGGTAGTTGTCTGTAAGTGACCCACAGAACTCACTGTGACAACCTGTTTACTGCACATATTTGTTTAGTTTGACTGTGTGTGTGTGTGTGTGTGTGTGTGTGTGTGTGTGTGTGTGTGTGTGTGTGTGTGTGTGTGTGTGTGTGTGTGTGTGTGTGTGCTGAGAGATGACATGTGACTGCAGCATTATCCTTGAAATCAATGAACACATGTACAGGGTGTCTGCTGAGAATTAATCACATTAAGCATTAATAATGATTATGTGCCATATGCCTTATTGTTCTACAGACAGTAGGCAGTCACTTATGAAAAAAAAAACACTCCTCATGGTTTAATAGAGCATCTGGAAAGAAAATTGTTCCCATAGAGGTTAATATTGTTATGTGTATTGACTTTCATTAACAGTAGTTTTAATTATTGTTATTGCATATACGTTACCCTTGTTGCTTGACTACTGGAAGTCATGGTTGTTTATTATTTTTTTGGCAAATGTTTTGGCGTTTTGAGCTCGTCACCCTTGGCCATAGATGACTGTATGTCCAGTTGTGTCTGCTGTGGAAGGATGTTGGTGTGAACTGCACTTATAGGAGATTTCACAAACTTATATTTTGACTAATCTTATTTTGTCCTATGATGTGTTTTTCAGTGGTATCATGAAGACCATGTCACTAAATAAATAGATAATGGCGCTGTCCAAACTCTTCATACTCAGCTAACAAAACTTTTAAGTAAGCCAAAAACCAGTTTAATTACTACATTTTACAAAGAGTGTTGCATTAGGGGTTTGGAGTGTTAATGTTGCTAGGTCAACAAGTTCATTTAAGTCCATTTGTAACTCTTGTTTAAAATCTTTTTGCACTAAACTTGCACTGCCGTTGATAAAGGGAGACAACTGAACCAGATGTACATGATGTAAAAAAAACAAAAACAAAAACAACAAAACACATTGAATCAAAGGTATGATGCACAGTTTGAAAAATGTGGACTAGTGTTTACTTTATCAATGACCAGATTTATTACAGTTTTCTTTTAGCCTTTATTCAAATATATTAATGATCCAAAATCCAGAGTTTCTGTTCAGTTAAAAACTATAACAAAAAACTATCACACAAAGCTATAGCCTCCAGAAACCAGCAAAAAAAGAGGAAACCTGTTACAGTTGGATTACTACAAGGCTACACTTTAAAAGAGCTGAAAACAATGAGGATTCAGATCATAGATGATGATTCTACCTCAAAAGATCACCATGTGATCTTTTGATCAGACTGGCAAACTTAGATTTACTGAAGCAAACAGTCACAATGAAGGCATAATATGTTTAGTAAGTGTGAACAAAATGTTAAGTAATCTGTTCTCTGTTTCATTTGTGATTATTATGAAATAGTTGTATTTTATCAGGTTCAAAATGAAAACAACATATTATAAACTCAGTTATCTAAACTATATCAGGTGACTACCCTGTTTTTATGCAGGTAAACACACATACATTGTGAATGTCCATTTGCTGTGACTGCAGTTGTCATTGTGAGTCTCTGCTGTTTTCAGGAAGCAGCGTTTGCAGCTGGTTATATGTGAACACAGTAGTCACCCCCATGTCATTAGCCAAAGCTGCATCTGTGTGTGTGTGTGTGTGTGCACGTGTGTTTGTGTGATGACTTGGTCGTTCCCCAGTGTTGCTAATGGCCAGGAATGTAAAGTGAACGCTGTCCATTAGTCATCGCTGTTAAACAGATTAGCTGTAGTTGTATATGTACTTGTTTATGTAGTTGTTCTTGCTCTTTTATTCTTTTGCACCTTTTCTGTGTAATGGTTAGATTTAGAACTCTCTGCCAAAGACTTAACAGTGATTTCTACTTGGTGAATAGTTGGACTCATGTGACTAGTACAGTGCCCTGGAGGTTCAAAAATCCCAAACTGCATTTCACAAATGAAACAAAACACAAGTCACTTCTGTTTTGCACAAAATCAAACCAGTGAGTATTACAACAGAAGGAGAATTCCATCAAATATGAAAATGTTTTGTAAAATAAGCTATGATGTACAAGAAAAATAGATTTCAGATGAAGCTCCAGTCTACAAAACATTAATGCAACAACCGACAGAAAGAAATTCATCACCTTAATGTCAGAGAACATTAGTGTAACACCAGTGTCAGCCATTAGTGTTTCACATTTACCATGAGTTGAATTAATTTCTTTAGCTCATTAAGCTGGATGTAATGAGATTTCCACATCTGATGTTGAGAAATAAAACACACATTTGATCTGAGCTGTTGTGAGCAGGAAGGATCCATGGAACAGGACATGGTTTTCGGTCATGACTTATTCTTATTCAGCATCACGTGAGGATCATGTGCACTGTGTTGAATTGTATATGCAGCAGCATTATTAACAAATCATTAGAAGCAGTTCATTGCTTTCATAAAGAAAGCTCAAAACAATGACTCCATTGACATGTACAAAATAGTATAATCTTATTCCAAAATAGACAAAATTCCCAATGCGCTTGTCACATTGCTAATGAAAGTGAATGTTGCACTGATATCCCTGTTTACATGCATCCGTGCATACTCTGATTGAAAACAGAGTTTTTTTGAGTTTCCTGTTCAACTGGGTAAACACCAGATCCCACTGTTACTCCTCCAAACACCTTGTTGAAAAGGTTAGCTTTTGGGTATTTGTACAAGGATATTTATCCAAAATCCTGATGATGTCCTCTGTTGTAATGTGTGTTTAGAAGTAGGTGTGTTTCTCCTCCTGAAAATAAATGTGGACTTTTCATTGGAGCATCCAACTGTACCAGCTGGTCATAAATATGGGATACTTGTTGCAAATGGGATGCATGTTTTGAATGTGCTGTAAACATGCCCCAAAAAATACCATAAATCTGGAATAACGTCTGTATATCCGAATGTAACATGTAAAATGGCCTAAATCAAATTATCCAAATGGAATATGCTGTTCAAATTCACGGTATTATTATATTTGGAATAATACTTGGTTAGTATGTGCATGTAGACTCATTATCTATTTATAGAATCAGCAGCTTCTGTTCAATACCTTCAATGAATGATCCTATTCATTCCTTTAGTTTTTATTACCTCCGCCAAGGAACGGCAGAGGTTATGCTTTCATTGAGGTTCGTCTGTTTGTTTGTTTGTTACCTCCGCCAAGGAACGGCAGAGGTTATGTTTACATTGGGGTTTGTCTGTTTGTTTGTTTGTCTGTTAAAAAGATAACTCAAAAAGTTCTGGATGGATTTGGATGAAATTTTCAGGAAATGTTGATATTGGCGCAAGGAACAAATGATTAAATTTTGGTGGTTATGGAGGGGGCACAGATTTGGATGAAATTTTCAGGAAATGTTGATACTGGTACAAGGAACAAATGATTAAATTTTGGTGGTGATAGGTGGGGGGGGACTGATCTACCTTGGTGGAGATCGGCGCTCTCCGAGTGCTTTTCTAGTTTATAAAAGTGGATGGTTGAGCAACTATAGTCATTTATTCTGATTTCTTCTGTAATGTGCAGTGTAATGCAAACAGTAACAACACTAACAGCTAATCAGTCTGTGGTGGTTGTTTTTTTATCTGTGGAGCCTGGCAGGTTTCTGTCTTAATCTGCTTGAGATGAGAATAGATGAAACTGTTCACCTTAGGTTACAAGTCAGAAGACATGCACAATACACACGTTAGACTTCATTTAAAAGGTAGCACCTTACATTTCTGTGTAACACAACTCAGATATAAGCTTGACCTTAACTCTATGTGAAGATAGTACTTATACTTCAGTGGTATGTGAACATACCACTTTCTAGGTTAGGGGACAGGGTTTGGAGGCTGTATTTGTCGTTGAAAATGAGAACAGGGTCACTGCAGCAGACACACATGAAAAAGAATATGGGAGTTGGCAGGGGTTTCCATCTTTTTTGGATGCAAAAATGTGAATACAGGGATTTTTTTTTCTTACTGAGATGACACAGGAGACATCAGGCCTTCTCTGTTTACCAGGGTTTCTTGTGGCCTTGGCTTTGACCCCGTTTAGATGATAGGATGGTATTTTGTCCTTCTTCCATTCTTTACATTTTTGTGTCATTTGTCCAGGTGCTCCCGATCAGATCTGTCGTTGGCTCTCGAGGACTGTATGGCAGCTCTGGATCTGTTCCTCAGGAATGACTTTGAAGAGGCGCAGGCCCGTCTCAGATCCAGGTAAGAACAGAGTCTGCAGCACATTCTCACACAGCTGCTGCTTGGTCCACCTGGAAATGTACATTTATGGACAAATGCAATGCATCAGAGGAAACAGCTGACTTTGTGCATACAAGCAACTGTATTTTTAGGCATTTTTGCATCATCTGGTTTCAACATTTTGAACAAGGCATTGCACACACAAGCAAGACGTGTTTATTTTTCATTTTACTGATGTTATTTTTCACACCAAAGCTGGAACAGACGTACAACTCTAGGATTTTGATCATGATCCAACAAAAGCGTTAACACAAAAGACCTTATAAAATGTTCTTTCTAGGAAGGTAAAACTCTGTTCTGAGGTTCTGTCTGGTCCAACCATCAATTTTTAACTCTCAGTGAAAATTAAGTAACTTTTGAATGTTAAGTATTTCCAGGTAAAATGCAGTTAAAGTATTTGAATGCAGTAAAATATCAGATTTTTCCGCCGATAAAGGACTTCAGTTTAGAAAACTGAAAGCTAAAAATAAGCACAACACTTCAGATTCCAGTCTCTTTGTATAAACTATTTGCAATTGTCAAACAACTAACACTGAGAGGAAGTGAAAGGAGTTAATTTAGCTAATAAGTTAAGTTAATAAGTCCGTTCCAATTCCAATATAAATATGAGTTATGGGCATTTTGTTTATTCATTTGATCTGATTAAGCTTGTCATTTTGCTAAGGTTCATATAAATGCTTTTGTGTTCAGTAGCATTACCTGATGACATTAAATATGTGATTATTGTAAACAATCCATGTTTCTGTATACAATTGGATGACATAATAGCTGCAGGTTTTGTATGATTGACAACATAGTGTTTTGTTTTTCGTCCACAATCTCTCTCCACAGACTCACACCTTGTCTCAGGTTTTGTGTTCAACAATATGTCATCGAGTTACACCTTTGTTAAATGCTCTTTTCTGTCTATTATTATCAGAACCTGCATCGTCCTGTTACTATTCTCCTCCACCCATGGTGTTCTCTGTGGGTCTGTGGGCCACTCCTTAGCCCCAGTTTCTTCTATTCAATGTGGAATTAAACTGCTTCCTGTGAGCAATTTAGTTCTCAACCTAGATTGATAGTTTTTGTCAGTTTTAATGCTAGACTACTTAGATCACAATCAATTGTAAGGACTTTTATTGCACCATTACATAAATAGTGAGTTACTAAATTACTGTTCTGGTGTGGTAAACATAATACGGTCTACTACATAAATCTGTGGTTATGAAATATTCCCAGTGGAGGAAAAACTGTCCAAATCCACCCCAGTACCACTTGTAGTTTCTGCCACCTGAGGGTTGGCAATCTATCAGCCTAATGGGTGGCCTCATTTCTATCTCAATATTCTTCCCACAGCTCTGCTTGTGCTCTCTCTGCATCTTCCAGTCAGTGAAATACACCCACCTGAACAAACAGTAGTTGCAAATATACACACGCTTTGTTTGTAGCTGTTTTTGAGTCCAGATGCTTGGCTATTTCATGCAATAGGACAGGATGAGAATTGAAAATTAGTGCTGATTCAGTGAAAGGTAAAAGAGGTCTGGCCTACAGTAATTGTTATTTAGATAGATGTGTTATAGTCTTTACAACTGTCTTGTTGACCTGAACAGAAGATATTATTGGGGTTAAAGTAGATGCAAGTTAACTTTGCTATCCTCCAGTCAGCGAAGGCGGTCTAAAATGTGCATGTTTTTTACATTTGAATGCAACACTCTAATCAGATTGAGCTCGGGTTTAATTCTGTTTGGTTTGTGCAGAACTCAATAACACCATAACCCCCCCCCTTTAAATTTAGTTTGCTGCTCTAAGAAAGGTTTTGTAAGGAAACTGATGACCTGAGGCCTGAGAGCTCCAATATGTAAGATTATGTAAGTTTTAATGACATCTTCTGCAATATGAGCGAGAGAGAATGCTGAAAAATTAATCTACATGGAACAAGATGCCTCGAGGATCCAAAACAGCAGCAGCAGATGTTCTCTGTGTTTTCAGTCCATGTCTCCTACTAATGCCTCCTCGGTCTGTGTCTGTTTCCCTAAAGCTGCATTATGACGCAGTCAGGTGGATAAAGGTTTACCACAGAGGCTGCAGCAGTTACACACAGCAAAACTAAATGACTTAGAGACATTTTTGGTGATATACATATGTACTTAAAGCCTCTGGAAAGCATTTTATGTTGCATAATGTTATAAACATAAAAAAAATATTAGAATTAAGTTTCAATCCAAATTCAAAATTGTCACTATTCAAGTTTTATAAACTTTAAATTTGGTTTCAATTGGACATAGTTTGACTGGAAATATCTCTTATGGAATGGAAAATTAACCACATAATGCTAATGATCCCAGCCCATTTTTCCATTCACATTAGCTACTGTTAGCTACTAGCTGCTAACTAACTCTTTATTGCCTAAACAATCTATCACCTAATTTAATGTAATGCTAACTGTATATGTCTTGATGTACTATGAAGACTACATCCATCTGTTTTGTAAATATTGTGTTATTACTTGTTTTTAAATTAATTTTATTTAATTTGCACAAAAGGACAATTAACTATTAGCATGTTGTTAGACTCTGTTTATAGATATTCAACTAGCTAACACCCTTTGCTAACACATGTAGCCCCAGTTATGGAGTGGCTAAGGTTAGTTAACATTACTAGAGTCATTACTACAGTCCTGAAAACGGTTTTAAACCAGTGGTTACCATACGTTTTCAGATCAAGACCTGAGACCTCCTCTGAGAGGGACAGGGAGTCCAAGTGAACCATGTTCAGCACCCCCATTGCCAAAGCAGCTGTGCGGAGTTGGGGCTGCAAGGTCACTGGAGCCTGTCATGGTGGCAATTCTCCAACCACCAACATTAAGGGGTGCTGTCAAGCTCAAGAAGAAGTTCTGTTGAGCTTGGTTGGCACTTGGGACTCCAGAGGCAGGTGACAGGTACCGGCAGGCTAAGCAGACCACAACTTTGGCAGCTGTTGAGACAAAAAACTAGGGCATGGGACAAGTTCAGTGGGGCCATGGAGCTTGACATTTTGGTCAGCCTTGAAGAATTTCTGGCAAACCGTAAGACAACCCAGGAGGGGAAAGTGGGGCTTCATGAACACTATTTACAGTGGAGACAGAGTTCTGTTGACCTCAAGTGTGGATATCATCAGATGTGGAAGGACCTCTTCAAGGATTTCCTAAACCCTATCTTCACGCCTTCCATGGCAGAAGCAGAGCCGTGGGACTCAACCCATCACCCAGGCTGAGGTGTCCAAGGTAGTTGAGCACCTCATTGGTGGCCAGGCCTTGGGAGTGAATGAAGTCCATCTGGAGTTTCTTAAATCTCTGCATGCTGATAATTAGAGTAATGGATTGGATTTATATAGCACCTTTCTTTTGTCATGTTGTGGCTGTCTTGAATGACACACCTTTTCAATATTGCATGGAGGACAGGGACAGTACCACTGGATTAGCAGAGTGTGGTGGTGGTTCCTTTTTTTAAGGGGGACCAGAGGATGTGTTCCATGTATAGGGGGATCACACCCCTCAGCCTCCCTGAGAAGGCCTGTGCCAGGGTACTGGAGAGGAAAGTTTGACTGATAGTCAAACTTTACATTCAAGAGGAACAATACGGTTTTCAACCTGGTCGTGGAACACTGGACCAGCTCTTTACCCTCTATGGTCTTAGAGGCTTCATGGGAGTTTGCCCACCCGGTCCACATGTGTTTTGTGGATTTTGAGAAGGGATTCGACTGTGTCCCTGCACAGTTTTAGCCTCATCAAACTGTGACCTTCATCTTGCACTGGGACAGTTCACAGCCGAGTGTGAAGCAGCCAGAATTAAGATCAGCACCTCCAAGTCCAAGGCCATGGTTCTCAGTTGGAAAAGGATGGACTCCCTCCTCTGGGTTGGGGAAGAGTTGCTGCGCCAAGTTTCATCTCTGGATCTTGTTCACAAGTGAAAAAAGGATGAAGTGTGAGACTGACAGATGGACCAGGGAAGTAATGCAGACATCGTACTGGTGTGTTGTGGTGAAGAAGGAGCGGAACTAAAAGGCAAATCTCTTGATTTACCGGCCCTCACCTATGGTCACAAGCTGTGGGTAGTGACGGAAAGAGATAGATTGTAGATACAAGCAACGGAAATTAGTTTCCTTCGCAGGGTGGTTGGACTCTTCTGTAGAGACAAGGTGAGGAGTTCATCCATCCAGGAGAGGCTCAGAGTAGAACCACTGCTCCTCCACGGTTGAGAGAGAAGCCAGTTGATCAATGAATCAATCAATCAAATTTTATTTATATAGTGCCAAATCATAACAAAAGTAATCTCATGACACTTTACATATGTTGATAGAAATCAGACTCTCAGCCAATTTACAGAAACCCAACAGAATCCTCCAAGAGCAAACACTTGTGACTGGTGACAGTGGTGAGGAAAAACTTCCTTTTAACAGGCAGAAACCTGGAGCAGACCCAGACTCCTGGAGGATGGCCGTCTGCCTTGACCAGTTGGAGTTAGAGATTGAGGGTAAAGGAGGAGAAAAAGAGAGAGCTGTAGAGATAGAGAGAAACTGGGGGAGAGGGGGAGAAAGGGGGAAGTAGGGGGAGACACATGGATGCAGCTGATGCACAGATAACTGAACTAGAACTGTCAAAAGAAGATCAGCTGGTGTTAGTATAATTACTAGAAACCAGAAGAAAGGTCCATGACTGGTAATACTTCTACTACAAATACAAGTACTAACAGCGGATATACTACTATTACAACAGTTAGTACAAATAATAGAAACCTTTACCATCTATGGAACTATATAATAAACACTATCATAACTATATGGATAAGTGAGTGATGACGATGAAGACAGGAGAGAGGCAGGACCACAGCAGCAGGTCCAGAGATAATCCAGGGAAAACCTGAGATGATCCAGGGAAAACCTGTGAGGCGATAAAGCACAGAGACTCCGGGGAAGAAGTCAAGTCAGTAACATGTATTCACTGGGGCATAAATAGAAGAGGAAATTAGGAGAGAAAAGGTCAGGGAGAAAGAGGAGCGGAGAGGAGGTCAGAGAGGAGGAGAAGCAGAGAAGAGCTCAGTGTATCCAGATGAGTCTTCAACAGTCTAAGCCTATAGCATCATAATTAAGAGCAGCCTGAGCTGCCCTAACTATAGGATTCATCAAAAAGGAACGGTTTTAACCGACTCTTAAACATAGAGAGGGTGTCTGCCTCCTGGACCGAGGCAGGGAGGTGGTTCCGCAATTGAGGAGCTTGATAGCTGAAGGCTCTGGCCCCCATCCTACTTTTGGAGATTCTAGGAACCCACCAGTAAGCCTGCATGTTGAGAGCGTAGTGATCTAGATGGATTGTATGGAACTAAAAGCTCTTTCAGATATGTACATGCCTGGCCATGAAGGGCTTTGTAAGTGAGGAGGAGCATTTTGAAGTCTATCCTAGCTTTTACAGGGAGCCAGTGCAGAGAAGCCAGCACAGGAGAAATATGGTCTCTGATACTGGTTCTAGTCAGTACACGGGCAGCAGCATTTTGGATTAGCTGAAGGGTCTTTAAGGACTTTTTGGGAAAGCCTGAGAGAATGAAGTTACAATAATCTAGTCTGGATGTAATAAAAGCATGGATTAAATTTTCTGCGTTGTTCTGTGTTAAATATATCTAATTTTAGTAATAATACGCAGATGAAAGAAAGCAGTTCTAGAAATCTGTTTTATGTGAGAGTTTAATGCTGGATCCTGATTGAAAATAACGCCTAGATTCCTCACAGTGGTTTTGGGATCCAGGGTAACACCATCCATGGTGACTACTTCGCTGGACACTGCATCCAACAGTTTTTGGGCCAAACACAGTGACTTCAGTTTTGTTTGAGTTTAACAGCAGAAAGTTGTTGGTCATCCAATCTTTAATATTTTTAATGCACTCCTGTAGTTTGGCTAGCTGACTGGCTTCATCAGGTTTAATGGATAAATATAATTGGGTATCATCAGCGTAGCAATGAAAGTTGATGGAATGTTTGATGTGGTTCTGTCTATCATGCTTTTAAAGGAGGTTATGTTCAGCTGTCATAGGGTTAATTCTCAGCCCTGTACTCTGATATTCACAATGACTGAGGGAGAAAACAGACATGTGACATAAATTATTCTCATTTGAAGGTGCAGACCAGGAAATGAATGCTGAGCTTCTATTTGAAATCATTGTGAAAAACAAAATTATTGTGAAAGGTAGATGAACAAATAATACAGAAATGTTTTGCAGATGTTCTTTTCCCTTTGGTATTCCTGTTGTGAGTGCTATATTGTGGTTTATTTTTTCAATTCCAATTCAATTTGCTGTGGTTTTGATTCTTTTCCTAATCTGCTGAATGTGTTTTATTTTGACCTTCTTCAACCAGTATCCAAGCTGTTACTTTTTTTTTTTATCATTATTATTATTATTATTATTATTATTATTTTATTATTATTGGTCATTTATGAGGTTCTGATTTTTGAAGCTCAGCTCTACTTCATAGTCTCAGAGCCAGTTCAAGTTCTTTGACAACATTGTGGAAACACGCCTGATAAATAATGAGTGAAGTGTTTCTGAATCACCAATCCTACACATATCCAGCAGCAGGCTTAGTTTTATTTGCCAGCTCTCTGTTCAAACATGCAACCTGGGCAAGGACTGTCTTTAGAACGAAGTTTAGCCTCCTGTCTGGCTGCTGTTCACCCATTCTCTCAGCGATAGCAGTTCGCCAGTGCATGCAGTGCACAGTAAATACAAAACATACAAGTAAGCTTTGGAATGGTGATGTTTTTATACACTCAAATGGGCTTTCAGTATTTTCACAAGAAACCTAAAATGTGTATTCTTCAAAGTAGCCTACCATACCATCATTCTTGACTATTAAAATATCTGAAGCATTTGATCCGGGAAAAAGTTGTGATTCTCATTCCTTCACCTTACTTCCTTATTTCTTTGAACCTGTTGAGGACCGAAGATGAGGCTGACAGAAAGTACAAAGCAGCTCCTCCCTCGCATCATGGAAAATTATGCTGCAAATATGTGACGTCAGAAGGATGAGCACTATTGAATCCCTCAGCCCAGTTTACCTCTTATAATAATCTTACAAGGTTTTCTGCTCAAGCTTGGCCTGACATCTTACATAAGCCTGAGACAATAGAAATGGAATCTCTGATGCTCAGCCTCCATCTTATCTGTCCGTCTGCTGCTGCTTCATGGTTGTTACACTATTCCTTTACCTGTTGGAATGAGATAATGATCAATCATCTATTGTGTAAAGATTTAAAGCCTTAAAATCCTCTACTTTTCAAAAAAAAAAAAAAAGTTTCCTCTCTCTTATATACCCACACATTGCCCTTCGTAATTTTTTAAGAAGAGTCTCAGAAGTAAATTGCTTTTGGTGACATCGAGTTATCATGGGTTAAGGTCTAATCTAAGATCTGATTACGTACATTTTGGTTACGTGGCAGTGAAAGGCTGCTGCTTTTAGTTTAGTGTAACTTGACAGAAGTCAGTCACATGAGTCCAAAAGCAGTAAAATGTCAGTCATCCTGATATACAACATTCCTCTGTACTCTCCCTCTTCCTTTGTACTTTATCTAAATAAGTTTGCATAGATTTTTTGTCATTATCTGTCATATGTTGCTGGAAATCTGTGTATGCAGTTGCATATTAAGAGCAATGCTGTGGAGCAATGCTGTATGTTATTGTTCTTTTTATTTAAAAAAAAAAAAGGAATGAGTTGTAATTATGATGCTAACTGGAAGAACAAGCTGATTTCAACTGGAATTACAGGTACATCTACTGTGATACAATACAGTACTTTTACACTTCTTTCATCACTTAAGGAAGACCTTTTTTGAGTGACTGGGTGTGACATGACATACCAAAAACCTTGGCTATAAATAGATGCTAACATTCCTTTTTTTTTGGTTAACATTTTTAGAGGCGGTAGCTTCCCCAGTACCCAGTCTCTCCCCTGTCATTTAAAGAGCAAGTCGGCAGCTTTTTATATGCTCAGAATTCTACATTGTTGACTTTGTACACGTGATTAAAGATGTATGTTGATCCAAACCAACATTGCACTGATCCTACAAATAGTTATTGTTGACCCAGAAACAATTACAACATAACAGTGAATCACAGTGATACACAGTTTGTCGTCAGTCCCACAAAACCCCATATATTCACCATCACCATCGCAGTGATTCACAAACTTTTTCATCTTAACACCCCAAAAATCTTTTTTCTTTGTCCTTAGAATCCAGATTTAGGAAAATGTGCCACAAACTGTCATGTCTACAGATCCACCAACTAAACAATGTTGAATTAGATAGTTGGAATTTCAACAATCAGTGTGAACTATCACATCTAATGACAGGAAAAGTAATTTTAGCTTGGCACATGACTGTAAATCCCCTTTTTATGTTGTTTCAGCCTTTTTGCATCTTCATTACCTCTGCCAAGGAACGGTGGAGGTTATGTTTACATCAGGGTTTGTCTGTCTGTTTGTTTGTTTGTTTGACTGTTAGCAAGATAACTCAAAAAGTTATGGATGGATCTGGATGAAATTTTCAGGAAATGGGGATACTGGCACAAGGAAATAATGATAAAATTTCGGTGGTGATCAGGAGGTGGGGGGGCAGGGACTGATCTGCCTTGGTGGAGGTCTGTGCTTTCTGAGTGCTTTTCTAGTTTTCATTTGTTTTCTTCTTTTTATTATATCATGTTACATTACTTTGATCTTATTACATATTTACATTGTTTTCATTTTGTTACATCTTTGAAGTTTTCTTGTTCTAATGTCTTTTAATGTCATTTTTGTGTTGTTAACATCTATGAAGTTAATTTCCTCTTATGTAGTTTTCCTCCTATTACCTCCGCCAGGAGGTATTGTGATCACTTTGCTTTGTGTGTTTGCGTGTTTGTTTGTTTGTTAGCAAGATAACTAAAAAAGTTATGGATGGATTTTCATGAAATTTTCAGGAAATGTTGATACTGGCACAAGGAAGAAATAATTACATTTTGGTGGTGATGGGGGGGGGGGCAGATCTGTCTTGGCGGAGGTCTGTGCTCTCCAAGTGCTTTTCTTGTTTTGTGTTTGTTTTCAACTATGTTTGCCTTGAAAGTTATTTCCATGTTGTTGTTATGTCCTTTAAAATCTTGTTACATCATTTTTGTCTTCTTATACTGGAATTGTCTTGTCACTCCTTTGAAGTCAATTTTGTCTATTTACATCATTTTCATCACTTTGACTTTAATGTTGTCTTGCCATGCAAATCTTTTACAGAGAATAAAAGTCTTCTTTTTACTCAGGAAAAGTTAATGTAGATACCATATGACTGTGACCAGTGATGTGTGATGAGGTTCATGGCTGGTGAGACACTGACTCAGTCAGATCTACAAATGTATGAACCCAAAATACTGTCTTGTTCACCATTTGATTGGCACCAGTTAACAGGTTATGTTTCATATCCCATATCAGCATTCTTTACACATACATACATGATGCATATTTCATTTAAGGTCAAAATTAAATTTTCACTCAAATTATGTTGGATATGAAATCTTCCATTTTGAGATAAAGGCGGGATGAGAAGGAAAATTAAACGACTTGACTTGTAGCTTGTGCAGTAGGAAGAAGAGCCTGTGGGCTCAGGAGCGCCCGCTGCCATGAGCCAGGAGTTCTGGCTGCCTCACTGAGTGCCATTTTTTATGCAGTTTTATGATTGATCTGCTAGACTGAACAAGTTACACACATACTTTACCACACAAACATTACCCAAACTATGAAGAGTCAGGGCATATAATCAAAGTGTTTGAAACCATTTTATTGGCAATATACAGAGACACAGAAACGCACTAATTGCATGGGATGCCAGCACAGTTTGTAAGGGATTATGGGATCCAAGGTGAGGGAGAGCTCACTCCTGCTGCACCGTGCATCTCTTCCCTGTATCTGAAGGGAAAATACAGAAATTCCACAATTTTTAATTGAAAAATAATCAAAATTATTGAAATCGCATGGAAAATACGTTTATAGAACAGGTCAGCAGACAAATATCAACATTTATTTTATCATTATGTGTTTGTTTTCTTCTTTTCATGATGACAGGTGAGGCTCTGCCTCCCCTGACCTCACATCACTGTTTAGCAATGCATGAAAAACAGCTGATGTAACTGAGGTCAATTTGAGAGCAATTATTGTATGACTTCTTTTTGTTTTTGTTTTTTTACAGAACCAAAGACAGCATGTACCACGCTCTGACCTATGCCACTATCCTAGAAATGCAGGCCATGATGACCTTTGACCCCCAGCACATTCTAGTTGCGGGAAACACCATGAAGGAGGCCCAGGCAATCTGTCAGAGGTGAGACTTCCTCATGTGAAATATCCTGATGAAATGTGTCAAGGGCCTCTGTTTTTAATTTCCCCTTCAGTCCCTGTGAATGCTGTCATTTTGAAACTTAGTCTTAACACAAACAAAACATTCAGCTTTAGTTCTAAAGGCAATGGAGACAAGATTTGTTTGCACTCCAACTGTTCATTTTGACATTCAGACATATGGCACGTGACATTTTAATTATCAACATCATACTAAAACCAGAGATCATGCTGAGATCATCCAGCTCAGCAGCCCAAAGAATGTCACAACTGTCTGTTGCAGTTTATCTTGAGGCCAATGTGAGAATCTGTCATGGATCCCTCTAATTACTCTGTCTCCATCAGTGTTTCTGTTGCTCTGATCATCAGAGCAGCAATGATCTGAGGTCTGCATCTGTTCAGCATATGATTTTTGAGAGCGTTTTAAATGCTTGCTCAGCACCGTGTTGGTAACTTTATGCTGCAGCAGAGCTGCATTTACTGGCCTTGACTGAAATGAGGCTGAGTCACTGGTTTGCAAAGAAACAAGATAACAGTGCAAGATGGTGCCTTCATGCTGAAACACAAGCAGACTGATACGCTGTTAACAAGAATTACAAGTAATTTGACATTTTAGACTGTAACACTGGAATATACATCTGAATTTTTGGGATTTGCTCTTGAAGATTTTCTGACTTTTGAAGTTGGCATTGAAGTCTTGGCAGATGGGGCTGGGCAGGCATTAGGGTTTAATTATAAATCTGTAAACATCTTCTACTTTACTTACGCACAGCTTTGTGATGCCGGTGTGTCCCCCTTGTTACATAATGCTTCAGCGGTGTTGGGATGTAATCTGCTGAGTCTATATAGGACAGAGTGACATGTGGCTTTTTATGAATTCATACATTTGTTTCCATTTTGGCTCCTCAGGCTGAAATGTGTCAGAGTCACAGATGGAAAAACATAAAATGATCTGGCCCTGGAAAGAAATGGCTTAAAATAATTAATTAATTAATTGTTGACAGCTAATTAATTAGTTGTTGCATATGCAGGTCATTTTCTTAGCATTATTTATATTTTATGCTTTTACTCTGGCTCTGTCACCTGTTGCTGATTAATGGTTTGATCATTTTATGTTCATGACAATAAATTTTAAAAATCACTCATGTTTTTGTTTCCTTCTCATTTAGGCATCGTAAGAAGTCAAGCTTTTCCAAAAATTTCACAGAAGGTCTGTATAAAGTAAATATGTCATCATTGCTAATATGAAAATAGCAGTAATTGCAGTATTTACCTGGTTTGCATCTTTACTGTACATGTTAATGAAAGTCATGTCTACTCATGTATGACATGCCTGCTTGTATATCTGACTATCTGTGTGTTTTTGCACGTTACTCTGCTGAACTTTCAGCTTTGTCTGACTAAAGCTAACCGTGACAATCCTTTCCACCTCAGAGGAGCTTCATGCTGAAGTCTGTTATGCCGAGTGTCTCCTGCAGAGGGCAGCGCTCACCTTCCTTCAGGTCAGGAATGAGGAAGACAGCTTGCACATACTCATCTTTTTCTGTTTTCATTAACTCTTCAAATCACTCCCTATTTTTTCTATTTTTTCAGGATGAAAACATGATTAGTTTCATCAAAGGGGGGATCAAAGTGAGGAACAGCTACCAGACTTATAAGTAAGACCCTGACCCTCAGCTGGTCCTCACCATCCTTGTCCAATCTGGGTTACAGACCAACCCAACATCCATAAACTGACACATAACTAACATCCATTAAAGGGCAGGCAGTAGAATGTACACATGCTCACTAGAGGCTTGATTCACATCTGAATTTTGGAAGCTGCATAAATGGAGGACTGAGGGTGATCTAATGGCAGAAACATAGAAAAAACAGCAGCAAAATAAACAGCCTCTATTGTCTGGTGTTTTTAGGTTCAGTGACTCTGAGCAGAGCGATGCACTGTGGAAAACATGCAACATGAAAGTTACAGGGTTTTTTTTAACTTTTTTTTTCTATTGGTACTATTTTAAGTTCATCTCTTTGAGGTAAGAATATTCAAATCTCAAAAGGAGCAATCTGTGTGTTACCCTAGACGACCAACAGCTCAACTCAGAACAAGATTTGCCGTGGTAATGACAATATGACTTTTACACCAAATCATGCAGCCATAGACAAAACGATGTTGACTCTGTCGTATCATGCTGTCTTTGTTTTATTTTTTAATTCGGAGGATGTTTAGCAGATTGTTAAAGGCTGATAGAAACATTTCTAGTAAGAAAAAGCCAATAGGGGATTGATCCACCAATATCACAAAAAAATGACACACTAGGAATTTTTTTATTTTTGACTTTTAACTAAGTCAAAGTAATAAATACCAAAATGAATAATTAGATAATTATGAATCAATGAATAATGTTAATGTAATGAATCAGTAAACATGAAACTGAATATTAAACTGTCAATATTCTAGGTGATTCATGTTGGACTTTATTTAAACTATTATTTTCCCTAAAAAAAAAAAAAACAACTAAAACCCATTGGCCACTGATAGCTCTGCAAACTATCCAGTAATCTGCCTCTGTCCAGTTAAGGTTTATGCTGATTGGTGAGTCCAGTCTTAACCCATCATCCCCGTACATTCAACATTTTAAAGCACATCCCTGTCATCTGCTCTGTGAATTTCAGTCTCTCCAGATGAAGATTTGTTTTCCCAAAGTGCAAAAGGAATCGAAATAATAGCAGTTTTGGTCAAGCTGCTGTTGCTGACCTGGACAAGTTAATAGTTTTGTACAAATAGTGAGTTTATTGTGGTGCTGTTTATTTTGTTTTAGTGTCATTTGTTGTGTCTATGTTGATGTTATTGATGAATTGTTTGACTCCAAACCGGTTCTACCCATGGACACAAATGAAATGACTAGGATCTGGAACTGTTTCATGTCTTCGTATCTTCTTTGTCTTTTACCAGAGAGCTTCACACAGTCCTTCAGTCCACCGGGTACACTCACGGCGACAACCACGGCCATTTTGAAGGTGGCGTTAAACTGGGAGTCGGAGCCTTTAATTTAGTGAGTCGTTTATATTATGTTTATGTTTATGTTTACGCATTTGGCAGACGCTTTTTTCCAAAGCGACTTACAGGGGAAAACCAATTAAATCACTCAATCAATCAAAATTTTATTTATATAGCGCCAGATCACAAAAAAAAGTTATCTCTTGACATTTTATATATAGAGTTGGTCAAAACCAGACTCTAAGTCAATTTACAGAAACCCAACAGAATCCTCCAGGAGCAAACACTTGTGACTGGTGACAGTGGCGAGGAAAAACTTCCCTTTAACAGGCAGAAACCTCGAGCAGACCCAGACTCCTGGAGGATGGCCGTCTGCCTTGACCAGTTGGGGTTAAAGAGAGAGGGTAGAGAAGGGGGAAAAGAGAGAGCGATAGCGATAGAGACTGGGGGAGAGGGGGAGAAGGGGGGAGTAGGGGAGACACATGGAGGCAGTTGAGGATAAGTGAGTGGTGATGATGAGGGCAGGGAAGAGGCCGGACCACCGCAGCAGGTCCAGAGATAATCCTGGAAGAATCTGTGGTTATCCTGGGAAAAACCTTATTAGAATATTTAAAATGGAATGTTTGAAAGTGTTAGGATAGGAGGTGCTCTCGGAAGAGCTGGGTCTTCAGGAGCTTCTTGAAGATAGGCAGGGATGCCTCTGTTCTTGTAGCACTTGGTAGAGCGTTCCACCAACTTGAAACGACCCATGAAAAGAGCCTGGATTGTCTTGTACAAGGTCTGGGGACCACCAGACTACGTTCCCCAGACGAGTGGAGTGGTCGTATATTCATTATCATCTGTTCTGTGCGTTGACTAATTATGCTTATATCAACGCTTTTTTATATTCTACCAAATTCTAAATATTTATTAATAATATTGGCATAATGGACATGTAAAAGTCATGTTAAATATGATGTATTTATTGTTGTTGTTGTTGTTGTTGTTGTTGTGTTTTACACCATTATGTTGAAATGACCACCAGCCTCAGTTCTACACTGATTGTCCTTTTGCAGATGATTTCTATGTTGCCCACACGGACGCTCAAACTTCTGGAGTTTGTTGGCTTCTCTGGTAATAAGGTGAGACTTATCGACCAATGGGAGCAGCTTATGGCTGGTGAATGTAGTTTGAGTAGTTGGATGTGTTTGGCTTCTACACACTAGGAAGAAGTGGAGCCTTTTTGTACTGCATGTAAAAGATTAAAGCTTCTAACTACTACTACTACTACTACTACTACTACTACTACTACTACTACTACTACTACTACAACTACTGCCACCACCACTACTACTACTACTACTACCACTACTACCACTACCACTACTACTACTACTGCCACCACTACCACTACTACTACTACTACTACTACTACTACTACTACTACTACCACTGCTACCGCTACCACTACTACTACTGCAACCACCACAACTATTACTACTACTACTACAACAAATCAAATGACATCCACAAACAATATGCACTGCACTTTTAGGGGAAGCTGGGCTTCCCTTGCAGTCTTTGAGAAATCGCCACTGCTGTACACTCGTGTGTGTGTTTGTGCAGGAGTTCGGTCTGCAGCAGCTTCAGGAGGGCTCTGCAGAAAGCACCTTCAGGTCCTTCCTGTGTAACATGCTGCTGCTCTGTTATCACACCTTTATGAGCTTCATATTAGGTGAGAAACAACACACCAACATACCTGCATGTAGATGCAACTGGCCACAAAGACAAAGAAATTATTTTTCTGCTTTTTTTTTTCTTCTAGGAACTGGAGAAGGAGACGTTGACGATGCAGAAAAACTGCTGCAGCCATACCTCAAAAAATATCCTAAGGTTTGCTTCCATTAAACATATTTATCAATTTGTTTGAATATTAATGGAACTGACAAATGTACAAAAAAATGTCATTGTTTTCACTGAACATGCATTTTGTAATTACAAAAAAAGTTAAGATTGTGATGCTTGCAACACACTCATGACATGTTTACCACCGTGTTACATCATATTTCCTTTTTATGACACATTTAGGAACTGAAGATTCTAATTGTTGTATTAGTGATATTTTTGTCCACTGTTCAGGGTTCCCATGCAAGTATGGAAAGTATGGAAAAGCATGGAATTTGATTTTATAAATTTCCTGGTCCGGAAAAGTAAATGGAAACAAATGTATGGAAAAACATTCATGTTTCCAAGACTGTTACCACTGTTCTATTTTCTAAAACATAAAATTATGAATATCTAAAAAAAAAAAAAGAAATGGATCGATCTGTTTTTTAAGGTGCTTGCTAGCGCAGCTGAAATGTAGTAGTAGTAGTAGTAGTAGTAGTAGTAGTAGTAGTAGTAGTAGTTTTATTTCGAGGACATAGAATCATCAGATAACAAAGAATCATACAATATGGTCAATTTTTTTTTTTTTTCTGCGTTCGAAAAGGAGTGGGAAGAAGTATAACTTATTTACTCCCACCCCATTTTTACAAACTAATAATCAAACTAGATCTGCTTCCTTTGCATATTTTTACAATAACACAAAACATCCATACAAACCATTCATATACACTTTTTTAGTCACCTCACACACAATCAGATTTGCATAATCAACTGTTTTTAATATAGACTATAATATTTATGTGCACTTTAAATATTTACTCCAAATACAATGATCAATAAATGTGATGATATCTTCTTATCATGATAACCAATTAACTACAATAATATTTTATTTTATGCATACTTCTGTGTTATAACTAGATTTTCACTTATTCAGATGTCACTGGACACCCTCTCTATGTTTAAGAGATGTTCAATGTTCTATATTTTGATATTATAGTGGATTTATTCATCCTTTTAAATGCACAAATTGAAGAAGACATTTTTTAGTTTTGCTCCAGATTATTCCACAAATGTACCCCTCTGACAGAGATACATCGGCTTTTATGTTCTTCATTCATTCATTCATTCATTTAAAACATTCACTGAGACCATCAGGATGTTCTTTTTTTTTTTAATCTTTGAGACATAGAACCTGAACTTGAATGCCAGCTGAAATGTGGACTCGTCTGACCACAGCAGAACTCGTATAGTTCCCCCTCCTTATGTTGTATAGTTTTCCAAATGCGGCTGCAGACTGTGATAAGTAATAAAGATTGTCTGAAGTCCTGAGCCCGTGTCCATGATGGTACGATGACACTTAATCATGTGATGCCAAAGGTCACACACATTCAACAGTGGTTTCCACCACTGGCCTAAGACACTGATTTCTCCTCCTGAATCCCTGAATCTTTTATCAATATAATTTGCAGTTTTCAGTGAAAAATCTTCCTTTTGAATAGAGTGACAGTTCTGTTGTAAATTGGTGAATCAGGACCCATCCTTGTACAGACTACTCCTTTGTAAAATGCTGTTTTCATGCCCCATCATCATCCTCTCAACTGTCACCAATTTACCTTATAGTTGTGGGACCTGACAGAACGTTATGGAAGGGTTACAGCTTTATTTTGTCCCTGAGTGTGCTGCAGGCATCAAAATCTAATTGTATTTATATTAACGAAATACAAAGAGGATGGTCTGTAGAAACATTGAAAATGTATTTGTTGTCAGTTTGATAAAGGCTAGAGTGAATTGTAGTTCATGTTTCCAACACACTCTTTGTGTTTGTCATAGGGATCCATTTTCTTGTTCTTTGCTGGTCGAATAGAGGAGATTAAAGGCAACCTGGATGCTGTGAGTCAAATCATTGTTATAAAACATCTCTTACTAGTTTGTTTTTTCCTGCACTGTGTTTCCTAGAAAAGGCAAATACAAACCACAAACAGATGAGTCTCAGTCAGTTCAGCTGAAACACTTGCACAAAGATCAGCTGTGATGATGATCTGCATGCTGTTTGGTTTCTTTATTGCAAATCTACTGCACATTGTAATCTAGATTAGACAAAATCTGAATTTCCTTTTGAACTGCAATTTCTATGCACTTTTGACATTGGACTTCATATAGAACGCATTACAAGAAATAATACTGACCCACTCAGACATGATGGTTTCTGTACTGAATTCCCCACTGCATATTAACATTTAAATGTCAGAGTTCCTTAGTGTCTGTTTATGTTTGTGCCAGGCTATTAAGCGTTTTGAGGAGTGCTGCGAAGCCCAGCAGCAGTGGAAACAGTTCCACCATATGTGCTACTGGGAGCTAATGTGGTGCTTCACATACAAGAGACACTGGAAGATGGCCTACTTCTATGCCGACCTGCTCAGCAAGGAGAACTGCTGGTCCAAGGTGAGCCTCTGCAGTGTCACATTACATAGAATAATCCATAAAATAAATAAGTACAGATGTAGGCAGACCAACCAAACTCAGTATGAGTCAGTCCAGTTACAGTTGTGTTCAAAATAATAGCTGTCACTAAGCGGATCAACCACTGTTTTTGCTAGAAATTATACTTCTACATGACAAATAACTTACTGGTAGGTGTTAGCAGAGTGACAGAAAACCAACAGATGCAACAGTTGTGACATGCATGCTGCTGACTCTGTGTGAACTGAATCATTAACTGAAAGGCCATGTTCAAAATAATTGCAGTGATGCGTTGAGTTTGGGAGGTAATTCAGCTGTGAAAAACCAGGTGTCATACAGGAGGCTCTTATTTAAGAAGAAAGGCAGAAAATGTTGTACATGCATTTCTCTCTGAAAATCAGAGTAAAATGGGTCTAGGGGCCGCAGACAGTTTGTCAGAAGACCCAGAGGACTGTGAGGATAGTGGAGCATGGTGGCGCAAGCATCATGATATAGGGATGTTTCTCATACTGTGGTGTCAAGCCTATTTATCACATAACAGGGATCATGGATCAGTTTAAATACATACAGTGGCTTGCAAAAGTATTCATACCCCTTGAACTTTCCCACATTTTGTCACGCTACGACCACAAACATAAATATATTTTATTGTAATTTTATGTCAAAGACCAACACAAAGTGGTATACAAGTGTGAAGTAGAAAGAAAATGATACATGATTTTAATATTGTTTTACAAATAGAAAACTGTTGGCGAAATGACAAGCAGTCCTCTTCAAGCAGGGTTAGGCTATAAAAACATTTCCCAAGCTTTGAACACCTCATAGAGCACTGTTCAGTCAATCATCCAGAAATGGAAAGAGTATGGCACAACTGCAAATCTGCCAAGACACGGCCATTCACCTAAACTGAGTCAATACTTTGTGGAACCACCTTTTGCTGCAATTATAGCCTAATCCTGCTTTAAACTTCTCCACAACTTCATCCCTGACCTGTCTGGTGTGTTCCTTGGACTTCATGATGCTGTTTGCTTCCCAATATTCTCTCTCTAACCAACATCTGAGGCCATCACAGAACAGCTGTATTTGTACTGAGATTAGATTACACACAGGTGGACTCTATTTAGTCATTTGGTCAACATTTGATCATTCAGCAATGATCAGGCAACTTCTGAAGGCAATTGGTTGCACTCAAGAGAAAAGGGGGCTGAATACTTTTGCACTCTGCACTTTGCAGTTTTTTATTTGTAAAAAAAAAAAAAAATTAAAATCATGTATCCTTTTCTTTCTACTTCACAATTGTATGCTACTTTGTGTTGGTGTTTGACATAAAATTCCAATAATATAAATTTATGTTTGTGGTTGCAACTTGAAAAAATGTGGAAAACATCAAGGGGTATGAATACTTTTGTAAGACACTGTAGAGATACTTGAAGAGGCCTTATGTCAAAGAGGAAACGCGCTTGAAATGGGTTTTTCAACAAGACAATGACCCCAAACACACCAGTAAGTAAGCAACATCTTGATTTTAGACCAACAAGATTATGGAGTGGCCAACCCAATCCCCAAAACTTAATTCAGTAGAAAACCTGTTTGGGGACATCAAAAATGGTGTTTCTGAAGCAAACCCCAAGAAATGCAGAGGAATTGTGGAATGTAGTCCAATCATCCTGGGCTGGAATACCTGTTCACAAGTTAGCTGACTCCCTGCAACACAGATGTGAAGTAATTCTCTGAAGCAATGGTTATACTACTAAATATTGGTACAGTGACTCACAGGAAAGATAAATCTTCAAGCATTTTTCAGTTTATATAGTAAATGAGTTTGTAAATTAAAATACAGACACTGCTATTTTTTGAACAGCCTTATGTTCCTTTTTCTTCACTTTCTGTAAAGGCATAATACATTTGAAGATTTTTGTTCATGTTTTGATTTGGAATAGAATGTGCAATGTTCCCAATGCATTTGTTTGCATGGAAATAAAAGCTATTGTAAGGATTTTAAGCTTTGCTCACTTTTTTACACACACTGCTTATTTTGAGCACAACTGTATACGTCCAGTTACAGAATCATAATACCATTTCATCATTCTAATAAAATATAACTGATGTCATCGGAGTCTCAGTATGTGATGACCATGGTTCACAAGTCAAAATGTGTTTTAAGACGGGATAATAATGAGCTGCTGAAAAGTAACTGAATGTGCATTAAATAAAAGACCAAAACTGATCTGCTCCCTCATATGGAAATCAAATCTGTTGTTTCCATCAGTGTCAACAGCACAAATAACCTGATTTTCTCTAATCTGATCTGGGATGTTTCCATATGTTTTTGTTCATACAGCCAGGCTTATAGTGCTTGATTCCAATTCATCGACTTGAGTTTTGCAGCCCTGAACTACACACAGCTATAATTTTTTCTCTCTCCTTTTCTTATTTGAAGAGAAAAGGCAGGATTGCAGCAGTAACCGCTTTTTGCCCTCCCTTAGGCTACCTATGCATATATGAAAGCCGCCTACCTCAGCATGCTGACTAAGGATGATTGCCTAACCTTCGGAGAGACTGCGCTCACTCTGTTCAGGTATGAAAAAAGAGCTCAGACATTACTGAAACCACCCACAACAACCACAGTTAATACAGACCATTCACTATGACAGTGTTTGACAGATAATGGTAGATGTATATGGCACTATATCTTCTTCCAGGAAGCAAATGTCTTTGGTGGAAGGAAGTTAGCAAATAGAAAAGATTAGTTTCTATTACAGCACAAATGCCTATTAATGTGTTCATCGATAGTAAATAAAATAAATATCAACAAATTGAAACTTTGATTTTAGGAGTTTTGGATTGGATCTGACATGTGTAATCAGTTGAAATATGTTTAAATATTCCCATGTATTTCATATTTCAGGCAGGTCCCAGGGCTGAAGCAAAAAATAGCCGGTAAATCTTTACCAACAGAGAAGTTTGCCATCAGGAAAGCCCGTCGCTACCTCGCAGAAAACCCTATTTGTCTTCCTGCTCCTCCACTGGTCAGTACTGGACGAATCTGTCTATATTGTAACATGCAGTATGAATGAATGTTTACATGATTATCACTTTGAATTTGTGTATCATTTGTAAATGGTTAAAAACACATCAGGGATTGTTTCACACAGACACTGTCCCTTAAAGATATTATCCTTTCCTGTTGTCTTCATAGGATAACGTGAAATCTGCACATCCGTATTCAGCTGAACCTCCTTTGTCTTGTGTTACATTCATTTCCGTCATAGCCTAATCTGGTATCCACAGTCAGAAGATCAATGTCATGGTGACAAGAGCTAAACCTAAGCCAGGGTTACAAAGCACAAGGTCCTGAGGTTCAGAATAATGAGCACTAAAGGCTTCCAAAGGCAAAGTGATGTTTGTACCCCCTGTTATGACATTCCAGACATCACCCACAGGCAGATGTTGGAAGTTAAAGGAGGAAGATGCTCAGCAGCTGCATCTCTGTGGTAGAATGTTTCATAGTGAAGGTGTTCAACAGCCTCTGCTACAGGGAAACTAATACAGCCTGTTCATAGTCGAGGGTTCAGTCTTTGTCTTCCTGTTCAACCATGGGCTCAAACCTAAACTCCTTTTAGTTTTCTCTTCTTATTCTTGCCTCATGTTCTTTCATGTCATCCAGAAGCGGAAGGATGAAGAAATGAATTTATAATATTCATGATAAAGTTCGTGTCTTCGTAAACCATTCTTGTGCTGTCATGCTACTTCAGTTTAATCAGGCCGATTATAGCTTATCACTGATTAATCAACATCAGCCAATATGTAACCGATTTATTAACTTTTTTGCTGCAGAGATTCTGTCGCTTGCTGCTCCTGTGTGTGTGTGTGCTGCCCAGAGAGTCAGGGGAACAGTAAAGTGTGTTGGTTTCACTTTCACTTCTGCTCAGACAATCATGCTATCACCCCCACACACACACGCATACGCACACACGCAATCACAGAATCACGGACCACTGAACTTCAAGCGGGTCCTTTATTTCCTGTCTTTCATTATTGGACACACTGATTAATCCAGGTGTGCCTGATTAATTAGTAGTCACAACAAGAAGTAGCAGGCACACCTGGATTAATCAGTGTGTCCAATAATGAAAGACAGGAAATAAAGGACCCACTTGAAGTTCAGGAAGTAGTGAGGCTGTACATAAAGGCCATTGCTCCAATCAGGAACAACTTAGGACTCACGTAATTCACTGTGCACATGCTCAGTTTAGTCCTTAGTCCACATGGGAAGTTGTAATGCTGTGAGGCAGACACATCAAAATTTGTGAGGGAAAACATAATTTTGTAGTAAGTAATATTTTCTGCTCTAATTATTTTTGTGACTGCATAGCTTGCTTTGTAGTTGGACTCATTAAAGGTAGGTGTCACCTACATTTTAAAGAATGATTTACTAAACAATTTTGGCATAAAAACTACATTTACAACCCATGGTTTCCCACAGGTCGCGTACTAGTCTAATATAAGACTATTATACAGCTTTTGAAAGTTGTGTAAATTATCTTTAAACACATACATAAATAAATATAAACTAATTATCTACAAACAAAGATTTATGCAACTGTTAATCCACCTGTTCACAATTATCTAATATGAGATTATTATATCCTGTGTAGATCACTGTTCTTATTTCATATATAGGCCAATATATCAGTTATCGGCCAATATATTGGATATCCGCTTTTTTTAGCCCCCAATATCGGTATCGGCATCGGCCCCAAAAATCCCATATCGGTCGGGCTCTACTGGGAACTCTGGCTTCCTCCCACCATCCAAAGACATGCACTGATAGGTTAATTGGTTAATCTAAATTGCCCACAGGTGTGAATGGGAGAGTGATTGGTTGTTTGTCTCTGTGTCAGCCCTGCGGTGAACTGGTGACACGTCCAGGGCGGACCCTGCCTTCGCCCATAAGTAGTTGGGATAGGCTCCAGCGATCTCTGGGGCCCTAGTGTGGATAAAGTGGGTTCAGATGATGAATCAGTGAATATTCCATTAACATAAAAGCCCAGAACAGACAAAACTAAGTGCACTCCCATAAACACGTTTAATGTGCATTTTGAGGTTTCGCATCTGAAAATATTTATGAAAATAACAAAATATAAAAAAACATATACTCCTTAAGCTTCATTTTGCAAAGATGTTTTTCTACTTGTTTGAGGGGGTTTTTTTTGCATAAAGTAGCTTCTGTTGAAGTAATTTAGTAACAGTAAGATTGTTACAGATTTTATTTATTCTTTCACTGTTATCAATGATTGTTGGGTCCAATTTGTGTCATTTAGGAGATGATGTACATCTGGAATGGTTACACGGTCATCGGTAAACACAAAGACCTGACTGAAGGCATGCTGAAAACACTGGATGACGCACAGGCTAAACTCGAGAGCAGCCCAAGTATGTGACACCATTCATGTACTGTTAAATATCCTAATTTATATTCCTTTGAAAATAACAGATCAAAGTATTTTTTTACTTGTTTATACTGTTCTGATGATGCGAGTGAGATATGAATTTAGGCAGTATGTTTTTGGGTTGACTGTCCTATAGGGAGAATTTCTACAAATTTAGCACAACTGGTCACTTAGATTGAACTGATTAGAATGAAAGAGTCAAAGGTCACAATGAAAGCACAAAACACATTATAGGCCATGACTCAACTAGAATAAAATGATGAAGTGACATTTCATATCCAAACATCAAATGTCAGCTTCTCCGTGACATTATAGTTTTCTGCCAAAAAGGCTTTTCTGTGTTTTTTCCTCTTATGCCCGTATTTCCGTCTTGGTTATTATATGTGACTTGGCGATTTGTGTTTAGTGTTATATTTGGTCTTTTTGTTTTGCAGGGACTGAGTTCTCCATAGATGATCAGTGTCTGCTGAGTCTTCTCAAAGGCCTGTGTCTCAAACACCTGGGGCATCAGGAGGAGGCTGAACACTATTTCACCCTTGTCCTCTGCAAGTAAGCCACTGCCACAAACCTACGCACTATGTACCATATATACATACAGAATGTCAATGTACTCCATCGAATATAATCAACACAACCTTGCACTGATATAATTACCATTTCAATTCATCCATTCTCAGAACATCGATAAATACATCTAACCAAATGTTTTCCACCATTTCCCCTCTCAGTAGTTTGGGCAAATTCTGAGAGTGTTCTGCTAGATAATGTCACTTTTTGTTCAAAAAATAAACATGTAGCACAACAGCTGAAGGCAGTCTTTGTTCACACTGATTTCACTTCCACACATTAGTGCTCTTGTTTGCCTTCATCTGCAGTGAAACCCAAATCAAGTTCGACCACTACCTGGTTCCTAATGCCCTGCTGGAGCATGGCCTACTGTGTCTGGAACAGGGTAGAAATGATGAAGCCATCAAACTCCTTGAAGCAGCTAAGTAAGTCTTTAACAGAATATGTCAATATCATCTGTACTCATGGTAACCAATGTAAGGTACTAGTGTGGCTGATGTAGACGGATTCTACCACCTACTGTGTTTGTAGTGTTAATCTCTACCTAACCAAAAACTTCAGAAGGGTCTAAACACAAGTTCTAAAGAAGGACTTTGGCATTTTTGTGGCCACCATAGTGGAGGATCCTCAATTCACCGCTTCATTGAGTATTATACACTAGGGCTGCAGCGACTAGTCAACTAGTGGACAAATACAGCTCTGGAAAAAAAATAAGAGACCACTGCAATTTCCTCTGAAATCAGCATGATTGCGTGCATGACAGCCATTCCACTCCCGTGTCTGTTGAATTCCAACACAAGCACACCTTATTCTACTTAATAAACACCTGATCCGTGTCTTATTTAAGAAGGAGAAGTATGAAAACCACTTCTGTGGCCATCACTATCTTCTTGCAATAGGCAAAAACACTGCTATTAGTACTGTAAAAGTAATTGGAATCAAAAACGAGTTATTGAAAACTACTCAACAATGCTCTCACAGTGTTCCCAAACTCTGAGGACTGGTTTTTCTATCAGGACAATGCTCCTTGCCTCAGCTAGGTCAATAAAGGGGTGGACGACGGACCACCAGATGAAGATCCTGTCATGGCCAGCCCAATGTCCCTACCTGAGCCCACTTTGAAAACTTCTGGAACATAATCAAGAGGACAATGAATGGTCACAAGCCACTGAACATTGCTGAGCTTCTTGAATTTCTATGCTGGGAGCTGCATAAAGTCCTCCAACAGCAATGGTGAAGAACCAAGACACTTGAAAGCTGTAAATGAAAATCAGGGTTATTTCACTAAATATTAAGTTCTGAACTTTCCCCAAGTTACAACATTAGTATTGTGTTGTTTAGAAATTAATATGAACTTGTTTTCTTTGCAATATTTGAGGTCTGAAAACACTGCATATTTTTGTTATTTTGACCATATGTCGTGTTCTGCAAATACATGCACTAAATAACAATATTTTTATTTAGAATTTCGGAGAAATGTTGTCAGTAGTTTAGAAAATAAAACAAAAATGTTCATTTTACTCAAACACATACCTATAAATGGTAAAATCAGAGAAAGTGATAATTTTGCAGTGGTCTCTTATTTTTTTCCAGAGCTGTAGTCAATAATCGTCTAACTTAGTAGCTGACAGGTCGTTAGTGATGTCATGCACTTTTGTGTGAAGAAAAATGTTTATTTTATTGCTGATTCCAAATCTTGAGTATTTTGTTGTTTGTTTAAAAATCTTTATTAGATACTGAAATTGTTATACACAAAATGCAATTTTGTTTGAGGGGAAAAAAAGTATTTTATTGCTGTAATATTTGTTGAATATTGAATTGAAAATTTGTGTGACAAACTTTGTTATTTTTCATTGTTGCTGTGATTGTTATTGTTATTTGTTTGTTATTTATTTTTTAATATTGGGCGGAGACCGAGACAGTGCACACTGTGTTTCATTGCCATGGTGCTTGTACCCTGAAAGCACATGACAAATAAACTTGATTTGATTTGATTTATCCATTGTAATTGTTGTGCACCAAATATTCTTATTAAAGGAAAGAAAATCTGTTCCATCGTTGCAATAAATATAAAGAAACTAGTCATTACATTAGTCGACTTGTTGCAGCTCTATTATACACTAAACCTTTGTTTGTGAATGTTTCTGCTCTGTCTCTTTCAGACAAAATTACAAAAACTACTCCATGGAGTCACGGACACACTTCCGCATTCAGGCTGCTTTGCACAAGGCTAAGGGCAATGGGGAGAATGGGATCCACACCCCCACCAGCCCATAACAGACACAGGAGGGCACACTAGAGCAACACACAGCGTCCTGATATCCCCCAGTCCAGCTCGCCTGGCCTGGCTCAGCTCTGCCTGGCCCAGCTCAGCTTGGCCTGGCCCGGCTCAGCTCGGCCTGGCTCAGCTCAGCTTAACTTAGCTTAGCTCAGATCAGATCAGTCCAGCCAGAGTGGCCAGAGTTTGGGGCATCTGTATATTTCATTGGGAGGTCAGGGGAAGAGAAATCCTCATTTTTCTCATGTGTGCCACACTTTTGGGACGAAAACAGCTCCATTTAGCCCTGATGGATTTACACAGGATATCACACCCTCTTCTAAGAATAAATTATGATGAACTTCACTTCCTCATGTGCTTTGACATAGAGGCAAGGTAAATATTGTGCCTATATTTTGGAGCAGGTTAGTTTGTCTAGTGCTGTGGCCACCTATGAAGGGTGCACAAGGGTACAAAATAAGGTCAGATTTATTCAAAGTTTGTCTTCAAAAATGTACTCTGTGCAGGGTAGTGGACATGGACCTGATGATGCCAATATACAAAACAGTCCCTATAAATTACTGACATAAACTTCACCCGACCAGCAAACACATCTACCTAGTTCCTTTAAAGCATCTTTTTTCTTCAAACTAAGATTATTACATGACTTGAGCTGATGGAAGACAACACTCACACAACACTCAACACATGTGTTGACATAGTTTACATACAAGACACCAGGTATGTGATTCTTCATGCAACTTACCATATTTTTACACTACATAACCTATTGTTCGTAGTGTTTATCTGAGGGTTTTTTTTTTGTTTCATTATAATTTTTTTCATTTCCTTGAAACAACATGTAGAGACTCAATGAAACTATATAGACTGCTTTTCTTACAACCACCTTCTGAAGAAATGATCATACCTGTGCAATCCTGTTGTACTTCACACTGTTTAACAGAGCTTTGTATATGAGCCTTCCACACAAACTCTTCAGTCACAATTGACTTAACAGTGAGAGTTGTTCTTTACGTAAATACTGTATACTGTAAATGGCACCTTTTACACAAATTGTCCTGTTTTAAGGGGACAGATGAATGTGTCTTTCAGAAAGGCAGACTCCCTCCTTTTCTCCTCCTGGTGTGTGTGGGATAGGCTCCAACAGTACTTGAGCTTGAACAAACAGGCCATTGACGGCATGCAGCAAAAGACTGCCTGCTGCATCTTTAGTGAATGAAGAAGCTTCGAACGACAACCACCAGAGTCTCCCCTGCTTTGTGATCCGCTGCTGCTGCTCTGTATTTTGCCATGCTTGACTAGAACCACCTATAAAAGAACTTCAGTGTCATAACCGCAGTCTTTTTGGTCAAGTAATATTTATCTGTAAAAATGACCAAGTATTTGTAATGATTGAAATATTAAGACTTAAAGGGGTCAGCTCTACTTACGTTGGTGGTTAGGTTGTGTGAAGTGTCCCAGCAGGAGTGTCCAAAGCTGAGAAACTCACATGGTGTCTCAAGTGCTCTAATTAGAGCACTGCTGATTTATTGATGATTAGACTAAGGATCGTGAACCAAGACCATGACTAGTCCATTTAAAGTTTGTTTTTTCCCCTAATGGCCTAAAAAATATATATTCCTGATATTGTTCTAACAGCAGTCACTGAAATATTTTTTTAAAAATTTGATTTTATTTCCTGGTACGTAATTAAAAATCCCTTTTCTTTTAAATTTCCCTTTGCTTGTACTGATATTCTGTAGCTTTAAGGAATTCTAACCAAATGTGGCATTGTGTGATTACAATCAACAGATTTTCCTGGGGGACAGCTACCACTGAGCAGAATGACATTTCTGTACATATTGAATGTTTCTACTGTAATTTAAGATGAAGAGAAGCAACTTCAAAAATCTCATTTTGTGTTGTCTTTTTGTCATATGCACCACAAGAACACACACACAAAAAACAGTGTTTACAGTACAAAGTGGCAATATTTCCAGAACAAAGAGGGCTGTGCTTGCAGATGTTTGCGCTGGCTCTCGTATGTGTGATCTAACCCACAAGGCACATTGAAACCCATCTCATCCTGTTAATATGCAAAACAAATGGCAGCCAGGGAAAAGAAGACAAGAGATACTAGGATGGTACACATCAAAATTAACTGAAAAAAGACAAATTAGCCAGTCAGATATTTGATAAAAAATGGGTCATTATGTGGTATTTTGATGCTGGAAGTGGTAAAAGCAAAAGTGCCCTGAAACTGCAATTACAAAGACTCATTTTATCGATTTTGCCCTGTGTTTATGTTTTTAGCGAAGGGCAATGTGATCGTTAATATGATTGGCTTGTGAAAAAAGCTTCCTGGACGTACGAGGAAGTTCATTGGCCAGCTGTCTTGATGGGGCGGGGCTTCGTGTTGCTACATCACCACCTTTGTCGTTGTTCGGCAGCTGCAAACTGGAAAGTCCCTGACAGACAGACAGGGAGGTTTCAGAGAGGGGAAAACTGCGGCTAGCTTTGTCATAATAAATGAGGGATATTACTGTGTTCCTCACCTCACCGCCGTCGCGTGTATGAAATACCATGACGTGTTTTGAGTCGAGGTTTTTGCGCTAATCGAGTAGATGCTCCCTGGTGAGTGCTAACGGTGTTAGCGGCTAGTTCTTTGTGTGGCTAAAGCTGTTAGCACAGGGATGTGTTGTTGTTGTTGAACGGAGCAGCCCTCCCGTCGTCTGGGAGAGGAGAGGACAGGTAACCGTAATCTCAAACGCCTTTTAAACAAGTTCATCCAGTGACATATCGGTAGAAGTGGCCCGTGGAATCCTCCGTCAATAAAACGACATCGAAAGAGGGAGACGGCAGAGTTTGACCGACGAGGGAGGAGATGGGAAACTGTCTGAAATCTCCGACCTCCGATGATATTTCTCTGTTACACGAGTCTCAGTCGGACCGGGCCAGCTACGGAGACGGAGCTGACCCCGACCAGGAGCCGCCGCCCCCATACCAGGTAAATTTGTCCCGGCTGTTGTAGACCTGGAGCCGTCGGGTCACATTCACAGGTGTAATAGAAACACGTCAAACAAACGAACTTGTGTGATGTGTGGCAGGTCTGGCCCTGTTTACCAGTCGTATGCTGGTCAAAGCTGCCTTTTAAAAAGCTTTTAATTATCGGAACCGGTCGGTACATAAACCATATGTGGGTCTGGATCAGCTGTTTTCAGACACACACACACACACACACACACACACACACACACACACACACACACACACCCGGCCCACTGACCCGTCTCTGCTTGGCTTTGACACTAATCCGCTTTGTTCTATCCAAAGGTCCATCTCTGTCTACGTTTCCCTGAAGTCATATTGTGATTCATTCCTCACTGATAACAGCCAACAGCACTTAACCCTGCAGTTTTGGCTCCTACTCAGCATTAACTGAACAAACACAGGCATCCATTGTGTCCTGTGGATCAAGACCCAATGAGAGAGTTTTGGAAAAGGGACAGTCTCATAACTTTCTCAGCTGCCTCTTTCATTGCCCCTCCACCCCCCAGGCCCATAACTTTGTCAAGTGTCCTTATTTCCTGAATTAGACTCACACTGGGCCAAACTGTATCTATGAATATGATGTACAGTTAGCTTGGTCTCCTGTGTTTTTTGTGTTGGCATGTGTTATGTAAGGCCATGGCAACCTGTTACTGGGTTAAGCCAGGCCTTATCTGTAGATTTAAGATAAATAAACCTGTGTACAATGTCCTGTTGCTGCATGAGTTTTTTTGTTGTAGAAATTATAAGTTGATGGGTAGTGAATCGATTTTAAAATGTTAAAAGGCTAATAAAAGAGCCTGAATTGAGAAAAGGCCAATAAACCATCAGAAATGGTGAACAGAGCCTCTAAAGTCCTGAAAGTTTATCTTTTTTATCTTGTGCCAGCAATGTGAGATACTCTTGATTGTGTCACCAGGGTTTTATATGTGACTCTCCTGATGTACTCTGAGGCACAGAAGCTTAGAAGCCAGGAGTGTCAGTTCTTAGTAACATTGTCTTCGTCATTTATTTGTCTAAACTGCCTGAATCCAACATTCATTGTTCATCTGTCTCTGGGTGGTTTAGAGGCATGTCTGGTTTTCTGCAGTACGTCATTTCTATGGAAGAGCTGTGACTAAGCATTGTTTTTGTAGTGTGCAGTTTGTTCATATTGACTGAGTTTCACAAGAGGGATAACTAACAGGTTAAAACCTTCTTATAATGGCCTCTTTCAGACCTGCCACCCCCCACCCCTCCAGTGACCACAGTAATCATCTGAACACAGCACAGGCTGATCATAGTCAGCGTTAACGTTCTTTCAAAGTTCTTTGTGTGCTTGAAGAAGAACCCTATACTGAAGTTTGGTGCCGAGTAGTGTCACAGTGAAAGAGGCTGATGTTTACTGGTCATGAAGGACAAACACGATGCTGAATATCTCAACAGTGAGCTCCTCAACGAGACTAGCCCATTGTGTTCTTACTCTAAGCTTAAGCTTATATGTTGAGAAAGAAACCTGGGGTTGTTGTAATAGCCAGTACAAAAAATAACACAGAAGGAGAGACAGTATAAAATAGGATGGAAATAACGAGACAGGACTGAGATGGGGATGTTAGAATAGATGATGTTAGAGAAATGATGAACCCATTTTTTAAAAAAAATCTCCTTTTCCTATTATATTTGAAGACAACTCTAAAATCAAAGTGACAGTGTAATTTCCTCAATTTTATTTAGTTGGTATAAGTTTTGTCTTGTGCGCTACCATCCTCCAGACTCTCCTCTGTGTGTTTTAAGTCTTCCTCAAACTTTCTGAGTGAGACAAAATGAACCATAACTGGCTGAATGTGATGTAACCACCAGGTAAAAAAAAAACTTAGAGTAATGTTGAAAGACTGAAACCAAGAGACGTGTTTTTTGTTGTTGTTGTTGTTGTTGTTTTTTTTAATATTATTCATATTAAAGACAAATAAAAATCTTGCTGTGGTATGACTGGAACACCTGTGTGTCGTGCCACTCCTCAGACTCTGGCCCTAAGGCTTCCGAACGTCTGCTCTTTCTTCACTTTGTCATGTTGACACCCATCAGGACGTACATCCCAGGAATTTATAGCCAGTGGTGAATCACAGGAGGCTGAATTCCTGCATCTGGAGCTGAGTCGATGCACTGCTCCACAAAGGGCGCATGTGGTCCTGTTGAATCATTTCCTGGATGAAACGAGACAGTGGACGCATGAACTTAGACTTAACTTTCACCATACTCTAACTAGGACAGTCAATTAATTAGGTTCTTTGTTATTTCCTTATGCCAGTTTTAAAATGACTAACTCATTTGAATTTTTTGAGAATAACCACTAAGAACATGTGGTGAGAGCCACATGTGGTAAAGGCTAAAGGGGGGAATCCTGGCATTGTCCAGTCTTTTTGACATTAAAGACATGAGAGGCTACTTACTGCAGTTAGAGTTAAGTAACCTGTTACAGCTGAAACATCGTTAACCACTGCAATACTTACCAATGGAAGGATCTGAACTATTTGCTTAGTTAAATCCAGGCAGTTACTTTTCTTTGGCCAAGCTGTTTATTTAACTCTACCTGATGCAGTAAGTGGCCTCTCATGTCTTTAAAGCTGTGGGAGACTTTCGTCATCAATTTTTCATCGAATGTATAAAACCCCAGTCATAGCCTAAGTATCACAAATCTGTAAGTCTTTCTGTGATTACTCACCTGAATGTCTTCCCTCACAGTGAACAATTTCAAAGTGCCATCCACCATAAACAAACCATGTATTTACAAACAGAGCCGGGAGGTAACTCAGGAATCTTCAGAATTTTGTCATGACGTGCATTATGGGAAGCCGAGGTTCGCGCAGCTGCCTAGCAGCGGCAGTGCTACCACATGATATTATATGGCTGCAACAAATGCAACGCGGAAATGGCTGAAATGCAGAAATGGCTGGAGGGAAGCGGAGCTCCAGCTGTTTCCGCGTCATGTTTATTGCAGCTGCCGCTGCCAGGCGGAGCTCCGCTTGCTCCACTTCCATGTTTCAGTCATTTCAGCTGGCATCTGTTGAAAGGATGATTTCAAAGAATGTGTGATGCATAATACAGATGGTACTAAAACTGCACCAAGTGACTGTAAAGCAGTCGTATACATCTGCTGATCTGGGCAACAGGTGACGTGGCATGTCTTGTCAAGAAGGAACGCCAGTGCTGGGTTCCCACTGTCATGAAAAACCTCAGCTGACAAAAGTGGAATGCCACCCATATAAGACCAACATTAGATGTACTAGAAATAATTTTCACATGTACAATAAGTGTGCATAAAGACCAGAGTATGTGTAAAATGTCAAAATCAGAACACAGACATTTACAAAGGTGGGTTTCAAAGTCAGACATTTCAGACAGGCCTGGTATTTTTAAAGCTATCAGTGTACCCCCCCACCCCCCCAGACCTCTCACAGCATGTTCACATCTTTGTCAGCTTTTTCACCCCTGATGAGTTTGCACCTCTAAATTTTCTCTGTAAATCTCAAAACAACAGTGCAAGCCTGACAGATTTGTACAAAGACACTGCAGAAAAATGTAAAAACAGAACAGACCTCAGGGTTGTCTTTAAGTTTTAGAAAGCTTTGGTGCTCGGATGGCTTTTTATTTTCGTTATTTGACCAGAAAACCATGCACTTTGCATGATTTTGGATCTACAATATATCCATCATTAGAAAAAGTTCAATAACTGTGGTTTTTGTTGTTAATATGGAAATAACTTCGAGAACAAAAAAGGTGTTCGAGTTTCATGCAATAGCAGTACTCCTCTGTACCTCTACTTAAAAGTTGTGAATGGTCATAGAAATTATATTATCAGTCCTCGAAGTCATGGAAGAGTTTTAATTTTGTCCAAGAATGTGTTGGAGCCCTTGTTTAACCACAGAAGGACATAGTAGATTATTCTGTGCCTACATGTTTCTGGTCATTTGATCCTAGATCACAATTACTGTTTGACCGTAATTGTGCCGTATTAGAATATTGCCGTCCATGTCTGTTTTGTTTTTTTGTTTTTTTTTTCCTGCTTCTGCTCTGATGCTACTCTGTGGTCACTGGATGGACACAAGGGTTAAATTGATGGATTAAAATGCTGTGAGCTGAGTGCATGAGTCCTTTGAGCGAACCACTTAGACCAGTGGACCATTTAATGTATCGTCAAAATGATTTCAAAGAGCATCTGTGTGTTTGTTTCGTATCAGTCAGTGAGGATGCGAAACAGAGGAATGCAGTTGCATTTGTGGTCCTAATATTGTATCTGTGTGATTTGGAAGCAGCTGCTGAGACTGTGCTGACTCGTGGCTGTGGGACTGGGCTACAGGAGATAAGTCAACCCCCTGTCCCCTTGTGTTTGTATTTGAGATGAAGGGGGGATTTATGTGTGTTTCTACCTTTGGTCCATGGTTACATTTGAAATCCCCCAGTCTTCCATGAGCCTTAAAGTGCTACTCCCAGGTTAATTTTTCTTCTGGATTCATGTTTAATGTCAAATGGAAACACATAATATATAAGTACCTAAAATTATTTAAAGTTAAAAAGTCAGAGTTTTCAGCACTGCTCTTTTTTTTTCTAAACCCATCCAATTATGTCCAGATGTCTCTGACATGCTACAGTTAACTGCGTGAAGCACGATGTAAACAACTCACAACTTTATAAATCACTGAGTTACAAATTTTTTTCTGAATATTGCTGCTTAGGATGTTATCTGTTCACTACAGCACAGTATTTTTACTGAAAAGTCACTCATCCTCCATTACTACACATTACATACAGTTAACATCTACTGCAGCCAACACATAACTGTATGAGTTGTGTTTTGTTTGGTTTTTTTGTTACTCTTTTTAGTGCCTCGGATTCTACTCTATTTTCTGACATCAAACTTCCAACCAGATTTTCACAAAGAAGGTCATATTACCATTTCTAATATCACATTTTATCTCACAGAATCTGTCCTGGGGGCTGCTGTGGATTTTTGGGGTTTTGGGAGTTAAAACTGGGTTTGTCAATTTTGCTGACTTTTAGAACTAAGAGCCACAGAAGCAGAGGAACACATTTTACATTCCAGTTTGAGACAGCTTTTCACATTCACACATCATTTACTGACACACTCCCTCCTCCACTCTGTCCCCTGCACAGTTCTGATTACACATTACTTTCTAACTAATTAACAATCACTTCTCATGGTGCTGTATGTTTAATAGAAATATACGAGCAAAATGTTAGCATAGTTCTTAATGCATTGTTAGCTAAAGTGACTCACTCACCTGCTAAGCTCTGATCATTTCCTCACATTGCTGGTTTTGTCCTGACCACACTTTTTTCTATTTCTTATAGTCTTGTTCTGGTTCCTTTTGGTTCCACAGCGGCGGTGGGGTGGGCAGGGCTCGGCTGGTTTCCGTCCTACTTATAATACTATGGGGGTTTGGGGCGGTGTGGACCATGCCCCCACGGAAGTGAAAGTGAAACTTAACTCTCATTTATCTTTTCCCTACCTCCTGAAGCTTCACAAACTTTCATTTGAGAGGGCAGGACGTTTGTCTTGGCCTATTACATATCATACATATGTATAATAAGTCTAATGCGACGGTGATGATTGGATAATGGTGGACATGTGAATTAACAGTTGTATCTTTCTTTATCTCACAAAGATAATTTACATAACTTTAAAATGCTGTATAATAGTCTTATATTAGGCTAGCATGTGACCCGTGGAGAACCACAGGTTGTAGATGTGGTAGTTTTTATGCTGAGGAGAGCAGACTTTTGAGAAAACGTGAGTATATTTTATAAGTAGTGACATAAAAATTGTTTGGTGAATCATTCTTTAAAATGTAAGCAACAATTAATATACAGTGTTAATACCCAGGCACGCCTGCAGAATGAAATTGTGAGGCTCACAGGAAGCGCACAGACAGGGGTGTAGTTCGTAAGACGGCAGGAGTAGTGGTCTGTGATTGTCGGAGTGGGGAGGGATAGCGGTCACTGATTGTGAAAGTGAAACTGACCACACTTTACTATTCCTCTAACTCTTCGGGCAGCACATACACACAAGAGCAGAGTGAAAAATTCTCTGTGCAGCAAAATGTTAATACATAGGTTATATGTTTGACCGATGTTGATTAATTGGTGATACGCTATAATTGGCCCGCCTCTATTTTTCATACACATATACAGCTATAATAGATGCTACTATGAAGTAGAGTTTGTGTGTGTGAAAGGACTGCGCTGCCATGACGATCAGAGGGTTACTGTCTGCAGTTTGCTTTCAGTTCAGCTAACTTGGTGTGAAGGTATGGGAAACACAACTTTTCGTTGGTGGTGGTTTCTAATGAGACGTCAAAGGTGGAGACTAGAGAGAGAAGGAGATGGAGCAGATGACGAGATGAGACGAAACTAAACAGTATTTCTGAATGGTCATGGCAACAACAACAGTGGTAGGCAGTGAGTCGTGTCTACATCTGTTAAGGTAAGAACATCCATAGAAGAAGCGATAGACTGCTTATAAGACTACTTCATTTTCTTTATTTAAAAGTAATAGAAAGCAGCTTGTTTCAGCTTACTGCACTGTATGACATGTACTAAAGTCATGACACCAGTGTTTCCTGTGGAATTGATCTCTTGGTGTGGGCTGGGGGGGCTGATATACAGGGCGGTACGGTACGGTCCGTGCCGTGCGTACCTGAGGGGGAGAACATTTGTGCTGGCCTATTATAATATATATTGGGGCGCCACTAGCAATTGTGGGCCTCATGAAAAGTAAACGTGGTGGACCCTTCATAAAATTCGGTATCTTGTTGATCTGTCAGAGCGGCGTGGGGTGGTTGGGGGAAGCAGTTGTATACATAATGGTGTGGTCCATAACTAGCGTAACTAATGCTGGTGTGACGGAAAACTGAAACTTAACATGCTTTCAATGTCTGACTCCTGGCTTCTATGCCTCTATTATACAGTGAATCTTACACAAAATTTTCACAACTTCTAACCTGTATCCACTGGACCCCCTCCACTGCTCTATGGGCCCCCCACAAAAGCTGGGCCCCATGAATTTGTCACGTTTACCCCTCCTTTATGGTGCCCCAGTGTATAATAAGTCTAATCCTACGGTGACAAGTAGAAACTGGACACCATTCAGCCTTTGTCAGTTTGGTCCATCCTGCCCTTTTTAGGTGTAGTGATATTAACTCTGCAAACATGGGTGATAATGCACCTTAGTACTGACTCCACCTGCTGTAAAACAGAAACAAGGAAGAAAATGAAGTCTGTCCTGATCTACTGGAGAGACATGACAGTATAACATAATGGACTCCATAAACAAAGACCCATGTCAGTATAGGTCATTTTCACACCATAATACTACTACTACTACTACTACTACTACTACTACTACTACTACTACTACTACTACTACTACTACTACTAATAATAATAAAGTAATTCAAAATTTCATGTGGTTATACACTAATAAAAACATGATTATGAATAATTATCATGTTCCAGTTCTGCAGTAACATCCTCCTAAATCCCCCTAATGTCCACACTGCAGTTCTGGCAAAGTTTCAGAAATGGTCTTAGAGAACGCCTGAAAAGCATATCACATTACAGAGGGAGCAGATAACACCGCTGGACTCCAATGACCCCTCGCATGCTCTGAATCTAGATGGTAGTATCATGGTTAAAGCCAGGACTGGACCGCTTACAGAGACCAGACCAGAACTGCAGTATCCAACGATGTCTTCCTTAATGGGTCATGTAAAAGGGATGAGACAAACCAGCAAAGGACATACAGTCACTGAACAGGGTCTGCAGCTGCCATACGGCTCCAAAACTGTTCAGTAGTTGTGTAAAAACCAACAAACCTAAATCCTGTCCAGTGGACCTTGAACTTGTCTGTGTGATATACTGTGTGCAGGCTGTATTTTTGTGTGCAGGTTTCTGCAGGTCTTGTTCACAGATTTTGTTACTGTGCAGGCCCATAGACAAAGAGCTAAGATTTCAGAGCCAGCGACCGCTTCATGTTTCTGGTATTGCTTCCACTTAAGTGCACATTGACGCTGTTTAGGTTGCACTACAGGTTCATCAACCAGAAGGAAAGAAAATATTCCCCTCATCAGATACAGTGAGGCTGAGAAAAATTTCAGTCCAATGCATCAGCACAACTTGAGCACGTAATTTTGTTTTTGCTATATGTCATCACAAAGTTGATCTTTGACCAGTCATTGGTGATGTCTGTATCATCTTTCCCATATCAGTCCAATATCCTCCAACTGCTCTATAAGAAAACTGTGTTTTAGTTTTTTCACTTCAACAACTTGGAACCAATTTTGTGACTCTCACATTAGAGACCACAAAAGAATGCAGTGGGTTGCTATTACATACAACAATTTAGGATTTTAAGTATGATTTTTAAAATGCCTTTCCTAGTGAAGACTGTGTGTTCAGGGAAAATGGAAAATGATGGCATCCCACTCCATTTTACCTGTCTGTTATTACTTTATGTAATGAACCTGCACCTGAAACATCAAATCCAGGTGTGTAAGTCAGTGTATGACCTGCAGTACATGGAGGTCAGCATCAATACCTTTGGGACCAGACCAGACTAGGCTGGACTGGACTGGCGTTATGGACAAATCCACATCATCAAAAGAATGCACTTCAACAACCAGAACTGACACTTTAGACAAATGATGTTTATAACTGTACTATTTGTTGCTGCTTATTTTCATGTTAGAGCCTTTGTGTCTGTGTCTCCCGTTCAGTCCAGTGGCTTGTCTGAGGGTTTGCATTAAACTGCAGTTGTTTTTTCATTGTGTGGACAGATATTTTGTACAATCAAGGGCATATGGACAGAATTAAAAAAAAAAAAAAAACAGGAAAAAAAAAAATTTGTCTAGAGGAATATCCATGCTAACTTGGACAGGGCATTAGACATGTTTTGTGAGCTGTAAACTAATACAACAACTGCAATGAAATGTATCAGTCAGTGGGAAAATGGCTCAACACAGCATTTACTGTTTGTAGAATCGGAAATTGAGAGTGAACCATTGGAACCACATTTAGCCTACTTATTTACAACAAACTTGAAATAAGTGCCCTGTAATCAGACAGAGGTTACCCCCCATCTTCACTCTGCCTGTCTCTTGTCATCCCCGTGTCCAGTAGAGCTCCTCTCATGCTCCTACCCTTTATTGTAATAGATTAATCTACTGCCATTTTCTTTGATTCCAATAAATGATTATTTAAATAGACGATACTGTCTGCTGCTGTATGTCTGGATCAGATGCCCACATCATGCACTTCAATCCAACTGCCTGCCAACCCCCCCCCCCCCTTTTTTTTTTTTTTTTTTTCCCATTTCTTCCCAGTTGGCTGTCTCTGCCTGGTTTCTTCCTTCTGGTCAACCTGTGGTCACTAAATGACCACTGGTCAGAGTCCAGCTGTCGCACCCTGTAAAGAAGGCAGCCGAGGCAATGACAACAATGACACTGCTGACCAGTGCATAGTTAACCCCCCCACACACACACACACACACACACACACACACACACACACACACTGAGGCCCTGTCTGTAGCTTTTATTCCCCCATGTCTGCCTCAGATACTAAAGTTGTGCTGACTCATGGAGGCACAGCACCAGCCTTTTCATCATCTCCACATGAATATGCAGCTGCAAATGTAACACATTCTAACAATATAATTTACTTTGCAACAATTAATCAGGTAGAAATATGATGGGTCAGACCTTAAATTAGACTAGAGGTACATGGATTAATTGGTTTAATTGGAGTGAACAGATAAATGAACCAGCTATTGTTGTTGTGGCTGTTGGCAAAGATGAAGTTGCTCAAATGGCATTAGTCAATGTGATGAAAAATAATAGCTCTGCAAATTAAAATGATACCCAGAACTGCCTTTACAATTAGTTTCATATTTAGGTCTATATTAATTTATTTAGTTATTTATTACTTTAACAATTGTTATTTTTACAGTAAAAGCCTGAATCAAGGCCCGAATTTAGGATTGTGAAGCGTTTTGTTTTTTATTTATTTATTTGATGTATTTATTTATTTTTTGTATACAGTTCTGGCGTGTTTGGCTTTCACCCTACTGTTCAGGGTACAGATAACCACATCCTGTCATCACCTCCATATTAATCTGCTCCGTTTCTCTCCTTGGTAGACATGTAATTTGATCAATTTTTGCTCGATTTTTACTGTATCATAGGGATAGTATCAACCTATGTAAGTAATATTATGTCTAAAAGGAAAAATATCCTAGAATGTGTATATCTTAAGTGGTGATGAATATTTACACTTAGAAATAACTAAAAGACTTTGTTTCGACCAACACACACCTTCATCATCCTCCCATACTGTACATGTTTAAGGACAGCAAACACGATGACTTTTGATAAACTTTTAGTCAACCAGTCGGACAGAGCAGTGTTTCCTTCCTGTTAACTTTGTACGTTCTCTGGGGTTCATTCAGGTGTATTTCCTGTGCTTGTTGTCAAAGGTCATGTGAATGTATGGCTGGTTAGGGAAGGAGCTGCTTAATGGCGTTAGAGTGACTTAGACTAATCCATGACCGGGCCAGTGGATCCAATCACAGAACTGAAGGGGGGTGCGCTCTGTCCACATGTGTCATTAATATGAAGTTAAGTAAATCTAAGTCTGCATTTCCATTGATCATAAAGGGTTTTCCCAGTTACTGTTTGACACAGTAACCTTCTACCTGAGCTGCTGAGTATGGAGCTGATGGACATGAGAGGTATTTTCAGGTCAAAAATATCTGTAGCTGGTTTTAGCTTCTACCCCCCCCCCCCCCCAAACAGGAATCTGTGTGGATCATATAAAGTTTTACAGACTTTTTTATGGTTGGTCAAAGCCTTTGTCTAGCAGCTGCCCATCAGTGACATTTGGTGAGGTTCATGGTTGGTGAGGCACTGACTCTTTCAGAGTCAGATCTACAAATATATGAACCCAAGAGTATTTTATTCACCATTTGGTTGGCAACAGTTAACAGGTTATGTTTCATGAATCATATCATCATTCTTTACACATACATACGTACGTGACGCATATTTCATTCATTCATTTATTTTCTGAACCCACTTTATCCTCACTAGGGTCATAGGGATCACTTGGAGCCTATCCCAGCTACTTATGGGCAAAGGTGGGGTACACCCTGGTCATGTCACCAGTTACGCATATTTCATTTAAGGTCAAAATTTTATTTTCAATCAAAATATGTTGGATATGTAATCTTCCATTTTGAGATTAAGGCAGGGCAAGAAGGAAAAATAAACAAATTGCTGAACTTGACCTGTGGGCTCAGGAGTGCCCTCTGCTATGAGGCAGTATTCCTGGCTGCCTCACCGAGGGCCTTGTTATGCAGTTTTATGATTGATCTGCTAGACTGAACAAGTTACACACATACATTTTATACATTACCCAGACTATGGAGAGTTAGGACATATAATCAAAGTGTTTGAAATGCACTCTAATTACATGGAATGCCAGCATAGTTTGTGAAGCATTAAGCGACCTAAAGTGAGGCACAGCTCACTGCTGCTGCACCATTCATCTTTTCCCTGTATTTGAATGAGAAATGCAGACATTCCGCAATTTTGATTTGTAAAATAATCAGAATTATTGGAATCACATGGAATAGTATGGATCAGTGGACAAATATCAACATTTATTTTATTCTAGCATTATTTTTTTTGTTTTTTCTTGTCATGGCTCTGCCTCCCCTGACCATATGTCACTGCTGCTCATATATGAGGCCATGCTGTTTCCAGCTTGTTTCTTGTGTTTATTCACTCTGTGTTGCTGTATTTTTATTGGTCCACACACAGGTATTCACCTCAATACATGCAGCAGATTTAGTGAATAAGAAAAGAAAAAGAAAGACTCCTCCTATGTATGTTGGTGAGTGTGTGGGTTCAAAAGCAAGAGCAGGAAGTTGTACCAAACCAGTAGAAACTGGATGGAGAGTGAATCAGAATGTGAGGGTGGAGGACGGCAGGAAGAGAAAACCACGAAGTGAGAGCTGTAAAACAAAGTTGTACTGAAGAGGAAAACGCTCAGATGTACTCTGGATACAGTTTATTATTATTATTATTATTGTTGTTATTATTATTATTATTATTATTATTATGTGCTTTGTTGTATTTAAGGCTGCAGCCAACTGTTATTTTCATCATTACCAAACATAAATAAATATAGTGGCTTTTTTGCATGTGTTCCACAGCCTGCAACTAATGACTATTTTAATAAGCTTAGTGGACAAGTCAGATTATGAACTGCAAAGCAATAGCTCTTATTTTTCTTTACTGCACCAATTAAATTTTCTTTAACAAGAACATTTCAGTGTTTCCTGTGGAATTGCTCTATTGGTGTGGTGTTGTGCGCACGCATGGTTCGGTCGGGTGGGGGTGGGGGGTGGGGTAGTGTGCGCATGCGTTTCAGTCGGGGGGGGGTACGGGATGGAGTGGACTGCCGCTCACAGAAAACGAAAGTGTAAAACTTGACGCTCATTTATTTTTTCCCTACCTCCTGAAGTTTTGCAAACTTTCATTTGAGGGGACAGGAGGTTTGTCCTGGGCTATTATATATTATGCATATTTATAATAAGTCTAATGCAACGGTGATTTTTTTGTATGAAATGTATGATGTAATGGCAAGGATTTTGCTGTGGTGCTGCACCACAGCAAAATCTTCCCAGCGGAAATGCTGCATTTGGTGCACAATTAGAATGCATAACAAAGTTTAACAAATATTCATTTCAATATTCTACCAATATTGCAGCAACAACAACAAATCTTTTTTTCCCTTAAAGCAGCGTATGACTTCCATCACTAATTTTTCTTCAATTTTGTAAAACCCGAATGATAGCCTCCTTACAACTAATCTATTAGTCTTTCCGTGCTTACGCACCTGACTCACTTCCCTCACAATGAACAACTTTGAAGATGACTCCATCACAAGCAATCCATTTGTTTTCATACCAAACCAATACGTCACTCGGGCCTTTTCGGAAATTTTGTCGCAAAGTGCTTTGTGGGAATGGGAATTCCACGCAGCCGCAGCAGCAACACACATGAAGACAACAGGGACTCCTATTTTGGGGAGCATTTCGTGTTTGATGCGTGTTCTTGTGTCAGCGCGGTGTCAAAATCCAATCATACCCTAATAGGGATCGAGTCACGGTTGAGTCATGGTTTAGCATGGTTCGGACGCAGAGCCTGGCTGTGCGCCGAAACATAACTGAGAGCTGATGGAGAGCCTTAAGGCTCATTTATGTTCCTTTTATATATGTAAATAGGTTCATGAGGTTCTAACATTGTTATGCATCACTGCCTTCATACTTCCATGCCTCCTGTCTGTTGGAATGAGCGTTTCTCAATCAGTCCACCAGAGCGCCTCTCTTAATTACCATACTGGCCGAATACCAGGAAGAAGAGTCAAGTTTTGTGAGAAGAAGAAGAAAGTCAATAATAACAAATCGGGGCAACAACAGAGGAGGTTTGACTAATGTGGATAGTAATGTTAATATTGAGAAGGGTAGTTGGAAGAAGGGCTGTGCCCAACTCAACTCAAGCCGAGGTTCGCCACTCACGGCTCACGCCGCTTCCAGCTGGGGCCAGGGCTCACTGTGTCCAGCTCCGGACATACTGCACGAGCCAGGCTCCGCATTTGGCTCCAACCAATGACAGTAGAATTCCATAAGTCAGTCGTCTTGCAAAGCCCTAATATAAATGCGAGTTGTCCAGGAATGTCATTTGAAAATGACAAATGAACCGTACCGTGGTACATGCTCGTACTGAAATGTGAGGGGTGTACCGAACGGTACAATGTGTACCGTTGCACTCCTATATCCTAACCCTAACAGGTAGAATGTAACCTCGGTCCCAGCGAAATGCCCCAAAAATTAGGGGTGCCAGAGACAACAAGCAATGAAACTGTGTCTGCTACCGGGTCAGAAGAGATGGAAGGAATCACTGTAAGTTACTTGTCAACTTATAATATGGGATCATACACACCTTGCAAGCATACGGGGAATGGCTGGGCCCTCACCACTCACTTGCTTCTGTGTATAATAAGCCTACACAATGACATATTCCGAAAATGCCATGAAACTGATGTCAAAATATTGTTTTTCATGATCATTAATACGATCACGTATTATAAGATGACAATTGACTTTCAGTGATTCCTTCCATTTCTTCTGACCCGGTAGTGGACACAGTTTCATTGCTTGTTGTCTCCATGTTTGTTGCTGCTGTAGCTGCGTGCAATTCCTATTCCCACAATGCACTTCATGACAAAATGTCTAAAAAAGGCTTGAGTGACGTATCTGTTTGGCATGTAAAACAAATGGATTGCTTGTGATGGAGTCATCTTCAAAGTCATTCATCATGAGGGAAGCAATTTAGGTGTGTAAGCACGGAAAGACTAATGGATTAGTGATAATTAGGCTATCACTCGGGTGTTACAAATCTGAAGAAAAATTAGTGATAAGACTCAAACGCAGCTTTAAGCAAAAATACATTTTATGCATAACAATTACAGTGCCGAGCAAAGTTTGTTAAAACAACTAAATACTCGAAAGTTGGAATCAGCAAGAAAATAAGCATTTTTCCTTAAACAAAAGTGCATGACGTCACTAACAATCTGTCAACAACTAAATTAGTCATCCACTAATTTTGCTGTTGACTATTTGTCCACTAGTCAAATGGTCGTTGCAGCCCTAGTGTGTATCGCTAAACCTAAGGTATCTCCAGACAACAGAGGTTGTATTTTTCTTTTTTTTTCCCTCAATCCTACAACCAGATCATTCAAATCCTTGGACCTTTAAACTGTAGCATTTTGTGATTTGTTTATTTATTGTAATTTCACAGGCTGATATTGTGACTATGTTTCTATTGTGTAACCCTAATTTTAAAATGAATACAGACATGGGGCTTTGATGGCTGTAATATTCTTATTCTTGCTCTTGGTTGACTCATTCAGAAACTGTTAGTCACTTTAACTGAATTCCTTACAGTTTGACATCTTCTAATGTGGTTACGAACGCCAACATTTAAGTACTGCTGGCAGACTTTCTAAAAGACTGTTCCTCACTGTTCGTATTGTTTTCATGTTTGTCATGAACAGAGATCAGTATATAGGGAAACACTGCCATCTACTGTGTGGGATGTTTCACCAACATGACAGGAGTGTATACCTCAGAATTAATTGTACAGCGTACACAGATTAAAACATTAAGTTGAACCTCTTACAGTAACCTGTGCACACAGTTATACTTCTCCTCATTATACAGCATGCGGTAACAGGGTTCAGTGATTTCTCAGTATTATACCCACACTTCCTGGAATGTGTTTGTGCATTCATAGAGCGAAAGTTTGATAAGTGTGTGGTTCATCTTCAAGTCACGCTTTGAGTAATACCTGAAATGAGAACACCACCTGGTTTTCTCGAAATAAAGGAATTAGGCAGTTGAGATGCACGGTAACTGAAGTTTGACTCAATAGACTAGAATAAATAACCAGGGACATTTCCACAGTCTTTGCAGAATAGACAGTCTACATAGAATTGAAACTTAGGTGGCCATTGGCATCATCTGTAAGGAGATGCGAGTATAATTCTCCCCTTGCACACTTATTTTTTTGTGCTAAAGTTAGGTTTTATTTCTTCATTCAAACACAAGAAAATCCCAAAACTCTATACATTGTATTGTATTAAATAGACGCAAAAAAAATCTGATCTTAATGCAAAGTCAATATTTAGTTTGGCATCTTCATGTTCTCATGACAAAAAATAACCTAAGTAATAAGAAGCACTATGACTTTATGTTGAATAAACCTGGTACAATTGATCTACTGCAAGATTTGTGCAGTAAATCTTATACTGTCAGCACTGAAGTTGTTTTTAATGCTCTTTACGTAGACCCAGTATATTTTGAGTCAAACACTAAGAAATGGACATGTATGGTTATTACAACCATGTTAAAATGACAAATCTAAATATGTCCATATTGTAAATGTGAAGTGTTAATGTGATGTCATCTTTGTGGTTTGTGCAGGAGCAGATTCATGTGCCTGTCTACCACCCAACGCCCAGCCAAGCCCGTTTGGCCACTCAGCTGACAGAGGAGGAGCAGGTCCGCATCGCCCAGCGCATCGGCCTCATCCAGCACCTTCCTAAGGGGGTGTACGACCCAGGGAGGGACGGCTCCGAGAAGAAGATCAGAGAGTGAGTAGAAAGCAGATGTGGTGTCAGTCACAGCTCTGCTTTTAAAGGTTCTGTTTGGATGGTCCTGAGAGGGTTGAGGGGAAATTAACTGAGAGACACATGGATACACAGCAAACTGAAGTACAACTGATTAAAAACTAGAACTGCTGTATAACTACCCATAGCTGTTAACTATTAATACTACTACTCCAACTACTAACAGTGGATACTTTAATAAATGAGTGTTTATTCAAGTATACTTTTACTATAACAGGAATACAAGGAAGACAAAAATTGTAATTAAAATGTGGCCTTATGGTGACAGCCCTGGCCATGTATCATCCCTAAACTGATGTGCTAATAATGTGCGTGTCAACATCTGCAGGTGTGTCATCTGTATGATGGACTTTGTGTACGGAGACCCCATCCGGTTCCTGCCCTGCATGCACATTTACCACATGGACTGTATAGACGACTGGCTGATGAGGTCCTTCACCTGTCCCTCCTGCATGGAGCCTGTGGACGCTGCGCTGCTTTCCTCTTATGAAACCAACTGACAACATTGCACATGCTCCAGCGCTCAACCTAGTGAACAAGACTGGACCACATGAACGTCCAATATGCACACAAAGGAAACAGAACACAACCTCTGTCTTACTAACTACATCCTGTATTCGTAAGGGAGAGATCTCAAAGCAGTGAGCATATGTGTTGAGTGAATCTGAGTGCGTGCGTGTGTGTGTTTGGTCATGTACAGTTCCTCAGTTGGCCTGCTGGACAGGACTGCATCTGGGAAAAGGCTGAAGGACCAGACACAGCATTGGTGTTAAGGAGCAACCAGAGGAAAATGAAGATGAAGGCTGTGAGGATGAATCACCACTGGCAGTCAGAGAAAGAGGATGACAGTTTACACTTAATATTATGGAACAATTTCAACATCTGCTTTTATACATGCAAGTACACACAGTAGCACCAGATACACACTTCCTATATTCCACCCCCCTTCTTCCGGAAACAAACTGAAATAGGATGCAGGACAGCTGACCACTACGATGGCTGCAGGCTGCCAGTTATGTTTAAGTGTGATTGCTGCATTGCTGAAATACTGCAAAAAAAGTAAAAAACAAAAAAGAGCCTTTGAGAAGACTTTCTGATCCGCCTGATGGTTTGTCTCCAGACATTCAGATATTAGGTTCAAAACAATGAACACGCTGATGTATTGTGCAGATGTACCACAGGCTTCCACCTCTTGTCAGTCATCTGTCTGTATAGATATGTGATGAGAAAAATCTGATTGATTGTTGGATTTGGACTGATTATCCCGTGGTTTTGTGAAATCTGTTCTGTGTTTTTTGTCAGTCAGCGTAAGGGCTCTGTTGAACCAGTGTTTACCAGCAACACAGACATGGGGGGGGGTAAAAAAAAAAAAAAAAAAGACAAAATGTGCTGTAGTCACTCGTGATGGTGATGAGGCCGTCATCACTATCACACTATTAACTCACCATGACGTCCTTACTCATCCAGTCACGTGAGTTATCAGATTATTGACCAAAGCACAAGAATCCCTGTTAGACTGGTAACAAACCATGTACATGCTTTCACACAAATTAGACAGAATTGCACTTTTGTCAGATTCACGACAGGAGTTGAACATATGCATTCACTTGAAGTCTGTTATTCACTTTACTTACATTATCAAAACATTCTCAATACACTGTTCAGTTAAGACAGCCTCAGTGTTAGTATAGCAGGAGTGAGTACACACTTTAATACTGGTAACTTAATCCAAACTACTGAATTAACTCCAGGGCTAGTTATTGCTCCTAATCATGGCATTTCAACAAGAGGTAGGACTCATAAAGATTTATGCATATTTATAGGTGGTGTAAGGTATTCTAATCTAAGACGTTTTTGTCATATACAGAAAAGACAAATATCTCCTCATAGCCTCTGAACGTGCATTGAAACTAAATCTGGGGCCTGTATCCAAAGCAACTTCAACACTTTCAGGATCACTCTCTGTGACTTGGCTTGCCACAGTGTAGTGGTATCATGAAGGTGGTTCTGAACCCACATTGTTAGTCCAAACCCAGATTTAGGATTTATTGGATGAGCCCTTCCACACATGGGCATGTGGAGATCATCCGCAGATGTCTGACAAGAGGAACAAACATCATTTTAAATGTTTTTATGGAGGAATTTAAAAGTATAATACTGGCTTAAAGCAACACAAATGTTGTAGCCAAAGCCAAGAAGGACAGAAGTGAAAGAACAAGTTAATATTCTTATCAATATCAAATCACCCACATACATCCGACTATTATTACAAATGTGCTAAAAAGCCAAGTGAATTCATGTTTTATGGTTTGTAAGACAGTTCTTCCAGCTCAGTCCTGCTATAGGTAAATCGTCTTAGACAAAGTAAAGAACAAATAAAACCAGAGATGAAAACAAAGTAAGCTTATTGTCAGATATTGTAAGATTGACAAATCCAGGGCTTCAGTGATTGAGTCTTAAAACGACCTCTGTTTTAAGAGTCTACATTAAATCATCAACAAACCAAAGCCAAAGGGTTTAGGTGGTCTGTATAACATCCATCTTCTGCAAGATGCCCTTACATTCTACTTTATGCTACTGAAAACTGAAATGGACAGAAGAATTCTGCTCGGTAACAGGCCCCAGGTTTATGTACGTGGCCCTGTTTCTGTAAATGGGAAAAGACCAAAGTCAAAAATTCACACATTAACAGCCGATGACATAGTTCAGGGGTGTCAAACGTACGGCCTGTGGGCCAAAACTGGCCCGCCAAAGCATCTTCTCTGGTCTGTGGGATGAATTTTTGAAATGCAAAACTTGCGCTAAAGATATTAACATATTAGTTAAAGGTGTCAAAATAATTTTAGTTCAGGGGCCATGTTCAGCCCAATTTGATCTCAAGTGGCTTAGATCAATAAAATACTATCATAATGACGTATAAATAATGACAACTCCAAATTTTTCTCCTTGTTTTAGCGTAAAAAAGTAAAATTACATGAAAAGGTTTACATTTCCAAACTATCCTTTCACAAAAAATGTGACTAGCCTGAATAAATATGAACCTCTAAGGTCTCTGTAAATGTCATAATGTGTCAGTATTCTACCTGTTACTAAATGTTTTGTGTTTTTGTAAATCCACTGAAATGTAAATTCATGTGTAAATGACAAGCTGAGACATTATTGTTAAAATTTCACTTATTTCAGGTTCATGGTCACATTTTTTACAGGATAGTTTGTAGATTTAAATACTTTCATAATGTAATTTAAAGTTTTTCAGAAGTTTGGAGTTGTCCTTATTTATAGGTTAATGTTATTATTTTAATGGTCTGGCAGTTTAGGATCACATTGGACTGTATGCGGCCCCTCAACTAAAACGAGTTTGACACCCCCAATTTGGTTAAAGTATTAGCAACAGTTTTTGTCAGGAATCCCATACCGCACCTCTCCCCTATTAAGATTTTTTTACATATTAAAATGCTTCCCTGCCATGTGGCTATTTGTCTCATGCAACTAAACCTAAAATGAACATTAAAAGGGGAAAGTAGTGAAGCTGACAGCTGCCACGAGCAGCAGAATGGCACCGATGGGAGCTCAGATCAAGGGGTTGTGTGTCAGAACGGTCCTAATGGCATCAGAACAAACATCATCAATGATATTCTGACATTAGTAAAGCTGTCTCTCCTGTTTGACTGTTACATCTCAAAATGAATCCCTAATCTGAAAGATCTCGTCACCCCCAAAATGTTCGTTACACTCGTCTAGTTTACTATGAAAGCACAAATATAAATGTTGGACGATGCCTGTAAACTTCAACACATAGGCGCCTTGAATTATGCAGAAAACAGTCAGTATACATTGAAGTTCTGAACTCCCCCAGCACTGTGGGCATGATGCAGATCTGACAGTGAAAGCCTTTAGAGATCCATGTGAGTATGTGCTCATCTGTGTGTGTGTTTGTTCTGGGCTTTCTGTGTGTGTGTTAATGAGAGATTGTGGGCAGTTGAGGTGGCTGTCAGCACCTTAGTTTTTTTGCACAGTACTTTAATCTACTTAAGTCTTTATGTTGTATTTTTTCTCCATCAGTTGGGTGGAGCTTCATGGCCTTAGGTTAGGTATGAGCAGAGGCTGGTGTCAGCTGCTAAAACGCAGAGCGGGGTCCACTTAACTTCAACAAAGAGGTTTTATATATACACAGTTTGGACTGCAAAATAATGCTGCTGCCAGGCTGTGGTGCAGTCATTCAACACTCAATGTACATGTTGTGCTGTGAAGAAATTCAAAAGGTGTGTCAAGAAAATTGCCCTTCTACATTGTCATAAAGATAATAAATAAATTGTCAGTGTGTTGTGGTGTTTGGAGTGGTTTTCTATCATGTCTCTCCCACTGATTTTCTGAAGGATTGCACAGCTGATTCTGACCACCTTTCATTCCTTCTGTGGTAGGCCTACATCCTGCCAGACAGCACATATAAAGAAAGGAGAAAAAAGTAAGGATGAACTATATCACTGTATCTGTTAGTACACAACCTGGACAAAAAAGTCTCCACTTGGACTTAAAGCAACCAGATAAGATCCTTCCATTTGACAGTTATTGCAGTGATGAATATGTTTCAGCTGCAACAGGTTCTTTAACCAAACTGATGCAGTAGTTTCTCATTTTTGAAACAGTCATATCAGAAGTCATCACGGAGAAGATGGAACTGTTTAAGAATGGTCAGATTATCCTCAGGATTCATGGGGTTGTGTGTAAGCTGGGTGGGCTTTGTGGGTGCAGCTAGTGGCAGTAGTAAAAGCAGAGGGGTGGCAACATTGAATAGTAAACACCTGCAGTTTAAATGTCTCTAACAGACCAAAGATGAAGCTGGGAGGAAGTTAGTGATGCTATGTGAATATCAAGGGAATATTATCATTTTAGCCAATGTATATGCTCCAAATGTCAATGATCCCTTTTTAGGACAACTTGAGAAAAAGATCGTTGATATGGGGGATTATCCAGTTATCTTGGGGGGTGATTTTAATGAGGTTATGAACCCAATACTAGACTGAAGCTCTGGACTGGTACATGTTTCTAAGGTCCATGCTGCTCTTAAGGGGATGTCCAAGGCATGTGCTCTTGTAGATGTTTGGTGGTTGCAGACTCCTTCTGGGAGGGATTATACTTTTTTTCTTCTCCCCATCTCTCCTTCTCAAGAATAGATTTTTTCTGAACTCTCCCATTACCACTGAGGAGATAGTTGGTGTTATTAAACACCTACCCTCAAGTAAGGCTCCAGGCTTAGATGGCTTTACAGCCGAGTTTTATAAATCCTTTCCTGAAGAACTGGCACCTTTTTTTTTCACTCAAGTTTTTACTGAAATTTTCTACACACATATTTAACAAAAACAACAAAATACGAACAAAACAACATTGCTTGGGTACATTACACACATTTCATTAAATTCACATTATCCAGTCTTTCCACCATTCCAAGCTCTGTAAACAATCCATTTATTCCACTTTTTGTCCATTTGAGCTTCATGTAGTCGCAGCCTATGAGTCACCCTTTCCATTGTATATATTCCATCAATAATTGCGATCCACTGGTCCTGTGTTGGTGGTTCTGTCCTTCCCCAGTTCCTTGTAATAACTTTTTGGCAAGCCACTAAAAGTACCTTAACCAAGTATATGTCATTTCCCGCTACATTTCCATCAGATAAGTTACACAAATACAGTACATCACAGCACACTGGAATCTCATACCCCATTATTTGTTGTAGTACTCCACACACCATCTCCCAAAACACAACACTTTTCCAAAAAACATGTGTGTGATCTACATCAAATTCTCCACATTCCCTCCAACATTTCTGCTGTCTGTTTAACTGCTTACTTTTCTTCTTAGGTGTAATAAAGAAACACACCAGATTTTTCCAGAACTCCCTCCAGATCCACTAACTAGTGGATGTTAGTGTATCTTCCACATTAAGCCAGTCATCATCTGTAATTTCCACATTGAGCTCCTTCTCCCATTTTTCTTTTATATAATTGATTGAGTTTTTGTCATGTGAGTTGAACCCATGATAGATTGCTGAAATTATTCTTGATCATGTGAGCACTTCCAGATAGTCAGTCTCCTATAGCTGCTATCTCATTGGACCCTGAAAAGGCGAGTTCAGTGGCAATATTATTCATAACCCTGGAATGCTTCAACTTCAGCAAAAATTTTCTTAACTGGATCCGGCTTATATACACACATCCCAAGGCTTCTGTACTTACAAACAGCGTAATAGGTCCTCCTGTAGAACAAGGTAGTGGCACCAGGCAGGGGGATCCCCTTTCCCTGCTTCTTTTTGCCCTGGCCCTCGAACCATTAGCAGTGGCTATTCGTAAAGAACCCATGTTTCCAGGTTTTAGCATAAGGAGCAACTCTCACAAACTTATGTTGTATGCCAACAACATTCTTCTTTTCATATCAGACCCAGAGCATTCCTTTCCGCCTTTGTTCACAATAATAAGTAAGTTCATAGGTATTTACGGTTATAAAGTAAATTGGAATAAGTCAGAGGCCCTTCAGCTAACTTGTTGTTGCCCAAAGACCCTTTCTAAATGGCATGTTCTCTTGGCCTCAGAAAGGCATTAAGTATCTTGGTATTACCATCTCACCACATCTGTCAGACTTGATAAAAATAAATTTTTAACCTCTACTAAGTGGGATGAGAGCTGATGGCTCAGCTGTATCTCTCCATGTGGGGAAAGGTAAATGTAATAAAAATGGTCTGTACACCCAAGTTTAACTATCTGTTACAGGCTCTACCTATTAATGTTCCTTTGAACTATTTTAAACAATTTGACCAACTTTGTTATTAATTCATATGAAACAATGAAAAACCCAAACTAAACTTGAGAAAACTACAGATGCCAGTGGACAAAGGTGGACTTGGAATGCCTAATTTACTCATTTATCACTATGCCTTTTCTTTCTGGCATCTGGCACATTGGTTTTTACCCCCCGAGAAAGCACCCCCTTGGTTCTATCTTGAGCGCATAACTTGTTTACCATTTACACCACTTTATAGTCTATCTACTAACCTCGCCCCTCACAACCAGTCACATCCTGTCCTGTCTCAGTTGAAAGGAGTATGGAGGAAACTGTCCAAAACTTTTAAGTTTGACCCCCACCTCAGTCAGGCTGCTGGTATTTGGCATAACCTCAAGCTTTGCATAGCTATGTCACCATTTTTTGGGGAAATTTTGGTTTCAGAGAGGTATAACAGTATTGGGGGACTTATATGAAAATAATGCATTGAAATCTTTTGCAAAACTTGCACAGGATTTTAATTTATGTTGGCAACATTTTTGGAAATATTTGCAATTGCGACATTTGTTGGTAAATACATTTGGCTCACTCACAAAACCCCCCCTTGAACTGTGATACTCTGGAGGATATAAAAAAATGTTTTTGGAAGTGGACATGAGGCATTAGTCTATTATAAAATGTTATTGTTGGCCTCTGGGCTTAATATACTGTCTCTTAAAAGAACATGAGAATCTCAGCTTCTCAGAAGATGAGTGGAGTGGAATTCTTAAGAATATGAAAAAACTGTCGCAAGAATTACAGTCAAGATTGGTCCAATTTAAGATCTTCTGTCGAGTATGCTGGATGCCTTCTAGGTTACACAAGGTGGGGCTAGCGGATACCGACACCTGTTGGAAGTGCCAGCATGATAGTGGCACACTTTTGCATTTGCTCTGGGAATGTCCCAAAGTCTGGGAATACTGGTCCTCTGTTCATACTGTAGTGGAGAAAGTTGTTGGTCAGGGCATTCCCTTTACTAACAGGCTTTATGTACTAGGGGATCCTTCTGTTTTGAGTTTCTTGCCCTCTTCTCACATGCAATGGATACAAACTGCCATCAGGCTGGGGAGAAAACTCTTTGTAAGGGAGTGGAAGGCCCCTTTGACTCCAGCTTTCCCTCAGTGGCATACCTCTCTTGGTCAACTAGCAGCATTTGAAAAATTATCGTACAGACTGTTAAATAGAGTATAATTACAATGACAAATGGGCCTGCTACTTTTCCTACACAGGTCAATGACATATCCTGCTCAAGAATTTGAACTTGACTCAGTGATCAGTAATGACTGCTGTAACCGTTTCTATGTGTATTGTTGGCATCGTATTTATTGTTTTCTGGGGGGTTTTTGTTTGAGATTGTCCACATGTCTTCAGTGTACTTGAACTGATAACTGGCTTAAGGTGTGGAATTGCATATTTTGTATGGCCTATTTTTTTTTTTTTTTTAAAACAAAACCAAAAAAAAGTTAATAAAGTTCAGTCATAAAAAAAAAAAAAAAAAAAAAAAGAATGGTCAAATTATTGGCTTGTGTGAACAAAAGAAAGCAACTCAGGAGATGCTGAAATTACTAAAGTTAGGTTAAAAACAATCTGTATTAGTAAACCTGGAAGAATAGTCCTGATCTACAAATCTCCAGATGGACTCCGACCACAACACCTCACAGATTTCCTCCAAACATATACTCAGTCACGCTCCCTGCGGTCCTCTGATAGTACCTGCTGGCCACCCTCCGCACCAGATTGCGGACTTTTGTCAGTGCTCCCACACTCTGGAACAGTTTACCGCTCCACGTCCGCACTGCCCCATCCTTACCAATGTTTAATAAGCACCCCAAATCATTTATTTTCACCAAGTCCTTTGACCCCTAACCCCCCCCCCCCACACACACACACACACACACATACACACACACACACACACACACACACACACACACACCACCACCACCTTTTTTCTTTTTTTTTTCCTTTGTTAAGCGACAAAGCTGTTCAACAGTCTTATGGATCGGGCTCTTTCCTGAAGGCAGGATGCTGACTTGGCAGTGGAAGGAGTGGGAGGTGACACTATTAATGCTTACGGACCTAAGGGTGAGGCGGTTGTGAAATGTCTGTAGGAGAGGGAAGAGGGCCACCGATGATCTTGTATCTACTATGCGTTGCAGAGTCTTCCGGCAGGGGGCAGTGCAGCCCCCGTGCCACACAGTGATGCAGCCACTGATGTGGTGTCGGTCCAGGAGAAATCCTCAGTGATGTGCAGCCCCAGGAACTTGGTGCCGCTCACCCACTCCACAGCAGCACTGTCGATGGTAAGTGGGGGATGCTGCATGTGTCGTCTCCTGAAGTCGATCAGACCCTTTGGTTTTCCCACGTTCAAGAAAAGATTGTTGTCCTTACGTCAGTGGACCAGGTGGCTCTTCTCGTCCCTGTAGGTGGCTTCGTCATTGTTGGTGATGAGGCCCACCACAGTCGTATCATCCGTAAACATGATGATTCTAAGCTCCATCCTAGTCTGCCTCCCTCCAGTGTTTGAAAAGAATGAAATGCATTTCCACTTTCCCTCCATTTTAGTGAATCTGCTCCAAACCTGTTTGTTTTTGGCTCTTGTCCCTCCAACAAACCATGTTTAATAAAAAATAGATTTAATAGTTTTTGTGTAATTCTGTTGACAGACACACAGGAGTGATGACTAACATCCCCAATGGCTGTGATAATTTTAATGTAATAACCTGAATGTTGTTTTTTTTTCTCCACTTATTGTTTATTTAGATTTTTTTGATTTTACACAACCCATACATCTTTGTATTGCAATTTCAGATTTTCAATCTAAATCTCTCCAAAGACAAATATTTCTAATAAATGTCAAGCTGTCAGCAAGTGTCACAATGTCAAAAGAAACAGTTTACTTTTACAGCAGTAAATCAGTACATTTTTTGAAAAAACAAAACAAACAAAAAACATATGAACATCATTGTTAAGCATTATGGTGTGGTATGGTACATGTGTGCGTGCACGTACACCTGTAGATAAGTAGGTGGGGTGCCTGTCTCATTATCATAGTGGGAAAGGTGCAGTATACTAGTGGCATTACAAGACTTTCATTGAATTAATTAGGAGATCATGAGGTTCCATCTGGTACAAAATAGTTCTTTTTGTAGTCTTAGAGAGTACGTTATTTGTTCCATCTGGTAGACTTCCCATACTTTATCAGTTTATAATAATCCCTTTAAAGAAAATACACAGGTTTGTAACTAATTATTAGACTAGTGTGTTAGCAAGTGTGACATAATCACTGTAAAATTAAAAAAAAAAAAAAAAAAAAGCCACATTAAAAAAATAAGTGAACTATAAATAAGCTTTATTCTGAGTAGTTTAAGATTAGATATGTGTATTTTTGACATGATACGACTGTCTGACTTGCTGGGATGGTTGTACTGGAGACTAAATGTCATATAAATGTCACATACAGCTGCAGTAGTTTTCACACTGACATTTAGCAGCTGTAGGCTACTGCAGGATACATGTTTGGTTTACTAAGGAAAACTAAAGAAAAGGGTCAAAACAGTCCCAGGATCCTTAATTATTCAGGCTATTTCAGTTGTTTTATGCAGATTTTTACTTCACATTTGCACATAAGAAACCTGTAATATCTTTACAAATCCCATTTATAACAAAGCCTGTGTACAAAACCTGGGGCCTGTTGCCACAGCGGAACAAAATTTCTTTGAAAAGCTGTGTCCTAATTCATGTGACAATTGTGATTGTGTTCACATGTGACAATGTCACGTGTGAAGTGTAATGAGAGGCCGTTAAAAATGTCTGAGCTTTTGAAACCAAACACAGACTTCCTGTTTAATCGACACTCAGGGGAAATGACTCTGTACTGATGGTCTGTCAGTGCAAAATGAATGCATAAACATGTGTCTAAATGATGACAGAGCTTCAGTTGTAACTGTAAAGCACAGAAGACACAGATTTAGTATTGTAACCTGTTTTTAAGTGGATTTTTTTCTTTGCTTTTACTCCAAAGTAAAGTTCAATGTCTGCTTGTATTCGACGCTCTGATATGTCTTTAGATGCTTGTGAAGCCTTTGTTTTAAAGTATAATTACACATATGCTACAGAAGAATGACAAATTGACACAGAATACAACTGCCACTCTGACATTTATTTCCTGTTTTGATACTAGAAAGGGAACAATGTCATTTTCAGTTCTTGACAAATATTGTGAACTGTTGTCTGTTTCATGTGAATATCAAATAAACTGAAGCAAAAGCAAAAATCCCCATGAAAGTCCCCTGCATTATATCATTATATTGCCACATTCAACTTACCCATTTATAATATTCATAACAATAATTCATTCAGTCATTTGCTTTAAAAAAAAAAATCATTTCTTCTGCTTTCCTCTTCTTTATTTTATCTCTTTTATTATTCTTTTCCATCACCTTTTCAACTTTTCTGCCACCATAATGCATAACATCAGTATATATTTGTCACATGTAAATAAATATTTCTTGCAACTATAAAAAAAAAAAAAAAAAATCCCAGCACAACATTCATTCATCTCTTGATTATGCCGTACAAATGCTTTGTAAAACAGTGCTGTAGGTGTTAGTAGGTCAACAGACTATTACTTTATTTATTTTAGCTCTGGTTAAGAACAAAATAAAAACAAAACTTCATCTGTCGCATTTTGTTTTCTGTGTTTAATGTTAGGGCACATCAGAAACTCATTATGTTGTTTCTGGAATAAAAATATCACATTCTGACATTAATATATGTGTGGGGAGATATTTATCGGCACAAATGTTCCTTAAAAAGTGCAATTTTAGAATGTTACATTATTAATGCTGAAATAAAGACACCATAATAGTGACCCTAATTACAAATGATCAATTTATACAACCATATTAAACACAAAATAATTTTAAAAATGTCAAATCATAAAAAAGAGCATTTTAATAAAGTTCCCAGAATGGTAAAACTCTTCGTCTTCTTTTTTCTTCCTTGTTTTGTAAACTGTGAATGACAAGTAAGAGACTTGTTTAACTCATATGTCCTTATTCAAACATAGTTCAAAATAAAGTAGTGTAATACAGAGGTCCAATGAAATTAAAACATTTTACAACAGTCCAAAATTTTACTGTTGAACACCCAGTAAAATACTTGATTTAATGAAAAGCTGATTATTACAATTAATATAATTACAATGTCATTTTCATTCCTTTTTTATAGGCCTATAGGTTCTTATAAAATATGCTGATATCTGAAGTAGCCTATTTTTTTTTTTTACCTCCGCCAGGAGGTATTGTGATCACTTTGCTTTGTGTGTTCGCGTGCGTGTTTGTTTGTTAGCAAGATAACTCAAAAAGTTACGAACGGATTTTCATGAAATTTTCATGAAATGTTGATACTGGCACAAGGAAGAAATGATTAAATTTTGGTGGCGGTAATGGGGGGGGGGGGCAGATTTGTCTTGGCGGAGGTCTGCGCTTTCCGAGTGCTTTTTTTGTCTTTTCTGCATTTAAGCAGAATCTTACTCTGAATTTCTGCAGGAAACCAAAGAGAAAAAAAAACAAAACACATTTAACAGTTGAGTGTCGGTGCTGGACCCTCCACCTCTGAACAGCAAATATTTTTTATTTATTTATTTACTTATTAATAAGTTATTAATTTTTAAAAAAATATTTTTTCCAGTTTCTCTCGGAAGTGCTTCTGATAGTTTATTTTCGTGACTCTTTTCTTTTGCTCAGGAAAATAAAGACCGTCCATCTTATCTTATGGTTGGACGGGTTCGACTGGACTCATTCCATCACCTAGAGGAGTCACCGTTTTAACTCTAGTCATTACTGACGCTCAGCAGAGGAGGAAGATGTGACATAATATGTAAATACTAAATCCTGCGCACTGGACAAACCACGCCCCTAAAGAAAAGGCCTTTAGGATCCACTCGCACATGCGAACGGATGTTTTCGACGTTTGCGTCTAATTTCTTCGAACTGAACTGTGTCCGTGTAGAGACGCCAATAATAATCACAGATACAACTCTTGGCCTCAAAGCCACATATTCTATTGGATTTTGGATTTTCACCCGGTGTGTATGTGTTTTTTGTGATTTGCTTTGACGTAAACTAAATAAAGACGTTTCCACCACAAGTAGAAGCAGAAACGACCAAAAATACACCGAGGCGCACGCTCACCATTGAAACTGTCTTTAAATATTAATAAAAGGAGTGAATTTAATACTTTGGTAACAGCAGAAAGTGTTTAATACAGGATTTAATACAGGGTTTTAACCAAGGAATGGTGCGCGTGTGCACCAGGAACGGGAAATTAAAGGAGGAAGGAAATTAAACCACCACTGATGTCGTCTTACACAGCATGTTCCAACTCATCTGATCGAAACTTTTTAGGACCAGCAAATGGATATCGTTAACCTCATAGCATAGTTGCCTAAGTTATATACTCTATATGGACAGAAGTACTGGGACACGTCTTTCTTTTCTAACAGGGGTATGGACTACAAAACAATAATGACAAATGTCATAATATAGTTTTATATTGTGGTAAATATCATACTGATTATTAATATTGATGTTTATACGTCAAATCAGCATAAACAGGACATCTTACAGCTATAGCCATGATGACATCAATACTTTCTTAAAGTTTAATGGGACATTTTTCTTCCTAAGTGAGATGTGAAGAAAGTAGATGGTCAGTTGTGGTAGAAATGTTTTATTTACTGTCAAAGCATGAAAAATAAATAAATAAATAAATGAATGAATAATTTATTTATTTATTTATTTTACAAATTTAGAGGTAGAACATTTAAAATCATAGTCATGGATACAAACAAACAAACAAAAAAAATCAATGTTGAGAGAAATTAATTAAAAACCATCTCTGAGGCATTTTGGAAACAAAGATAACACTTTAAACAAAACTAACCAATGCAGTGCAATGAAATTTATAACAATATAAAACTATGTTATGACATTTGTCATTTAGTATCCCAGACCCCTGTTAGAAAACAAACACTTGAATTCAACATGTCCCAATACTTTTGTCCATATAGTGTATGACTATATTATGTTATGAGGCTAAAGATATGACAGTATGTGACAAAAACACAAACAGGCTTAAACATGTGTCTGCGTCATGGATGATGACGCTGATCCACATCTAGACTCTACCTGGTCTGACAGGTGACTAATGTTTGGTTCAGTTCGAGCTCCAATGTGTTAATGTTTTTCAAGGTTTAACCAAACTTTGGGCGCAAATAAACTTAACTCTCTTTCCTCTAATTTACCTCATCTCCCTTTTATTTCCCTGTCATTGATTTAAAATAATTGAAGAATTCCAATGAGACCATTAAAGAAAACAGGAATAATAGTCCAAACTTTTTTGAAACGTGCTGCAGGATTTTAGTAATATGATGAAGCTGACTGATAAATAAAAACTGTATTTTTGCTATGTCTTTTTCATTATCTGAAGATCTTTCTGTTGTTATGTGCATTTTCCGTACATTCCCAATTTTTTTCACATAGTGTTGAATTTGTTTTGCTCTTTAACACCTGTGCAGTCAAAAACATTTAACAATAACAGAACAAAAACTAAATCCTTTGTGAAAAGCATTTCTGTCACAGTAACTCATATTTTCTTTCTAAAATAAATGAACCCATAAAGACCCAAACATCCACCACTGACCAAAACCATACAGTAATCAGATATTCAAATATGACCATTTGGACCTTTAGAGGCTCCAGTGAACGTGGAAACATTGTAATCTTCTACAACACTGATTCACCAGTAAAACCAATGGAGTTTGATAAATGATGGTAGATGGAGACACTTGTTTATACGTTCAGTTAATTATATATTTTGCTGAAAAATGTCACTTCCTATTTTTTTTCTGACTTGATGTAATAACTTTTGAAATTACTCTGAGCTTTTATGAATATCGATATGATCAGTAAATCAAATATAGAAAATACACAATTTAAACTGAAAAATGCAAAATGCAGAGGATAATATTACAATAAATTGTGATAAATCACTTGGGAAAAACAAAAAAATCATTTGGAAATTGTGACTATAATAGTGGGTCTTTATGGGTTAAATTAAATGAAAACTATCAGTGAGTCAGACTTTCTCTCCTGTTTGTTCTGTTGTTGGTGAAGGTTTTGTTAGTTGTTGTTTTTGTTTATAGTCTCGATATAGTGTGATTAGTTCTTTTATGTAACTGGGATCACAAAGTTTATCAAATCAGGGACAGTTTGTTTCATTCCTGAGATGAAGTGGGTGAATTTCCAGCCTCATGGTCCAGCGTTTTAATTTCAAAGGTCACTGAGACCCTCATCTTGTCCATTTAAAACTGGCTTTTATTGGGTCAATCAATACTCATACGATTTTACAGATAATATGTTTTGGTCCAGACTGAAAAATAACAGAATGTGAATGGGAGTTTTGTTATGAGACCAGGGCGTTACTCAACTGTGTATTTTATTATAAGGACGTCTATAAAATATGAGTCACTTCATACTTTTCAGTACTGGGTTTATGTGAGAGTGAAACGTCACCGTGGCCAATATGAATATACCCAAACCCTGAGGTGTTTTATATCATCCTGTCATAAAACCAATAAGACGTTTCCAGGGATTTTGAAAAACTCATACTTCTCCACCAAAATTACCTGAATTTTTTAGATTCCCCGGAACGTTGAGGTGTGATGGAAACATAAAGCCTTGCAGATTACGAGGAATTCTTTTACCCAGGTAAATAAATTCCAAGTAATAAAAGTTCCTGAAGGTGGAATATCCACCTTTGTGCCTTCAGATATCTGAGTGGATTAAATGAACTGAAGGAGACACATTTGAATATGTTATAGAGTGATTTTACCTCTTTATAACCTAAGGAGGTTCAGTTTCTACCGCCCTTTGCCTAGAAGCAGCACATCCACAGAAACAAAAAAAACAAAACTGTCCTGATGCATCTTTTCTTGTTTATTTGTTTGGTTAATGATTACATTTTGGCCATTCAAGGTCAAATGTCAAGATCAGGAAAAAAAAATCTCCCAAAGTAAAAAACAAGCAAACAAAACAATAATTAAAAAAAAAAAAAAACAGTAAAAGAAAGAAAGAAAAACTGGTTTAATTCTAATTTAATATTAACGTGTCCATACATGTCCTCAGAGGTCAAAGCCCCAGGAGACGTTTATCTTTGTGCAGATTTCTTTCACATTTTAATAACTCTTTGCAGAGTCAAATCTTGAGTGAATTAGCATTGGATGGTTATGATCCCGTTGACATCTAGTTTAATCTTGGTGTGTGATTCCTTTCTAGTTTTAATGCATTTGCTATAGGCCCACATTCATGAAATCCATGCTTTTAAAACAGTATTTGTGTGCATTCATTAGAGCATGGGTGTCAAACTCATTTTAGCTCAGGGGCCGCATTCAGCCCAACTTGAGCTCAACTGGGCCAGACCAGTAAAATAATACATTGAAAAAAAAAATTTAATTACATAATGAAAAATATTTCAATCTATAGTATGCTTTAAAAAATGTGAATAACATGAACAACCAAAAGCACCTGAAATTTTGTAAGATAGGTGAAATTTCAACAATATTACAGTAGGATACCTCAGTCTATCATTTACACATATAAGCATTACAATTTACAGATCTCTGAGGATTTGCAAAGGCACAAAACATTTAGTAACTGAGTGTTAAAATTGCTCTTCTCGACATTTCAGGCTGGTCATATTTGTTCAGGTAATTCACATTTTTTTGTGAAAGGATAGCTTGTAAATTTTAACATTTTTATATAAATGTTTGTTATTGTTTTTTTTTTTACACTAAAACAAAAAAAAAAAAGGAGTTGTATTCATTTCACCCTACATTAGAGTATTGTGTACTGAACTTGTGCGTTTCCATTTTCAGACTGATTCTAAATTGTAGATCTATAGTGGATGGAGTTTCGTGTGCTTCTAATTCTATTTTAGTAATTAATGTTGGACACGACGGACTCACGTCTTCTACTGGGGTGACCTCAGGAACCCGTCTATGAACTGGGCCGTCTCCGTCCTCCGGTGACACCGGGCCAGTTGTCCGGCGGTGTGGCCCGCCCCGTTGGGGGCCCGGGGGTCTGCGGTGCGTCCAATCAGCAGCTGGACCACGTCCACGTGACCCTCTCTGGCGGCCAGGTGGAGAGGAAGGTTACCTTTGGCGTCGACGGCGTTCACGTCCACGCTGCGGTGGTCCGCCAGCACGCGCACGGTATCCACGAAGCCTTCGCGCGCGGCGTCGTGCAACACCGTGAGGCTCAGCACGGGATCGCGCACGGTCGGGTCTGCGCCTGCATCTAAGAGGGCCTCGACGAGGGGGGTGTGACCCAGCATGACCACCTACAGACAGACAGGCAGACAGGATGGAGAGGAGACGGTCAATGTGCGTCCATGATAATTATATATTTTCATTAACCTTTATTTAACCAGGAAAATCCCATTGAGAGTATGAACCTATTTTACACGGGAATTCTGGCCAAGAGGCAGCAGCAAATACAAAACACAGTTTCCAGATTACACAGTTAAAACACAAATAGCTAACAGACACAATTAACAATTAGTAGGCCATAAAATAATGACATTTACGAGCAGATTAAGAAAAACAAGTGCAAGTTGTGGAGTCGGCCTCAAGAACTCTGTGTCAAACACTTCCTGCACTAATATGTTCCTTTTTCGAGTGAGTTCATTAAACCGTCCTTGTTTATGCAAAATTCAGCTGAAAAGTTAAGGAGACACTTTTTCAGGTCAGTGATAAATTCATTAATCACCTTTCATTTATGCACATCTATTTTATGAACATTTACTTTGGACTGATTTCAGAATCACTGAAACTCAGAACTAGGACAGACTTAAACATTTATCTGGAATGAGACTTCAATAAAGCCTCTAAGGTGGGGACTTATGTTAGTCACAAAAAATTCAGAGGTTTTACTTTTGTTTATTCATATTTGGGAAATTAAAGAAAATACTCAAAGTTTTCACACATAGCCTATTGTTTTGACTATGAATGTTATTGTGTTACGTTTTTCATCCTTTCCTGCATGTACTTAGTGAGGCTAGAAATGCAAATACATATATGACTCACAAGTGTTCTGGTCTTATAATTCCATTTAACAGGGTGAATGAATGTGACATTCACACAAGCCTGAACACAGAGGTAAACAAATATCCTTTAAGTGCAACTATTAAAGCAGTGTGTTCTGAGTAGAAAAGAATGACACAGAACTTTTCTGTGAACTTTCATTTTGCGCATTGAGTTACATTGAAAACCACTGAATAAAAGACAAAAATTAAACTCCATGAATTTAGTACATCATTTTTTATTTTTGACAAATTGCTTAAGTATATTCTGTTGCTTGACTAATCCTAGTCCTAACATAAGGTTTATAGTATCAGTTACAGATGGTAAGTGTTTAACTGATGCAAAAAGAGTTTTGTTTTAACATTTAAGCCACATTTCCTATAAAAAGACAAATCATTTTCAAGTGTTAATATGCTGTATTTTTAAGACTATAACAATAATGAATCCTGTTATTAATATGGTTAGTTTTACTATGCAGGCATGGCTCCACCTTTATCTGTGTGTATGGTTGTGGGGCACATGGTGATTTTGTAACTAAGGCCTTCAGCCACCATTTCCTTGTTTCCTCTGTTTTGTTATAACCTTGACACCTTCACCAGTGATCTATCGAATATCCTTTCTGTGTCCGAAATATCCCATCATGTATCTATTATTACAATAATATTGAAATATTCTTGTTTATTACAGTTCAAACTATGTTCTTTTTGTTGTCACAATGCATCAAAAGTGAAACTAAAATATTACAATGACCAAAAAAAAAAAAAAAATCTTCCATGAAGAAAACACATATTTATCATTTTATTACACAAAATAATCAGGTTAATCTAACATACAGAAGTGATTTACAATGATATAAAAGTGACCTGGCAACATGTTTAGTTATTACAGCTCAGTTTATTTAAATTAAGCCTAAAAAGTCCAAACTCCTCTCCTGTTTTTACCCACAGGAATTTCTTTGATTTGAGAAAAAATTTCATTTGTTTAAATTATTTAATTGTATAAAATCAATCTCGGTGTATATGTAGTGCTAAAATAGTGTAATACCAGCCATTCTGAAGCTGCATTCACACACAAAGACAAGGAAGTGTTCTTCTCACATGGTAACTATCTTTCCTACCATGACAAATACATCCTCAGATAAAGATATTAATGGTGTACCAACCTGCAGCGCCGTTCTCTTGTATTCATTCAGTCCATTGACATCTGCTCCCATTTGCAACAGAAGCAATACTTCAGATAACTTTCCACTGGCAGAGGCTTTGCATAGCTGCTCAATGAGTAACCTGTCAGCCATTCTTTTACAAAAGAAAATATGTATAAGCAGATCAAAGTGTCAGGAGACCCAGAATTTGGTCGACTGTGAGGTAAGGAGCAGTGTCAGCCTGGAAATTAAATCCAACTACCAGGCACCTCCCTCTATCCTTACATCACATATGCATGGGCCTGACCAACAAAATCAGCCTCTGCTGCTGCACAAATAATCCACAAGGTTACAAAGAATTTGAGCATGTCCTGTTGAAAAACGAATCAGAAGATGAAATGATTTATGCAAATTACTGAGAATTATTGAGGAGGTGGTGGATTAAGTTATGTTTTCACTTTTACCAGATGAGCTCATGAGTGTGGACACACAGTGTTGCAATTCAAGAGCTCAATCAAGAATAATAATAAACGGCTAATAAACTAAAATAATAACCTGTGCTAAATTACTAACAAAAATGAGTCAACACAAATCGTGACAAATCATTTAACTATATCATCAAATGAAAACACACAGTGCATTGACTAAATTCTGCACTGAAATGCTCACTATGACTAACTTCACCAGGTGCATATTTAACTCATTATCTCTTCTCATCAGTCAACCTTTAACACAACAGAGTAAAGAAAATACACTAAATTCACTGGTGCCCCTAAAGTTGGGATAATGTAGTTTTCAGAGATATTCCTCTTTTAATTCCTATTTAATCACCTTTGACTAGGTGCAATGATTCCATACTGAGTCCCAGTTACACTTTGTCAAGAATAAACCACATTGTCACAATCATTCACGAGAAGAGGTAAAAATATTTTATTCTAAACTTTATGGGCAACAGTGAATATATAATGCAGATCATAATCATTAGACCTGTTAAATAATAATAGCAAAACAAACGGTCTGAGTAGCAAAATAATTATTTCATCTCTCCATTGACTTAATAATTATTGCATTAATATCTGACCTGAGTGATGCAAACGTTTACTTTGATTCGACTTGAAAAGTTGGTCTTCTGGGCTCCAATTGTTGTGTATCAGGTCTCGACTCCATACACTCATGATGATTACACAACTAGTCCTACACACAGAAATATAATAGTATAATTCACACTCAGTTGCAACCTTTGGTGATATACTGTTCACTAAATGATGCAAAAGTAGAGGCCAAAGGGGCAGACCTCAGTTTGGACTGTTCACCCTTACTGCGCACATGTTGTTCTATGTATCATGATGGGATAATAAGACAATAACCTGTCGAATTTGATGGATTTAAGGCAATGATTTTCCTGTAAATAGATGCGTTAATAAACAGTCTTTTACCACATTTGCCTGGACCATGGTATAACCTAAAGCTGTGGGAATAGCTGCGGGTCAAAAGTGCAAGACGGACATAAAATGTAGATAGAATAGAATAGAATTATAGTTTGCGGCAGAATCAGGAAGTCGGTCATACGAACTCTAAATATTATGGAGCTGCTTTACTTACTATTGTCTGCATCTTTTCAGATTACTTGACAGACACACATCGGCGAGACAAAATTCAGAAAATCTACAGCAATGCGCAAAGGTGTTTACTATCTACAACCCGTTGTATTAAGTAACAAGAATATACAAGAGACACACAAAAAATCAGACCTAAATGGCTTCTACAGGCAAAAGTCAATATTAAGTGTGATCTCTATTCTAATGTCAAAAGGCTATGATAACAATAAGAAATATCTGACGTGTGATGTGTGATAAAACCGGGTGATACTTTCTGCTTAAAAAAACATTAAGACATGTTAAATTCAATAGGCAGACCACACTAAATATTGCAACAAGTAGGCTACTCACAATTCTAAACATATTAAAGTATATTTCCGGTTGTATCACGATACAGAAACGTGTATTAAACTCAAAACAACAAATCTAACGATGGCTTAAGACATACAGAATATAACATCTGCTTTTAGGTAACAGCCTATCAGTCTCTCCGAGCTGAGCGCTAAAAAGAAATCTGTTTCCTCTAAACAAATATCATCTGAGTAAGTAGCTTGGTGAATAAATATCCTGCGTAAAACCAGGTACATTTACGCACCATAGTCATTTGGATTCACTTCCCGCGCGTTTTGAAAAGATGCTATTATAAATAAATAAAATAAAATAAAATAAAATAAATAAATAGACCAAAAACAAACAAAAAAAAAAATCCAAAACAAAAACAAACAAATAAATAAATGTAGCGGCCGTTGCGGTTCGATTATGTGACGCAGAACGAGTGGAAATGACAGAGGCTGACAGCTCTTTGACAGACAACCTTTACTGTCATTTTCAGGAAAAAGCAACACAAAACAAAAACAGTCATACCGATTTCAGCGGTTTCCTCTGCCGTTAAACCACAGAGATGCCCCGTCAGATTCCTATCACGTTTTTGTCCAAATTCATGGTGGACCCGCTTCTGCTCAAATCTCGTCTCTAACATCGCAAAAGAGAGACTGGCTGTGGAGGAAGTCGGATGTTTGCAAAGCTCTCGCTGTTCAATAATTTTTGAAATAGTTACCAAAAAACGAAGAGATGGCATGATTGGATAAGAGCTGAATGAGGCGGGACTCTGGCCTTAAGGGACCCCTGGAAAAACAAAACAAAACACATAGACATTTTCACTGGGACGAAGGATGCTGCAACTCAAACATCAGCGCATGAGATGGATGTGACATATGATGAGACATATAGTCAGTCAGTTCTGTTTTCAACTGTATTTTCAAATAGAATGATGTTCCGTCTGGGTTGTCGGCACAGTATTTCATTTTCCTTGTAGTAAAATGCCCTCTAGCGACCGGACGTTGTAACGGACGCCCTGTGGTGCAGAGATGTGGACATTACCAGTGTGGTGTCGTATACTGTCATACCTTCGACTGAAGGCTTGCGTTCTTCTCTTTTAATACATAAGGATATCAGATCCCAACAAGGCCCGAAGGCTGCATTCACACCGCATGAAATACTGGACCTCTGAACCGTTCCTCATATCATTAGCTTTAGCATAATAGCATTTGATCTTTTCATGGATTCTCATCTTTTACAGTTGGACGGGTGTGAATATGAATGTGATTTTCACAACTTGAACTTCAGTTTCAACTTTCAGTTTCAGATTATAATTCACGCGAATTTTATGTCACAAAGATAACACAGTGTCGCTCAAGAAAGCCCAACTTTAAACGTCTACAGCCGTAAAATACAACATATGTAGAAATTCAGCAGTAAAATGAAGCCAAAACCAACATACATAATAATAGCAAAACATCCACAGGGACAAGCCCTTTCTCCTGCTCCCACCTCCTCTATATCACCATCACCTCATCATCATCACCAACTGTCAGAATCTCAGTACTGATCAGTATCAGAGCCCATTGAAGCCTCTACACTGCTGATGCCCCCCCCCCCCCCCCCTTTTTTATTTTACTATTATTCGTGTGTGTATGCATGTATGTGTGCATGTATGTATGTATGTATGTATGTATGTATGTATGGATGGATGGATGGATGGATGGATTGATGGATGGATTATTTTGAATATGAATGTCAAAACAGAAGAAAATTAATTAACTAAACACTTAAATATAAGACATAAGACATATAATACATATTCAAAAAGGAGTGAGAAGAAGCATAACTTATAAACTCCCTCCCCTTCTCCTTAAATAATTAATTACAGTAATAATCTTCCTAGTCTAAGTGTATCATGTATGTATGTATGTATGTATGTGTGTGTGTGTGTGTGTGTGTGTGTGTATATATATATATATATATATATATATATATATATATATATATATATATATATATATATATATATATTTATATATATATATATATATATATATATATATATATATATATATATATATATATATATATGTATATATATATATAGTGGTGTTGTTTTTAGGATTTTACACAGCAAATCTCATTGTACAAGATGACAAAACAGGTATACTTGGTATTTCTGATTCTGATTTTAACTGCACAATGAAAATTGGTGCACTTGCATATTTGTACGTAAAGGTAAGGTTTTGAAGGCACAACTTTTATTTGTAGTGGTGTATTTTCACCGTGTGTGTTAGTGAAGAAACCGTTTTCAATGGATGACGGTCAGTTCAGGACTGTGACCAATTCACACTGGAAACTGATATTGGCCTCCTTAAGAAATAATAATGAACTTTTTTTTTTTTTTTTTTTAAATCAGTTTGGAGCAGTACATCTGAATTGAGCAGTAAGGCTGCCAATATGAAAGAGTAAAGTTTGGCCTCTCAGATCTGTTTCACACTTCACATTTTCTCAACCTGCTGGTGAAAAAGAATCACAAAGTTGAAGAACTCAGGTTGTATTTATGTTGTTTGCTTTCATGATGTGAATGCCGGCCAATAAGGCAATGATCTGAACCTTGCACATTTTTTACATACATTTTATATTTACTTTGCCCTGAAATAACTTGAAAATGATGTAAAATGTGTAGATGTTTGAGCTGGACTGAGATTGTGATGTTTTAAGGTCATAACACCTCTGTTCCACACTGAGTTTATACAGTGAGCATAAAGAAAAGCAGAAGTTGCACAGTTCTTGTGTAATGAGGACATTTTTCAGCTTTTTGTTCCATTTTCAACTGGTGCAGAAAATAGAAGATCTTGATAAGTATTATTACTACTGTTTCAGTTTTAGTCCAGGCCTTTTACCATGCACAGTAAAAACATGAAGTCACTAACATGCATCTACTGCTGATCGCTGTGAAAAAACTAATATCCACACAACAGCAGTAGATAGAAAAACACAAATTAATTTTCCCCCAGATCTTCTAAAATTCATTTAAAATTTGTATTTATATGGAAACTTGACTCATACCACACTTTCGCCCAAGCGTCAAATTATAGCACATTGCCTTAATATGTGGGAAGTGAGGACATGTGATTAAAATATGGTGGGACACCTGGCCAGGTGAGGAGGAGGGCCTTATTGTTGATGCAGAACTGATTGATTGATTGATTGATTGGTTGGTTGGTGGGTTGATTGATTGGTTGGTTGGTTGGTTGATTGATTGGTTGGTTGGTTGATGGGAGCCAGTGTAGGTGGATAAAGGTGAGAGTGATGGATTGTGGGGATTTGCTTTAGGTACGAACCCTGGCAACAGTTTTGAAGATGTTGGAGCCTGTATCTAAAAGTTTATTGGAAACACCTGATGAGATTCATTGTAACAGTGTTTCTCTGAATTAAAATCTCCTTTGAAACAAAAATTACACCGATGACATCAATTCTTTTTCATATTTACTTTAGAGTTACTAAAAAGACAAGTGAGTCCACTGTTGTTTGTTTTTTTCTGGTTTTTTTCTTAAAGTCATGATTTCACACTAAGCTTTCAATTGAACTGAAGCAACTGTTTCTGAATCCTCTCTTATCTTAGTTTACCTCTCCCGTTGGACAGTAAAAATCGGCATGTTATGGCACTCTGTGATGAGTTTTTGTTAGTCTGGGTTCCCAGAAAACAACAAATTTGCCCCTTTATCATTTAGACTGTCCTGTTATTTTATTTGCTCCAGTTTTGACAGATACAGTTTGGCCACAATATGATACAAATATGGAACAACTTAATATGATATATCTAGTCTAACCAATGTGATTAAATGGCTGGATATCTAATTTTGATATGAAGCTCAAACAAGTCTATAATAGAGGAACAGTGATGTTACTGAAACCTTTGGAACAAAATAACAACTTGGATAATCATCACTGATTAAAATGTCTTCATCTTTTCTAATTCTAAATTTAACCTGCCTCTGCATATCAGACAGGCCTCCTCTTTGTCTGGTTTTTAACCTCTGCTTAAAACCTACCTGTTCTCCTCGGCCTTTTAACACTTGTCCAATGTTGACATTTTGTTTCTGTTTTTGTATTTCAGCTTGTTTTATTTATCTATTTTTATTTGATATTAATGTTTTGTAATGCTTTTATTAATTCTAATTGTGCTTTTAGTCTTCTGTACAGCACTTTGGTCCACCGGGGTTGTTTTAAAGTGCTCCATAAATAAAATTGGATTGGATTGGATTTAGCCTTCTTCAAAAGTCAGCTGCCCAGGGCTGTCAACTTTGCAGATTCTTGCATACTATGAAGTTTGTTTGTTTTTTTGCTTGACTGATTTTATTTTATATTTATATTTTTTACTCTTGACTGTTCTTTTAGCTAATTGATATGTTTATTTCACTATGAGCATGTTACAGAACATAAAAACACATTTTGTTGCACTGTACAGTGGTATTTGCAATGACAATAAAGCTTATTCTATTCTATTCTATTCTATTCTATTCTATTCTATTCTATTCTATTCTATATATCTGTTCTATTATTAAAGGCCACATACAGCCTATAAACGCAGCCACAGAGGGTTACTAGAAGTTAAGCACACGACAGCATCCAGGTTTTACAGCATCTGCGGCCACTTTACGTTAGCCGTAAAGCAATGGGCTGCTGACAATAATGATAGGAGATAACTGAGCACTCTAACGTTACTTTACAAAATTTTCAATATTTGTAGCTGTTAAATCCTGACAAAGTTTGACATTTCCAATTTTTCAGCCTCTGTCTTGTCGCCACGTCTGAAAAAAGTGTTTTATGATCGTTAAGTGTCCCTCTGTGAGGCGAGAAAGCGACGAGAGCCACTGGAAGAAGAATTGTATTTAGCCAGTCATTGCCATGGCCTCCGACAGCGGCGATAGCAACATGGACAGAGAAATGATTCTGGCTGACTTTCAGGTGTGTGTCTTTCCATGTACCAGACTTTATGTAGTTAGAAGTGTAATGTGTCTGCTGTTTAAATCGTCGTGAAGTGCTGTTAAGGGGAGAACACACGTACTGACAGGCTTCGTAAACAGCAAACATGAGCGGTGTCTGTAGCTAGCACACTGAGCTAACAAACAGCCTGCTAACTGAATTAAAATGTACTTAGCAGCTCTCAGTCCGATAACTACATAATGACTCCCCAAAGTTGCGGTTCTTAACAGTAGAATAAATGTTATTTACTTTCTTGATAGATGATCATTTTTACAGGTTAAGGTAGACCTGCAGCGGTCACAATACTTGTCAACTTGTTTACATGGATGTAGTTGGTAGATACCTCAGAACTTGTCATCCCTTATATAATAACAAATGTAAAACCCGAATCGTAGAGAAGACAAGTGTTTGTTGAGGAGACGTAAAACGACCGAAATGGAGCAAACCTAACATCGGTCCTCTACCACTATTCGTTTAACTCCGTTGTCGTGCTAAATATGATAGAACACAAATAGCCATGTGTTTGTGTTATACCTGTAACTGTGTTATATGTAGTTACTCGTTTTAACATGCGGCTTAGCTGTTTAAACTATGTAAACAGAGCTAAAATTTTATGCAACGATATTATTTATTATGCAGCTACATTATATAAATTCACTGTTGGTCTTTTGTTGTATTGTCTTCTCCGCCCTCTCCTTTCCAATTTAACTTTATTAATATTCTTATCCAATGCGAGTGAAAACATTTATTCATTTTTTTAATAATGCGTTTTGGTTGTTGAATGTGAGTGTATGATTTCAGGCATTTAAAACCTGTCGAGCTTTAATTCCTAACATCTTGTCTCATGACATTTTTCTTATGGAAGATGCCCATTTTAGATTAGTGTCCTACATAAAGGGAACCTTTGAAATGTTCTCTTTACAGTGGCAGTTTGTGTAACGATTGGTTAGACCTTGAAACAGACCAGTTTCTTTAAATACATATACTGAATAATTTATTACTTTTTTTTTTTTTTTTTTTTTTTACTTTATTGTATTATTACTTTAAAATGCTTTCATTGCCTCCTTACTAATTTATTTATTTGCTGTGTCTGTTTACAGAGAAAGTGGTCAATGTTGCTTTTTTAAAAATATTTTTTGACGTGCTATTTGCAAAAGATGTGGAAAGCCTCGTCTTTTAAAGAGTAATTAAAAGCACAGCATCAGACATCTTTTCACCTAGTGTTCGGGAAACTTTTCTCATCATATATGTGATGTAAGGCTGCACTTGCATCAGAGCTTCACTTTAGGATATTAAGAATATGTTTTAATTCTGTGCTGGTAATAATTTGTACGTTAAAACTTAAATAGTGTACTGCTCCTTATTTAGTATGCATTATGTGTTTTTATTTATTTAGGAAATGACTAAATTTTCTAACAATTTAAAATTAAGGCTATTATATAAAAGAGCTTTATTCTTTTAGTTTTGGTTCTTATGAAGCATTCCAGCTCTTCCACCAGTAATATTTTTTGGTGTTATTGTTGGTCTCAGTAGTTATAGGTGTTATTCTTTTACCTTAAAAGGATTTTCATGCAGTACTGTTAGAAACTATTGTTAATTTTTTGTTGTTTTAGCAAAGTTATGAAGATCATACATATATAGACATTCTCTTTCTCCATATACAAGGAGAATATACAAGAAAACTGTTTATAAAGAGCAAAGTGGCAAGTATTTCCACTTAACATGTCTTAAACTCTTTGGCGCAGAAAATATGAGATTTAGTGCACTAATCTTCTGGTTTATTACACTAGGTTTCTTTCAGTGCATGTCGGACATTTTATGTATTTCGGCCACTTTTTGTCACGGGATTGAAGATCACACTAAATACTGACCTTCGCCCGTTGGAGTCATTTGTTTATTTGATTTGTGTACACAAAAATCAATGTGTGTGTGTGTGTGTGTGTGCTTACTAAGCACATATTTCCACTGTTTTCTTGTTGTATTTTAAGAAACGGCCTGTGAAATGAATATGCATGCTAATAACCACTGTTTAACAACAGAGCTGAAGGTAAACAACATCTTTTGGACAGCATTGTACAAACAGCACCAGTTGAAAAACAGCACACATGTATTTCAATTGTTTCTCTTGTCACATTTGTGTTTTTTCATTCACAGGCTTGTACTGGAATTGACAACATTGCAGAGGCAATCACTCTGTTAGAGCTTAATAACTGGGACTTAGTGGTAAGTTAATTATCTGTAAGCTTTGGGCTTTGCGCTTTGACACACAGGCTTAGTTATCTAATGTACAACTTTAAGAGGTCAGTCAACATCCTGTAATGCACACAGTGATTCCACTGTAATGCTCAGAGTATTTTCACATTTGTTCCACTACCCAAACTGACTTTATCTTCTTAGTAAAATCTTCCTTAGTGCTGTGACAAAGTCTGTCCTGGCAGGTTTGTATTACCTCACCATGAGTCTGAAAAATGAGGAGACCTTTGCCGTGAGTTGCATGTTGGAAGGGGTCACTCTATATTTACACTGATGCTGGCAGGGGTTCAGAGCAGCAGCAGCAGTCTGATGGCAGCACACACACTGGACTCACTGCACCTGGAAATGTGATGATTCGCAGTTCTTCTGCAGTAGCTAGTAATTTCTGTAAACACTGACAAAAAAATGCCTCTGCATGTGTTTAGGGAGTACAATGATTAAAAACATATTAAAGATGTAGCCCATCCATCACGTGCAATCTTGCCAAGGAAGTTGTTTAGCAGAACAGGACGACATTCAACCCACTCAGATCCCAATGCATCTTGTAACCAATTTATTTAGTGGATGTTTATCTGATAGGAACAGTCACTCTCCCCTTGAATGTATTTTTTTTTCATTGATTCATTAATTCACATATTTTATTTATTTTCATATGCAAAATGAAAGTATACACATCAAACTTTTTCCCATCTGAGCTTGTCAGTCGTGCCTTCTACTACAGTATGGCTAAACAGTGTTTCCATCCTAACCCATCAATGCATTAGTATGCATTGTGCATAAGTTTTTGAATTGTGTGCTCAAGTACTTCAAAGTGCTCAGGACTTATCACCATTAGCCATTTCACCAAACCCATCTCAAGTACATATATAGCAGAATACAACATGTTCTGCAAATACTTTGTTCATTTACAAGGACAACACCACAATCAGTATATTTTGTCAGAGATTTATTATTCAGATTGGGTGATTAGGATGTTTTACAAACTGTTGGTATCAGTAGATAGTGGTTGGTGGCTAATATTATGCCTCCTCTGAACTAAAATTAATGACTTAACAGGAAAATAACAGCTCATAAAAAAATCACAACTAGAATCTCTGTCTTTTACTGTCCTTGATCTTAAGTGATGCAGATGTATTTATGTAGGTATTTATTACTCTGACCTAGATGTTCAGTTCAGTTGGTATCCAGTTCCTAACAGTCACACATTTCTGACAGTGCCAGATTTTCATATTGGCCTTTAAAATCCATGATAGGTCACCCTCAATTTCACCTATTTTTCAGCTTAACCAGTTTTACTGCACAGCAGTGTAGTGTGACTTTAAAATATCTGTATTTGAACAGACATTCATGTGCAATTACAGAGAAGTGCAGTTGTTATTTGTAACATTGACAATGGCTTTTTTCTAAATTGTGGCAGTGTGATAGTGAGACAAACTGAAGCAGCTAAATGGCATTCAACCAAAAATACCATCCTATAATGGTAATAATGTCATCCTATAATGTCACTTGACTTTGACATGTGCAAATGTCATTATTTATTATGAAATGAAGCAGTGGAGCAAAGTAATAACACAGAAAAGAGAGAGACAGAGGATGGAGCACAAGAGTTCAGGATATACAAACAAAAAAAAAACAAAAAACAAAAAAATAAATACACAAAAGGCCAAACACAAATGAACTGAAAGAAGCACTCCCTAGTGACCGAACAATGAGCCCCGTTCAGTGCTGCTGTGGTGGTGAGAACACACATTGTGATGCAGAGTCAACAGTGAATGTGTTGCCTCCTGATTTACTAACCTCACAGACTGGTGTTCTGCTCAAGGATGACGATAAATAATCATCTCTTCTTCTAATCTGTTGTGCATTAGAAGGTTTTCAGTGGCCTTAAGAAGATTTAGGTAGCCATATTTTTAATGTCATTGAACCTGTAAATTTGATTAACCTTTCTGGAATCATACAAATTATATCTTTTTTAGTTTGTTTTATGCCTTGAATGGTCACACAGTTTCATCCACTTATTTAAGATTTACTGTAAAAAGAATAGGGGATGATCATTGTCAGTAATTTCTTCATATATTTCAGTACATAATTTATTTTTTATGGGAGTGATATTTTGCTATTTTGAATGGAATTATGCATTTTAAAACATTTTTCTGTGGTCTACATAAACTGTAAATGCTATGTTTGGGTCTGAATTCTTCATTAATTAAATTCCACAGGCCCATCTTCAACCCTATTTCTGAGTTATGACAGGAAAAAGGTTGTTTTGAGCACCGGCCCTTTAAATGCAAATGAGCCACTTCACACACCACCCTCTCCAGGTTGACTGTGCACTCTGTCCTGTTCAGCCACTTGTGTTTGTTAATACCACTAACAACTGAACATTTAAGGTAATCAGCTCGAAGTTTGGTCATATTTTCTGTACGAACTACAACCGCTGCTGCTGACAAACAATTACAGGAAACTTCATAAAGTATATGAGGCTCCCCTTGAAATTCTGCTGTCTTTGAGTTTCGTTGAACCTCATTTCAATGCCAGACCTTACATGTTTTATTTGCTTCTGAATTTGTTCCATCTATAACTAGTTATGTCATGACATTTGCACATATAAGGTCAAGACTACTGATGAACAGTTCTCTGAGTACTCTGAGTATTCTGCTGTTATGATGCTGGACAAGACAAGTTTAAAAAAAAAAAAAAAAAGAAGGAATTAAAACGAGTTGTGGAAATCCACTTGATTTTTGCCAAAATGAATATAAAGATAGCTTTGCAGCACCTGGAGGGTTCAAATTAAAACTTTTTGAACTGTTAGGGTCCCCAAATACACAAGTAAAGGTACCAAAGACTAATAAAAGTGGGTTTAACAAAATATGACCTCTTTAAGTTTATTATGTTCAATCTGTCCCTGTACTTTTTTTGTTTAAAAAATCTAAATATCACACAGAAATGCAGTTTGTATTTTGGGGCATTCGTGTGCTCAGTGGCTCTTCATTATTCCTTATTCTGTGTATGTGTAAGTAAACTATGGGTAGGGTTATACTGCAGTAGTAGCACGAAATGAACAGAAAACACCACTGATTGCTGTAAACAATTCTAAATATGATCATAAGTACTTTTAGTGTGGAATAATGAGTGTTCAGGAAAAAACCAGGCAGTTGTGTGCACACACAAAAGCCCAGTACAAAGCTGATGGTGGTTTTGTTTTGTCATTTCAGCTCTCTTTGTGTTGTTCTCAGGGAGAGATTTAGTCTAGAATTTTTACGTAATGTAAAAACACTGACAAAATGCCATAACTAAAAAGCTAAACAAAAATGGTTGCTGCTGTTCGTGTAAGTTCCTTTTCTTTTCATTATAGGCAGCCATCAATGGAGTCATACCACAGGAGAACGGCATCTTGCAAAGGTAATGATTGTTTCCCCACATTTAATTTACTGTAAATCAGAAAGTTGAGTTGACCTTAGATCACAGTAGGGGAACCACTGAAGGCCATGCACTGTTTCACTGCACTATCGATATTTTCTAAAATGCTATCCAATGTTGTCTTAAGTTCGAAGATCAGCGTGATGAGCATCAACATGCCTCGGTGTTGTTACTGTCACAGTAGAATGATCCTGTTACAAACAGTCTCATTGAACAGTGATAAGTGATGATGTAAGATTAAAGTATATTTAATGTAGATTACCACATAAACCTGCAGTGCTTTTCATCACTGCTTAAAAACATATGCATAATGACTTTTGTGCATGTTTAATATTTTTGGACTACAGACCTTGGCATGTACACTTCTGGTGTTGCAGGATGTACCTCATGATGGAGGTTTTGTCTAATTACAGGCATTTTCAGACATATAGGAGGCTTAAATATATGACTAACGGCTGATCAGATTGTGTTGGTTGTGACCTAGTGGCTTCACTTTTACAACATGAAATGACATGAGGTCATTTATTTTTAGTCATTTTGGGCTGACAGGAGAGTGCCGCAGAAGGAAGGTGTGTATTTTCTAATTCTGGTGGTTTTCCCTCCAAACTTTGGCTCCTGCAGCTTTAGAGAAACTTTAAAGAAATACAGGAAATATGTAAGTGTTACTGATGTTGCAGCAGTAAGATGGAAACTCCATCTCAGTAAAATCAAAATGAATCAGACAGTTAGTTTAGTCTTCAACTAAATTATATTGAGTATCACTTCTTCACCAATTTAGACATTTAGGTTTTAGATTTTGACTCAAAAATGGTGAGGAATACAGGTAAACCAGACAGCAGAAGTCATCTACAAATGTTTTCATAATTGTGTTCTCACTCAGCATGAAGAACAAGCATGCACTTGATGACAATTGGTCTTTTTTTTCTCTAAAAGGCTGTGCAGTGATATCTTAGATGGATAAGATCAGTGCAACTTAGAGGTATGTGTCATGGTGTTTTATTTTGCAGGGTTTTTTGTTAGTTTTTTGTTTTTTTGTTTTTTTTACACCAGAATGAAAATACAGGGCTCAGCAGTAAGTAAAATGCCATATTTGACAACTAAATCTAGAAACTCAGTTACCTGATTGATTAAAAATAAATCAAATCCATTTTTGTTTTTCTTTTGGGACTAATAATAAAAGTAGGTAAGGAGTGAGTTTTGTGCTTTTCCTCTCATTGCTATGGAGACTTGTCACTTATTAGAAAAACAGTGTTAGGTAAAGACACAAATGAGCTGAAGGACAAGCCATTATTTCAATTATCTTGGAAAAAGGCATTTAATCAGGTACTATTTATTGCGTGATCATTTAGTTTGCTGCAAGTTATATTTCCAAAAATTGTCACCTGAGTGCCATAAGAACAACACTATAAATAAAAACTGGCAGTCATTACATCTTACTTTACTTGACTTTCCTACTGTGGAAAAAATCTGAATATATTCATACTTCTGTTCCTAGCCTAAAGAATAAGAATGCATGTGATGGCAGTTGGTGCAGACTAGATGAAAATGTACTTTCTGTTTCACCTGCATCCACGGTGAAGTAGTCTTTGAATGTTTTCTATATTTTGTTTTGTTTTATTCAGGATGTGTCCAGTCGGTAACAGTAACATGGACGCTGGTAGTTGGAGGTTGCATCTCCTGCTGTGGTTTCTATTCGGCTGTTTAATAGACAAACAATATAAAAGACACTGCAAACTCAGGAAAACTTGGTGCCAAGAATAGAGTTGTAGACAGTTTCTGAAAAGAAAAGGTTTCTTTGACAGGCTTTGTGCCTTTAACGGTTAGTGTACACTCATGAATGCACTGAACTGATCTGAACCCACTCAGACTGGAGGCGTTCTGTTAAACCGTTGTGTGTTTTGCTCACCCTTGTGTGCATGTGAGCGCATGCATATGTGTCGGAGCCCAGTTCAGGCCCTTGGGTCATGAGAATATTGCTGGGCCCTCCTTAAGGGCACACATTGCTGTGAATGGAGGCTGGATAGCAGCATGACCAGCAGCCAACACATTTACTAAGTGGCTGGCACTGGTATGAGCAGGCAGCCCACTGCCCAGTAAACAGACTCTGATGATGTGACCTGAGCTGGTGCCAGTGGGAAGCAGTGCCAATGCTCGCCTAAAATGTGTTCCCTCCTCCCTGCTGTCCTCTTTACTCAGCAGGTTGGGAATTTTAAGAAGCTTGTGTTGTTGATCAGTCCCCAACATTCCTTAGGACATCAAAACTATCCCCTGGCAGGACTTAATAAAAATTCACAATCCTTTGTTAAACTTTGCCTCTTAACCAGTCTCTGTGGGTGACGGGCTTAACAGTTGACCCTGTTTGGAAACACCATCAGGTTCTGCAGGAGAACAGCGCCATCTAGATGTAGAGCAGCAGTGAACTGTGTCCAAACAGCAACAACAGACATCGTAACGGCCGCTGTTGTTTCAATGCCAAGTTTAGGTGCAAGTGCACTCAGGGTCTCTTTTTTAACTTGTTGTGAGAAGTCTGGCTATAAACAATGTTTCTCACAAACTTAAAGGAATTGTAAGAGTCCTGTTGGTAAGATTTGTTTAATATCGTGGCCTTCTTTTCTGTCCACAAAATATTTGTGACATGTCATCAGCACACACATTATTAACTCAAGTACACATACATGTATAAAAAAGGAGTAAAAGGTTAAACTTCTGCACTGACCTGTAAAAATGACAGTAGCAGCTTTTTCTCAGATGTGTGGAAAGATAAGTGAACTTATTTATGTCCCGCAAAGATGATCAAGCCATTACCTTGGGTATGATGTGCAAATCACTTTTCACTGTAAGCAATGAAACCCAAACCAGGTTCCAATCTACCTTCTATGTTGTTTTTGTCTTGTTGGGGCTTTTATGTTTGTTGTATGATGTTCACCAACGGATGCACCAGTACGTGAGCTTTTCTGTTGTTAATCCATCCATGTTGGTTTTAAATTTGTCTTAATCTTGGGAAGATGGGCAAATTTATAGAGAATACAAATTACCAAGAATTCCTCTCATGTGCATTAGAACAAAAGGAATATTTTGACAATGTAAAAAGTTTAAAAGAGTATAATAGAGGATAAATACTCAATAAAAATTTAAATGAAACTCAGATACATGATAGTTGTGTTTTGTGTCTAATACTATCTCCACAGCCAATGCTTATCACATTCAATGAATATAGATAAAATGTCCTGGATATTTACATGTTATCATGAAACCAGGATGTGGTCAAATTTTTTCATCTCACAAAAAAATAAGTTGTGTTGTTACAACCGGTAACTTCAGTGAATGAGGTTAAAGCTGATATTTTACATATACGGAGTCTGTATTTTATCATTATGTCGCAGGTGATCAGGTCTGATTTCATTCTGATTTGTAACGTTTGGTTTCATTTGATGCCGTTCTGGCCCAGTTTGTTTGCAGAGGGTATTGGTGGCTGATGACAGTCAGCCTCCACCTCTGTACACTGGCCTCTCTAATGTGGGGGGGTGTATGAAATACAGCCTTTGTGGAGACACTTGCATCTGGCACTTGGTCCGTTTCTGTTCTACTCTCTTGTTGCTGGACAGTTGCTACTTGCACTCAACAGAACAAAAGGCACACTTTGTTCATGGTTTGCAGAGAAAGCACATCATTTATAGTGTTGTGTGAAAAAGACATCACATATATAACATATATTGAATGAGGACTGAAGGAAAGTCATCCGTTATCCAGAAAAAAGGTTTGAGTTTCTTGCTTCACCAAATAGAAATTTTGCTGGAATTCTGTTTTTTGTTGTGGCTTTTCTGTCAGTTTTGGTCAGTTCTGCTAACTGACTTCATCCATCTTAGCCCTGATAAACCACCCTGACATGTTGAGGTTTTAACTGAAACCTTCACCTGTTCACGTCATTTCTAATGTTGTCTTCTCTATGTAGTAACTTTTCCAGTGAGGCAAGTCAGGCCAATGTCTTTGGACCTCCCAGCCAATCAGAAGCAGCCGATGCAGCCGCCGGAGGCACTGTCCCTCCTCTTTCCTCTTCGTCTTCATCCTCTTCTCCTCCATCGTCTTCGACCTCTGCTTTTTGCCCCGTCAGCCCCACTTCCCGACACATTGTAGAACGCCAGCCCCGGATGCTCAACTTCAGGGTGGAGTACAGGCAGCGCTCAGTAGAGCTGGTACTGGAGGAAGGCAGCACTGTGGGTGAGTACTACACACTACTACACACACTACTGTTCATAAATATGTGCATCTGTATTATCAATCCCCTTCACAGGCTGTTTGTGTATTCTTAACTGGAAACTTCATTGTCCATTCCATGGATTGTTTTTGTCTTATGACATTCACAGGAGAAATTAAAAACATCCTTGAGACAGAGCTTGGTGTTCCAGTGTCCAAAATGCAGCTGAAAGGATGGAAGAGTGGAGATGTTTCTGACACTGTGAGTTAATTCTACAAACACAACCAGTCAATGAAAAGAGAAGAAAAGCACTAACAATATCAACAAAATCTTTTCTTTTTTTCTTTGTAGGGGTGAAAATTTTGATTATTTTGAAATTTAAGCTATTAAAATGCAGTGTTTTCATCATAAAACAACCTAATTCCCCATCACACTACACTAGAATTTAGCAGTTTTTCTTTAGAGCTAAACTGACTATAAAACTGCAGATCTGGTGTTTCATGATTAAAGCTGTGTATGATGTTTGGCACCAATTTTTCATCCAATCTGTAAAACCCGAGTCATAGCCTAAGAATCACGAATCCATCAGTCTTTGATTACGCACTGCATCCTCAGTAGTAAGAGACAATAAAGCCGTTTCCGTGTTTGTTACCACTACGGCCATACTGCAGCTGCGTGCAATCCCGGAAAAACCAGAGTGACGGTTTCATTTAGGTTTCAGTTTGGTATGTAATCAAATGGAGTGTTTTGTGGTGGAGTACACTTTGAAGTTGTTCACCGTGAGGAAAGGGATTAAGGTGCGTAATCATGGAAAGACTAACAGATTCGTGATACTAAGGCTATCACTTGGGTTTTACAGATTTGATGAAAAATTGGTGACGAACGTCATACACAGCTTTAAAAAAGATTGCTAACTTTTGAAAGTTGCCAAAAAAGACCCTTGGTCCCCTGTGTCCCTGGTCCTGGGGTCTCTATCATGATTTCTAATTTAGATGTTGGTGAGGTAACCTGTGCTTCAAATGATGAATTTTAATTAATGGTTAACTTATCCTGCAAACCCCACAGAATATGCCAGGTAGTGGATCAAATGTATATTAAAGCACCATCTAAATCAGTTATCCTTGAAGGTCCCATTGGACTTGTGCATAGAGGTAGTAATAGCAAAATACCGACGTTCTGCACAGAAAGTCAGAGGGTCACTGAGAAAGAGGAAGACTTTCTTTATCATAGAGTCAATAAAAAAAGCCTTGTCTTGTTGATTACGTTGAGGTCTTTGTGATTGTTGAGCTGGGAAACGTAAAGTGGTCTGTTGAATATGTTTCCTGGTTTGGTCCAGGTCATGGAGCTCGAGGATCAACATTAACCAGCAGACAGACAAGATTTCAGTATGCTACCAAGTACTATAAGATACCTCCTTTTCACTGCAGACAGCTATGTTGTAAATCTAAAATCAGTGAGTGTAATGTTGACGTTAATGGCCACATGTTGGTTTTCATGTTGAACCAATTCTAGCTGTAGCAGTGGAATTTGACAGTTAACTAACTGCTGTTGACATTGTGTGTGCTTGTGTAATCAGACGGTGTTGAGGAGTTTACACCTTCCCAAGAACAACAGCCTCTATGTCCTGACTCCAGACATCGCCCCTACTGCCAGTACCAGCAAAAACAGGTAACAAACCAAGCACTCAGTTTCCTTTGAATCTCCAAACCTAAGACCAACCCACTCTTGCCATATTGTGGTTGTAATATCTAGTAGTGAACACCAGGTGGCGGTTTGTGACCAGTAGTGGTGAAGCAGCTGTCAGAAGAATGGAGCCAACAAATGCGGGTTTCAGTGGTATATTAGGAGACATTTGACCTGCCAGTGCAGATTCATTTCCTCACAACTGTTGTGACATTTTGGAAGGAGCGTCCACAGCTGCAGCCTCCGTACACTGAGTAAATAATAATTCGCTCCTCCTTTGTATCTTTCAGCTTTGTTGCTATAAGGGGATTTTTCTATTTAGAGCCCAGGTGTATAATTTCCATGTTAAAGGTCTGTTTTTGTTTTACTTTTTTAGTTTTTTCTACAAAGTACCAATCCGTCAGTACCCAGTGATAATAGTGATTTGGTGCCAAAGCTTCATTAAGTCAGTGTTCTCTATACAAAGGTTGGGTCTCCCATCTCGGCGAAAGCTCAGTATTATTAGTAACCAGTCCTTTGTGAAATGTCAGGCTACTCAGTTTAAAGTCATAGCAGGAATACAATCACAGATGGCAGCTGAAAATGTGAATGTCCTTTCATTAATCTGTCAGGTAAACATCATTCACAGAAAAATATCAGTGCATCAAAGTCCTCTCCTCAGTCTGTCTGCGTTTTCCAGAAGGTGACCAAAACTGATTTCTATTTTAAATTCATTTTTATCACATATCAGTATGTGCATTTCTTGGATGCCATCTGTTTTACATCACTGCATTATTTTATATACTTTGAAATGAGAGATATTCTTAGGTTCAGTGAAAGAGATCAAGACAATGTATTTATTAAAAGGCTTACACTTTTAGATGCTGCAGATGAACAGTTATTCTCTAGGGATAATAGTGTCTATGCATGAACAAATGAAGATTAAACCAACGGGGAAATTTCATGAAATTACAGTCAAATGTTGATGAACAGTTTAATTCTGTGGAAGGAATTTTATGTAGTATTTTTGTAAATGTTCTTCTATTCAGCTTAACTAGAGCCTGAGTAACATTATCACTAAACCTCTTAGAGTAAAGCGTTAAAGTTATTTTAATCTTTGTGTTTTCTTTACTGTACTAACAAGTTTACATTTTAAATGACAAGATTGTGACAAATTTTAGCAGTGCTCATCTCCAAAGGGCAGGAGTCTTGTATCATCTCCACAGCGATGGTACCAGTGTGATTATTAGGGATAGATTACAAAAGAAATGATATTTTACTGTAGCCATCCCACAATTCCTTATGTCAGCAGCTGAACAGGCATCCACATGTCAGCAAAACACTTGTTAAAGAAGTCATTTGGCAGTTTGCCGTGTTTCCTGCTAGTTGGGCTAAGTGGTAGTTATATTGTGTTGGCAGCTAATGGCCCTCATCTGCCCCCCCCCCCCCCCCCCCCCGGTCTTCTCACTCCCTCACTAACCGCTGGGTCTTTTTAGCAGCACCATTGCCATTTCTCCAAGTGTCATCGATATCATTTTGGGTGTCAGGAGCTCATTATTCTGCATCAGCTATTTTTTTTCTTTTTTTGTATGGGCTTATGATGGGGGCGACAGTTTTGACTGAATGAAATGGGTGGTCTTCTGTGTGTATGCGCATGCTTTTTTTTTTTTTTTTTTGTGAGGATAAAATGTCTGTATGCATGTGGTGACCCTGCTGTCATAAGGGGAGATGATAGGTGACACATCTCCCCTGCAGAGGGACCAGACAAGCTGTTCGCCTGCAGTAAAAATAAACCATGGTCGCGCCATACATCCACAGTACATGCAGTGTGTGCCAATTTATCGCAACACACAGAGAAGGGGGGGGGCACAAACTCATATAATTGAACTATTAACATTTATTTGTTGAACACCATCTCTCTTTAAGTAATTTCTTAATTTTTATTTTGGAAAACCACCTAAAAAAGCTGTGTTTGATGGCATAAACATGAACTTCAGTACCTCTAACACAATTACAGCGACTTTCCTTTTAAACTTGGCAATCGAAGTGCACTTATTTACTCACTTTTAGGTCCAGATTACAACAGCACAGCCTCTGATAAAGTTACCAGTGTCAGTTTTATTTTCACTTTAACGAATTAACCAAATAAGCAACCAACACATGTCCTTCGACCAAAAAATAAAATGCTTTGTGGAAAAAAAAAGTAGTCTAAAAAAACAGTACGATTGCTGATTTCTTTCATCTATGCAAAGTCTTGTTTTTCAATTTTCATTATTATAATATAGTTTATATATATTATTATAATAAGCCAATAAATAAAATAGGAATATGCTTCTAAAGCTGGCAGTAGTAGCTACCATGGCTTGGTAGAAGAACATCATTAATCACACTAGTTTTATCAGATTTCCATTTGTCATTTTAGAAAGGTTGTTCAAAATAGCCTCAACACATTAAATGATCAAAACTCAAATTTTTTTGGGTTACATTGGCCTTATTCCTATATAAACTGTTCAAAAAAGTTAAGGCCCACTTTTTGCTACTCAAATATTTCATGAAACTGCTGGTTGCAGCTGTTTTATTTAGTGTTTTGGTACTGTTGAGCCTGTCTGTTAATATATCGACGACATCTAGACCTCAGAACCACCTGGAGGTGAGACAGGCCTGTAGATAGACTCATAGTTTTTATTCTAATGCTTCTGACATTGAAGTTTTCTATTCCAAATTTTTGTAACAGTTTTTAATGCACACTTATGTTATGAAACAAGGTAAAATTAAAAGAATGTTTAAATATTACTGTAATTATGCAGTAACTTTTTGACAACAGATCCCACATCAAGATATTATTTTTACTGAGATTTTGAAAAAGGCACATTGAATAATCACCATATATTAAAACAGGTCTGTTTTCCCTGAGAATAGTTAAATCTGAACGGACACTTAATCCACACAAAGTTATTTTCCCCCATATTTATTTGCTTCAAATTGTTGCTCAGTTAAAATGCAAATGTCCCATAAATGGTAATATCTCTGGCAATTACACACACACACACACACACGCATATATATGTAAATCAAACCGACTGATTAAATAGTGCTGCACTGTCATTATGATCCTGCTGAGTAAACTCCTCTTAGTTGCTTGTTTGATTAGAAATAAATCTGGAGGCTTTGGGAGATTTTCCTCTGAGCATCAATCCATCTCAGGTAGTTATTTAGTTAGAGGTGTGATGTGCAGTTAGTACTGCAGTGTTAAAGCCTGGTCTAAAGAAGGTTTTTCTCTGTGGCCATGTTGATGACTGTCTGTGAATACAAGAGGGTGTTGAGGAGGACCTAATCTCCTGCATAAATGATAAGGTCCTGATGAATATTTCAATGGAGCCTGTTTCCTTCCTCGTTCATTCTCCGCTCTAGCTTTGGGAGGGAAGCGTGTTTGCCAATGAAAGGTTATTCTAATTTAAACTCACACTTTTGAAATTTCTAAAATTATGCATTAGATTTTGTGCTTTTTTCTTTTTTAAATTGGGCTTCCCTCCATCCGTCACCTTGTCCTGGGTGTCAGCTGTTCTGTTGTGGACGTGCAGACACATTACAGAGGTGGTTAGCAGGTGGGCTAAAGCAACGCTGAAGGAGAGTAGACAGTGTTAGAATGCTGATAAACTTTTGGAAAAGATGGCAGAGCAAAACAGAGTGGAACCTGAGCGGTTTCGCATCCTTCTTCTTTGTTGTGGGTGCAAAATGTGGAGGAGGTAAGAAGACGTTGTGTGTACCTCATGACCTTCACTGTGCTGGAGGCAAATAGCCAATCAGCATGGGTGTTTTATGTGTTAAGGTGTTTTTCTAAAAACTGACACATACTGTGTGTTGGTGACTGTGTGGGCGGTTGGGAACAGTATGTGTGTATGGGTATTTGTGTTTTGCGGGCACATGTCACATTGTGTGTGTGTGTGTCTGGCAGTGCTAGTTTAATAAGGTCTAGAGTCTGCTCTGTGCCGTGGGGACTCGCAGCTTAGGCGATGGGCTTACCTCAGAATGAAACCAATCTGTTTAGCCTGTTCTCCTCCTCTGCAAAATGCTCCATTTTCTCTGTCCATAAAGTTAAATGACATTTTTCCTACTGACACCCCCTCGCTGTGTCAAGTACCTCCCAAGATGTTGCGGGCCGACCTAGATGTCACTGTGTGTGTGTGTGTGTGTTGAGACAAAGAGACCTGTGAAGGCAGAAGCAAACACAGAGACATCCACATTTCAACCCTATTCTGCTGTAGGGCCTGTGTCTTCAGGAGACAGCTGCTTTGAAAACACCGGCAGTAAAAGCATTGGAGACACAGGGATATTGTGCTCAAAACACCGGTGTCCTGTTTACATATAAGGCAGCAGGACTCCAAATACAGACAGCAACTAATAAGAAAATGACTCATTAAGAATGACAGTAACCCCCTTCATACTGCATGCATTTGATATTTTTAATTTCTATATTTGTACTATAGAACACAATGAGGGATCCTGTTTTTCAAAGTAAATCTTGAACAGAACTCCCACGTACACACCAAATGGCTCGCCGATCTGCCATAAATGACTGATGAGATGTTCCCTCTTTGCTTGGAAGGACAGAGTAACACTTCCACTCAGTTTACCCTCTATCTCTGTCTATTTAGGAGTCTAGTTGCCTGCCAGCAGTAGCTCGGGACTGTGTCCAAACATAATCATGATATTAGCTAGATCCTTATTTATGTGTCCTTACCCCTTTCATTTCTCCTCTCTCTCTTTTCCTCTCTCACACACACATGCACACACATACTCTCATATCCTTCTGCTCAGCCCCATTACATATGCATTCATCCTTCCCACTCCACACATTTCCAATCTTCTCCAGTTAGCTACAACAAACATTACATTTACATATTGATTTCGTAGTTTTAGTCAATGTAAATATGCTGTCATTACAGTAAATTTGAGCTTCTGTTAACATAAGCTCGTCCAGATCTGCGCAGATTAAGGGTGTGATTGCATAATTAATATGTGCGCTACATATTAATTCCCCCATCCCTCTCTTTCTCTCAACTCTTCCTCCTCTCCTTGGGTTCTGAGCCCTGATTAAGTGCCTGCTTCGGCCCTTAAGCCTCCCATTGATATTCAGCCGCACAGACCCAGCGTTTGCTCAAAATGCTACTTAACCTCACAGCTTATTGTAAATGAAGCATCCAAAAGTTGATTCCCCCACCTCCTCCTCTCTACGTGAAACACACAAAGTGTCTGCTTTTGCATTGCTCACGTGTCTCTGACATGGCTGGAAGTTGCCGAGCAAGTTGCGACGGCATTCTAGCAAGTCTGCTGATGCGGGGCCTCTTGGGCAAAGCCATGTTTCTCCTAATATGTCTATAATAACAATGAAGTCTGCTCATTGCATCCACTGTTTGACTGTTACCATCTTAGACCACTAATCAGCTGAAAGCCATTGAAGTGATTTACACTTAGTGAACTGGATTTTATTTCTTTTAAAAGTAGGTCAGTAATTAGCACATATATATTGTTTTCATCCCCATTTTTTCTGTAGAAATATGTTTAAAAAAATTTCATCCCTGCTTTTACCTTACCCTTACAGTAAACGGAGTGAACATCATAAGTGTTTCATATTTCATTGAGTATGACTGAAATTAACATTAAAACAAGTTAGTTGACATACAAAAACCTTGTATCATCAATGTACATAAATCCACTTTTATATCATTTACTCCTTTTTTCTTGGCCCAAACAAAAACTTAAAATCACATATTGGTGTCACCATGGCAACAGCCAGTCTGCTATATCTATTTTACAACACCTGTCAAAATATTCATGCAACATCACATATCTACTTTTCCTATTTTTTTTTTGGCCCACAACCTCTACCCCCACTTCAGAATGAGTACACCTCTCACTTTAGGGTCAACTGTAGCTGGACTATAATGGCATAATAATACACATCTGAAAAAGGCTGTCATAAAGAAATGATAGTTGACAATCAGTTATTATACAAATAATTGTGATTAATTATTCAATTGTCTGGTTCTCTTCATTGTATGCCACTAGTGTAATACACATAGTACACCTTATGAAGAAGAGCCATTCATTGGCATTGGAATCTGGAAGACAGATGGCAGTGTCTGATGTTTATCTCTTGTGTGTGTGTGTGTGTGTTTTAAAGGTTGTTTCATAAATTTGTTTGATTTGAATCTGTGCTCATTTCAAAGATGGTATGATGAAGGCCTTGACGACTAAGAACAGTTCAATTATTTTTGTGTAATGAAAATTTTTCTGCTTCCTGGGCACAAAAGGGGAATAAATAACAGCAACAAAACACACACACAAAAGTGACTTCAGTATTTACATTGGATATATTTTATATGTAACATTTTCTACAGCTTTGAAAATAATTTTTGTTTTTCTGAAACCAATTTATCATAAGTGTGACCTGTAAATTCATAAAGGTGCAAATGCGAGGCAGAAAAATGGACAAAATCCACATACAATTTTAACAAAGAAATAACTGTATTTAATTTAATGAAAACAAAATCCCAATTTTCTTAGTAATAAATAACAAGACCAGACTACCAAAAGGTCATGTTGAATGACTGAACTGAGTTTCTATAAAAACTCCCAGATGGTTGAATAATCATGAATAACCGTTTAGAAATCTATAAGTCACCTGGAATGGATGGCACATGTTTTCGCGCACCTTTTTCATTAAAACCTCTTGGTGTGGTCAAGTTTTGTCACTGTATATGACAATGAATTCTTGTTTTGGATGCATGGTTTGCATTCCCAGTGTGAAAGCTGCTCCAGGGTTTATTCCATAATAGCATCAGGTTTGTTAGCGATGAAAGCCCACTGATGGACTTCCTGCTGTTTCTGTGCAGGTGGTCATAGCTGTGGTAGCCTGCTGTGCTGAGCAGAGCTCTGGCCAGGCTTGTTAAGACACAACCAGTGAAATGGGCGACGAGCCCCCAGAGGTGGCACCCACCTCCCTCTGCCCGCAGAATACAACAACTTAACAAGTTGCAGCCTGCCCTTTACTTGACTCAGTGGCTGTTAGTGCTTATGATTTGTTGTTCTTTGTGCCCTGTCTTTTCTCTCTACGTCATTTTCCTGCTCTGTCCTTCCTAATATTTCCTCTGTATACATCTCTTTCTCTTTTGTGAGTTTTATTGTGTGCATCCCTATTCATTGCGGTTTTCATTTTGCCCTGTTCTTACAGTGCTCTTCAAGAGTCATTAAACCAGAACTTCCTTCTGGTCATCAGTCACCGTGAAGCCCAGAGGGACTACAGTCTCAACTTCCCCGGCTCCAGAACCATACAAGAGGTACAACACAGACATTCACGCACACAAAAAGTCATCAAAAAGTCACTTTGTATGCACAGACACTGACAAAATACTCCTTCATGGAGTCCCACATACATATTATTATTGCACCTGATTCAGGATTCCCATAACACAGCATTCATTCTATTTGCTAGTCTATCTTCGCCATCGATTCATTATTCATCACAAATGATCACATTTCCGAGCACATAATTACTCTCACAGCTGCGGTCTGGTAAATCCCCCCTCTTTTCCTCTTCACCCCCCCATCCACTCGCTGTGTCTTTCTCCCTCTCCGTCTGTAGTCTCAGCAGTCGAGGAGCCACTTTAAATGACTGAACCTTGTTTGATCTACGCATGCAGAAGCAATGGAAAAAGACAGTGTCCATTCATTTCTGTTATCTGGAACTAAACAGTAGATTCTGTGGCCTATGAAATATTTATCATTACTCATACTAGGCCCAGCGTGAATTACTATCACATCTCCATCTTGGTTTGAGGTTGATGAGCAGGAGAATATATGTACGTACTTGCTTGTGCATGCCGATGAGTGAAAGAGTGCGTCTGTGTCAATGTTTGGCCTCATGAGTTGAAATCAACACTTTTCTACCTATGCACAAAGACAACCGTGTGCACATGTACCTGTCCCATGCCCCTCACCTTCCACATGCAGAGGATGAGTTGAACAGGCATCATTCATTATTCACAGTAGGTAACCTGCTCTCACCAGTGAGAGGAAATACACTCCCTAAAGACTGACCAGTAACAACAGAGAAGACCCACTGATCATAACCCACTGGTGAACCAAGTGCTTATGATTGGCCTACATATAGAGTAGAACAAGCATCCCACATTTGATAAAATGTATGGATTGGACACACGCTGTCTGATTAGTTGTACATGAAGTTACCAACTTAATGTAGCTGAAATATTACAGAACTGGTAGATTAAATAGAGAGTTTCTATTTTCTTTGATCTGACAATAAGGTGAAAGTTTGGGACAGTGAATTAGGTATTTCATTTAGAGGGGGCTCGGATACAAAACAATAATGACAGATGTCATAATTTTATATTGCTATAAATATCATTGCAATGAAAGTGTTTGTTTCATCTAAATGGTTCATTTAATTTACATTGTAGTAGTTTACAAAATACTTCAGGTTATTTTTACTTTTATTCAACAATGAAATTTCTTTGTCATTATAATAGTGTTAAATGTTCTGCATTTCTCTATACTCTATAATTCTGATGAAATATTTGTTACATTCTAACCATAAATAGTCATAACTGTTTGGTTTCTTCTACTCTCACTTAGGAAGAAAAATCAGCCATTAAACTCAAAGAAATATTGGTTTGACATTTATCATGATAATTATTGATATGAACTGACATTTTGATCATGGTAATGTTTCAAATCAATAGCATTAGGAAATCCTACAAGCTGTAAGTGTGATGTGTCCCAATATTTTTTTCCATCTTGTGCATCAGGTACAAATATCAATTGATAGTAATAATTTATTACTAATAATTGTTATTCATATTATTTCTAACTAAACTAGATCGCTACCCCCTTGCATAGAGTATGTAATTAGCACCAGGAGTATTTTATGTTTTTCCTTGAAGACGTCCTTCATATGTCATGAGACAGTGAAAACTAATACATAAATAACACTCTGACATTTAATATCGTAATTTGAGTGAAAATAATCAAAAGATAAAAATCTCTTCTCCTTAGATTGTTTTTGGTTTTATGTTCAGTTCCACTTGTTGATTAATTACCAGACATTCACTTAAATGTTCACTTCAACAATCATCCACTTACACAGTAAGAAATAATTAATTTCTCACACAAATATAAAATAATAACACCTAATGTGCTGTCAGTGTCAGATTGTTATGAGATCACATTGGCTGCTTAATCAATTTTTTTCTGTTCCTAACGATCCAAATAATACTGGCCTTTAGAAATCCACCACTAGGCAATCTTAAGTTTCCATGTTGGGCCTCCATACTAGATCACAATTTTGTCATCCAAAATTTTTGTCATTTCATTCTCTTTTTGCTCTTCTACATGGCTGTTATATTCAGATTTTTGGTGAGTACAGACACTTTTCCCCTTTAGCACATTAATATGACAAAACCCCCAAATTTGTCCAACAAATGTGGATTATTGTTAACTGTGACGGTTACAGATCACAGTGGTCAAATGTTATCATTGTTTTTGAGCAGAGGGGTAAACTAAATGTTTTGTGACACACTACCATGAAAGATGCTCCTTCTAAGTTTCTTAAGCAGCTTCAGCCTGGCTTTTCTGTACGGGTGAAGATTACACTAATAATAATCAGGCTGCTCGCAGCACTTGTAGTGGTGCTAATTGAACAGATTAGTTTAACCAACATCTGAACTGGAGGAGGCAGCCTCCCTGTTTTTTTTCCCCTCTCTCCTCCCTCGCTCTGTCCTTTTTCTCCGCCCTACATCATCCACCTCTCTCACTCTCTTCTCAGGCAGATGGTTTTGATGAGCACCCACTGTGAACCTTAAGTGTTTTTGCTGGGATTACAAACACTGGGGAGGCGTCCCTGTGGTGCGACAGGGAGGGGGGTATCGTGGATGCAGAAAAGAGGCAAAGGACCACTGGCTTGGTGGGGGTGCTGGAAGAGGCCATAGGGGCTGGAGTAGGGACAATGTGGCTTTAAACAGGCCTCTATGTCGCTGTCTTTCCCTTACGCATGCTTGTCTTTAGGCATCCCAAGGCCCCCTGCAGTGAAAATGAGGCCCAGAACTTTAACCTGCATAGATCTGGACTCTGTTTGCCCTGTTCCCTTTACATATTTACTCTTTTATTTAGGGAACAGAGCTTGTCCTTTTCTTTTTTATTACTGTAATGTGTTACATATCCTCTCATTTAAGTGAGACTCTTATAAAACATTATGTTGAGCCACAGATCCAAATGCAGTTAGTAAATTTAATTAGTTATGGAAGATAACCTATATGATTCATAATCACAAACTCATTTTTGAGTTTTTGCATGAAAGGATAGACAGAAAAGGGAAAGAGAGAGTATTTGTCTCATCATTATAGGACTTGAGAATGCAACAAAGAAGTAACACCATATTCAGACAGCCTGACTCCCCTTTCTACTCATACTGTGTCCACTCAGACACATATGGACTCCACTACAGAGCACCTTTCTCTCTCCATTCTCCTTTTGTCTTAGCTGCAGACTAGCTGATGGTCTCTGCTTGTGCATATCAATAGGGAGAGAGTCCTGTCTTCTTGTTTGTCTTTGCCTAAGGCTCTGGCTTTGCCTTGTGGCTCTCAGAGAACTGCCCTTGCCCCTCCCTTTCTATCCCTTCATTCCCCTCATCTTTCTCTCAGTGTTCCCTCTCTACCTTCTTTCTTCTCCATCTCCAGAGCGCAGGGTTGTGTAGACTCTGATTGGCTTTAACAGACAAGAGTGCGGGGTAAGTTGCTGGCTAGCTTGTCAGCTAAGCTGGAGAGCAAATGTTTGCCAGGGAAGGAGAGGGTAGAATAGGGAGAGCCGCTGGGTCTTGAGTTGTCCGTGACCAGACCAGTTGTCCTGGGGATTTCCCCCCCCCCAGGCCTAGGCCCGGGCCCCATCTCTGCTTCGCAGCTGGGAGACATATAGGAACCAAAGACAGACTAGGGCTGCAGAGCTGAGAAAAGAAAGGTTGGATCGAAAGAGGATTCAAAGAAAGGCATCTGGTGCTTAGGGGAGGTGAAGAAAGAGAGCGAGAGCTTGTGACTGTTTAACGGAAACCTTTCCTTCTCTTTGATTTGCTTCCAGCCAGGGATTACAGGCAATTGGCATTTACAATGATTGGATCATTAATTTTTCTGTGAGCCGAATTGCCCAGCAGCTCAGCACACCACTTATGTTGTGTGTAACTGGCTTATGCACCCCTACCTCATCTCAGCAGTACACATATCCACAATACCATGTTTCATATTAATACAACAACCTACATTTCATTTACATTTTTGTATTAAATGGTCTTCATAAAGACAAGATGGACTGTAATATATTCTGGTGTCTCATGTTGTCATTATGTCATTATTACTGCTCCACAATTTGTCACAGCAAATTATTAAAGTTATGTGCTGTCTCAGGTTAAAGGCATTTTAGCTAATATTTTCCCCTGTAAAATATGTTAGTCAAAGGACTGTTTGAATGTTGGTCTAATTCATCAGTGAAGTGGTTGTCATGGCAGACAGGGGGCAGCATGAGACAGTATTGCTCTTCATATGATGCTGCTGTGGCCAGAACATCAACACTGCAAAGCTCTGCAATGTGCTGTGCTGCTACAAAAAAGTTTGGCTTCTTTCATTTCAAGAAGCAAAGTTGTTTTTCTTCGATATAGTTGCATTAGACTGATGACAGCACTGCACATCACACTTAACTCTGGTGTTGTTCAGGTGGGCGGAGCCTCAGCATAGTTGTGGTGCAGTCAGGTTGTCTCTGCCAGGTGCCTTTTTATTGTCGGCCTCTGCACCCCTCCTCGTCCTCCCCCACCTCTCACCTTCACTCTCTCTGTGGTGGGCGTTAGTTTGTTGTTTCTCTGATGCTTCTTTAACCTTTGACTGCAGCCTCTTCATTACTAGTGTTTATGCCTCTCCTCTCTTCCCTTTTCCCCTCTATTCATCGGCCAGCCAGCCGGTCAGTCAAATCCCTGTAGTCCGGCTGGTCAAACATAGATATTACACTCTGTAATAACACTGGCCACCCGCTCTGACCCCAGTCTGCTATCCTGGCCATAGCTCCTCTTCATAAGGGCTGGCACTGAGTAGTGTGCGGTGGGATTTACAATAGAAGGACAAAGGATGGACTGCGCCACTTATTATTGTTGTTTTATTTTTTCTGAGCTTGTTTGAAGTGTGAATTGCTTTTCTGTGGAAGGTTCAGCACAAGATGTAATTTCTTTGAAAGATGAGTAACATTAAATAGGATGTATTTACTTCAGATTTTAAGATTTCTTTGTGAAGTACATATGCAGATGTGAAGTAGTAATATTAGAATGTTAAGGTGCAAGCACTGAGACAAGTCGCCCCCACAGTTTTCATAGTTCATTGTTTTGCAGCTGCTTTCCTGCTTTGTGTTTGACGTTGGCTTTGACTTTGTGTTTGTAGCGTTCTTCAAGTTTCCACCTCCGTGACCAGCACCCCTGCATATGCCGAAGGATCCATCTCTCCTCAGTTCTTTTTACAAAGACAGGATTTGACCCGTGCGGGGGGATCTTTGCACCACAATAGATAGTTTTCTCAGCATCAGTGTCCAGCCCCTGCAAGGCCTGAAGGGCAGAATTCGGCAGAATAAATTCACTAGAATCCACGGCTGCCAGCGCTCAGACGCCGACAGGGCTTTGATCACCTTCGGCCGGCGCTCATCAGGCTGGCGTTAGGGCTTTAAACCAACAACTCAGTGAGCGGTGTAACACGGCGCTGGGTGGGACAGGCGCTGCTAACTGTTTATAAGCGGCGGATTGTTATTAAGTAATGCAGATACAAGGTCTGCGCATGAATGGGAGCAGAGAAATACTGTTCATTTCAGAGTGTGGGGCTGTTGTTGCTGGGCATTAGCTGTGGCATCTGAAGAATGCCGATAACTCTGCCTGTCTTTTTTCAGTTTTTTTTTCCTCGCCTCCTTTCCTTTGACTCATCTCCTTCATTCTCTGCCTGCCTTATGCTGCAGAATGGAGAGTACTTTGAGGCCATTTACAACTGCTTCTGAATTTACTGTATAAAAATGAGCCATTCCATAATTTTAATGTGTGATAAAGAGCCATATAAAGAGACACCAGATGTCTGCAAAAGAAAATACAAATCGATGTTTGTTTGTTTTTTCACTACTGTTATGTGAATATTAAGAGCAGTGATGGGAAGGTTCCTTTAGAAATGGATCAGGTTAAAATGAGCAACAGAGTCCTAAGTTTGGAAAGTGTCCTTATCTAAAAACAGTTATATTTAAACCAACACTGGACATAAATTTAAGAGGCATTTTTAGAAGTCAGAAGGGAAATACTGTTGATTTAATGTTTATTCATTAACATTAAATATTCATTTTATTGATGAAATGCTTCTTTTATTCATTGTTAATCAAAACTCAAATAAGTGCAGGTGTGATCCAAGCTCTTATTAAACATTAGTATTCATTTAATTTTCAGCAGGAGGAGAAAATGCCAAATAAGGGAGGAGTCTAAATGCACTTGTGTTTTTGATCGACGATGTATTGCATGTCATTTTGGATGCTTTAATATATGATCGAAATGACAGATGAACTAATGTGTCCTGTTTTTTCCCCACACTAACATACCATTTCCCCCAGATTTGGGATGTTGGGATCTGATTATCTTAGAGCCATGTATTCATCTTTTAAATTATTATTATCTATATACCCTCACCTGCCATATAGATAATACAAAAAATAATATAATAGTAAAAAATAGTAATCTCAGGAGATCATAATCTCTTGAGATTTTTATCCAACGATTTCTCGAAGACTATTCACCCGAACTCTTTTCAAATTCAACACACATTTTCTAGGAGAGGTGCAGTGTACAGTTTAATGGCTGAATTTCAATTTCAATTTGTTTTTTTTTTCTTTTTTTTTCTTTTTACAAATTTTTGAAAATTTGAACTAAGAAAATTTGTCCAACTGATTTCTTGAAGACTATTTACCTGATTCATGTGATTAGATTTAAAGTTAAGACTTGGGCAGAATAATATTTGTCTTGGTTTGACTGAACTACCCAAAAAGTACAGTAATTTAGTTTAATCTAGTTTACGATTATCTTTAATTTGTCATTCAACATTAATCCCTGACTAGACGGGATATCTATATGTAGGAGGGGTGGTGCTATTAATAAGCTCCACCTACTTTTTCCACTTGTTTTATTTTATTTTAACCTTTATTTTACCAGGCAAGACATTAAGAGCATATGTTTCAGTAAACCTTTTTCTGTTGTTCTATATTACTCATGTGAAACATGACTGTTGCTTGGCTCTGATACCAAAACTTTGAACATAGTCCTAAAAGTTCTGTCATGTTGTATTTGCAGGTGAAGAGGAACATTTCAGACTTGACCAACATCCCTGTGCGGCATCAACAGTGGGAGGGATGGCCAGCATCAGCATCTGATGACTCTGTAAGAACCACACATCCAAACTGTACTACGCTACAACTATAACAGGGGATCTACCAGCTCTTTAATGTGTACAATAAGCGCTGCCTATAATTTGCCCATGTTTTTTGGAAGCAAGGCAGCCTTAAAAAGATGAATAAGTATCCAACACAGATTCACGTCCAATGGTTTACAGAGTTTTCATTTACATTATCTCTATACTTGCAAAGTAAAAACTGTTCCACATTGTGTTATCCACGCCAAAAGCAGCAAAACCATCTGACAAAATCTGTCAGAGGCATGGAAGTAAGATGTCGAAACTAATTAAGATGTCAAAGACAGATCCCGTCCTGTGCCTTCTATCTGTGGACATTAAAGCTCACATCATTGAGTCCCGCTGACCTCCCTCGGCCCCGGGTCGCTCTTCCCACCCATTCATCCCACACACAGTCAAGCTGATCAGAAGCAGACCTCATACAGAACCTCCAGGACCCTCTGACCCCTTTTGTGCCATCCCCTCTTTGACAGCATATGTGTTCCCATGCTAATTGTATAGGATGGTTTATCATGCTACTCTGTGGAGCTGTTGTGCACACATTCTTGTGTTAACCTCAGGCTAACGTTTTCCTTTTAGATCTATGCCATTGTTGTTTGGTTTGAGTGTTGCTGTTGACTTTAAGTGTTGTCAGATACTGAGTTCCCGTTGCTTGAACTCACTCTACTGTAGCGAGTAGACTTTGTATTTCTGTTTTATGTGACAGGACATATTTTTCATTTTGTGGTCGATAATGACTGCCTGTTTCCTCTATAGACGATACAGTCTTTTCATCTTTTTATCCACATTCCCACAACGTCAACTAGATGAACAATAACTGCACCTGTTTTTATGGCTTGAAGGATTAGATTTAAGCAGTGAAAGCAAATGCATCCCATATATTCATTAATGTGCCCGAGGACAGAGGACAAAGGGTTATTGTGTTTCTTTGGTCTATTACGGCCTAAAGAAGGCTATTGTAAAACCAGTGACCACTAGACAGACCATACTACTCTGATTCAGATTTGTCATTGTAAGCTTTGTCTTAGCATTGTCGAAAATTGCTGTATGATCAGTAACACCCAGGGAATGTGACAAAAATACTAACCTTCCCACAGACCCGACTGTACTTTGTGGGTGTTTGGTATAATCTCTATTTTAAAGGATTGTCCATGCCGTATGACAGTTTTCAAGGTTTCAGTCGAACCAAGACGCACTGTTCAACGATGCTTATAAAACAGCTTTAGACTTTCAGATCAAACATACAGAAAGTCAGAGAACACGATGAGAAAAACACAATGAAGCCAATGAAAAACAATGAGACATTTCTAACTTGTACAGTTTTCCCCATCAACAAATTTAATGCAATCCATAAATTGACTAAATGAATTGAATGATGAATCAAATGGAAGGTTAGCTTTTGGAAATATTTAATTAAACAGTGTACTTTAAAGACAAATAATAGAATGATTACCTAATGTGCAATGAATGACTGATCATAGGAACATAGAAAAATGTCATTTATTTTGGCTGGTCAAATGTCAGTTATATTAGTTATCAGTATTCATTTTTTATTTGGCCCTAAATATCTTTTCCATTATTGTCTAAAATAACTGTGACATATAAAAAGTAAAGTCTTATAGTCAATATCGTAGGTGTATGTTGAAGCCTTTATGTGTAGCCTATATCAATTGCAATTTTTTTCTTTTTAAAAAGGATGTGAACCAGGTCTCATGGAGCTCCTGTTCATCTGGTAATGTAGGTGAGGATATTGGGGCCTGGAATCATGAATAAATTGCGTCTCATTGTGGTGTCCAGGCCTGGTCAGCACCAGGATAACACACATCTGCAGTGTCTATGTGTCCTGGATGAGGAGATATTAAAAAGCACTGAGACAGAAATGTAATAATGGCCTCTGCTCTCGCCACAGCCCTCTTATTGAAACGTCTGAAGGTATTAATAGAGAAAGGCTGGTGCTTGGCCGGCCTGGCAGGCAGTAGGGAGCCAGTGTTAGTGTCGAGCTCATTAGCCCCGTCTCATCTCCCGGGGTTTGGGCCAATAAACATTGCAGCCACAGGCCCCAGATTACGTTTAGCTCAGCACACTAGCATGCTTGCAGTAAAATCGATTACGACTTAACTCTGCTTTACCTCTATGTGTGCAAGAGAACTGTTTGCATTATGGCATTAACATTTTGTGTGCGGGGAGGTTTTTTTTTGTGTATTTGCCATAAACTGCTGTGGGTAGGGCTGGATATCAAACCTCAGTTTTCCTTTAGTAGCAACTGTGTGGACATGGGCAAACATTAATGACTTAATGGTTTTCATTTCTGTCTTAGATGCTGATATTATTTGACCAATACTATGATATTTTGTCTAATTTGGAAATATATTATTGTATGTATATATATATATATATATATATATGTGTGTGTGTGTGTGTGTTTTTTTGTTTGTTTTTTTTACAAAAAAAGGATCAAGCAATTTTAAATAAATAAGCATATGCTTGGTATCAACAGAAACCCAATTTCACAAATAATAAATGTCCAGAAACTTTTTTCAAGCTCATATTGTAAATTTTCTCTTTCAAACAAGCACAGAAATGTAATAGCTTCTTTTTTTTCCAGCCTCTTTGCTGCCTTAGAAAGTCTTATTATGGTAATGAAAACTGGACTAGTATTAAAAATTTAAATTAAATACTTTTATTTACTTTAGTTTTATTGATTCATTATGAAATATTTCATACACAGGTATTCAGTATTATCTAATAACGTCACAGCAGTGGACTTTAGCACAGATATTGCAGGAGTTCCCAGTTTAATGCTCATTGTGGAGTTGCACAAACTGGTTTACCACATCAGTGCAACAGTCACATCTGTTGAATTACACTGTCATAACTCAAGTTATAAAACTAAAATCTTTACATGTATAAATATTTTTCTTCTAGTTTTGATCAGCTGGTTGAGAAAAGTTTTTCTGTCAGTGGTTTCTGTCTCTGAGCAGGAGGTATTTGAATTGTGGTTTTGTTTGTTAGATTCCGTTGTGTATTGTTTGAGGATAAGAAATGAGTTTGTTAGAAAGAAATTCTCACCTTTCGGAGAAACCAGTAGTTACGCATTACGTCAGTCTCCCTGATACTGTCCGCTCAATGTGTTTCATTGTTTATTGTCCTGTGAGTTATTCAAGGTTCTGTGGAGATTTGAAACTGGATCAGTAAGGATAATGCTCAGGTAGCACTGAACAACAGATCAGTTTATTCAGTACACTGTGTTATTGTATGTGGTGTAAGACTATGGAAGTTGAATGGAAGAGGAAGCAGTTGAAGCAGTAGTAATATGAGGTGATGCTCATTTCTAGTGTCCTGATCAAGATGACCTGGTTTAAGCTGGAATTTAAAACATTTCATTGTTTATTCTGAGGATATAGAATGCTATTAAACACCATCAGGAATTTCTTTAGGTAATAGTCAAACATGATACGCATTTCCACATAACATTTGACCATACAGAATGTAAATTTTTACGTTAAACACAGACTGTAGCAAGAGAAAAGTTAAATACTGAACAGGAAAAAGTGAAATTCTCCTCGATGAGACAGCTGTAATGTCCTGAACCTTCACCGTATTATAGTTGTAATTGCCCCCTAAAAGAGGCTTTGCACATTCTGCCTTTTCATTTACAGCCATTAATATTAGAATTAGAAATATTAGAATTATTTCCAATATTGTCTGAAAATGTTCACATCTTTTTTCTTGTGACACTTAAAAAATGGTACATAATTATTATATTAGTGGGATTGTTGAAGGAATGAACGCAAGAGTAGATTTATACTTTGTGTTTTATGATGTGTGTGTGCATGTGCGTTTGCTAATATCATCCCAGGTGTAGTTAGTAGTGGTGGTAGCACTAGTCTGCATGATATGGTGAAAAAGTCAGATTGACATTGGAGCCAGAACTACTACTGATGACTTGTGATTTCTATGAGTCTACATGCTTGGTCGTCATGGAAAATACATGAATTAATCATTTTGAAATGTGTCTGTGCAACTTTAACATGTAGCTTTTTACTATCAATCATCACATGAACATAAAAAAAATAACTTTTCGATATTCATCTTTGTCATTGAATTCAGAATATCATAATAGAGTTTATTTTTTCCATGTATGCAACTAGATCACCCTAAATCCTCCTATATCTGGACCTTTGACTTTCATCACTTTATCTGTTATTGTAATTGTGACTGGATGAGTCGTTCAGCTGTAGTTCGTACCTCGGATGTGTGTTTGCTGCCTGTTTTCTGTTGGGCATCCCTTCCCTGGGACTACTGATGAAAACCTGCATCTAAATCTGGTACTGCGCTCCCTTTGTCTTATCAGGTGTTTGTGTAGGATGTCCATTACAGAAATGAATAAATTAAACTGCAGTTAGTAGTAAATAGATTTGGACTTGGATCAAGTATGACTGTAAAGGTAGAGGGCTCTATGCATTGTCATCTGGCATTTTTGTTGGCTCAGGTGAACCCCCCCCATAGACCGCACCTTAGAAAACCCTGATCACTTATATCAGTCATTTATCTCTGTAGCCCATAAAGATCCAGGACTATTCTTTGTGGAGACTTCCAAATGGATTTTTCTCTATATTTAACCATTACCAAGTCATTCTTACCATTTATTATAATACTGTCTTTTGCATTTTTCCAGTGAAAATCAGGTATTTTCCTATATTTAATTTACTGACCATGTAGTTGTTAGAAGAACACAAAGTAAATTCAAATGATATTATATCAAACCAGAGTAAATTGGAGGAAACATGACATTTTCAGCAAAATATATCCTTAATTCTACATAAAGACAATCGTCTGCAGCCACTGTTATTTGTAACTATATGGGTTTTACTGGTGAATCAATGTTGCAGAGAATAACAGTGTTTCCACGTTCACTACAGAAACTATGTATGCATCTGAAAAAGCCATTTGACAACTAATGAAAAGATGACAAACTGTATTTTACCTGAATTGTCTCACTGTGTTCATAGGATTATTAGTAAAAAGTTTTTAAACATTTTAGATCAGTAGATACTTTCAGGTCTTTGAGGGTTAAAGGTGTTTCTGTTTTGCAACCGTCAAAGGCAACAGTATAATCATCAAACAGTCATTCTCTAGTAAAGCAAACACCATGATCTAGTTCAGCCTTTCAAATTCCTCCTGATTCTTGTGGATTTGTCAAAGTGTTCAAATGTGTTGCGACTGAACAGAGCTGAAGATGAGAATAGGGGTCTTGGCAACAGCTGATTTACAAGGCAAAAGGATATTAGCTCCCTCCGCTGTTCGTTTTCCTTTTCTGCTGCTCCCTCCAAACACAAGGACATGCTGTGTTTCCACACAGGCCTCTCATTGGAGCCATCTTGATTGACAGTCGCTCTTCCACACCTGTTGGAGTGATTGGCAGGCAGTGGGACATCCTTATTATGTCCCCTCATCTCCTCAGCCCCCACACTGCCCACCCATCTTTGGAGCCAGTAATTGCTGACATTTATGCAGTGTTTCATGGTGTTTGCAAATGTATTAATGCTGCAGAGCCTCGGAGGTGCCTTGCCTTGTAGGCCAGAACCTTCCTCCATTTCCCAGCTGGCATTAATAGAATCCTCCTCTACCTGATAGGGGCCTATGGAACCAGGGGTTTATTGAGGAGGGCGGCAGGGAGGGGGGCTGGTGGTTTCCGTAGCAACAGGGCTCAGCAGTAAGCTCAGGCAGAATCCTGATTCCTTGTGCAATTGGCTGCCTTAAGGTGACATTCAGCACAGAGTAGTCTGTCGGTCTCATTTTCTATCTCTGTGTTCTCTTCCTGTGAAGCTGCAATCTTGAGTCCTGTGGATGCCGTTATTTAAGGAAGAGGATGCTGCTTGTCATTAGTTTGGGACTCTTTTAGACCATCATTAACTTAAAGGCGCAGTAGTACACCTGAAGGAAGCATTGCAGAGCTCACGTCACGTTACGACTGTCCCATTTGATTATTTGTTAGTGTGCGTGTAATCCTTCACCTCTGAGTAGTTCTGGCCATTATACAGGATGGACTGGTGCACTGGTTTTAATTTCATCTAACTGTATGGATCTTCCATAGCATAGTGGAAAAAAAACACTGCAGTAAATGTTATGATGCTGTTTGCCAGGTGAAGTTCTGTAGAGAATCCAGTGGACGTATTTACTGTGCATACCCATAATTTTATATCACAGCAATTAAAGCTACAGTTTGTGATTGTTGTTTTCTTAGCATCACCGGGTGAAAATTCTATATTTACCCTTCAACATATTGTAATTCAAGTGGTGTTAGATGATGTAAGACTAACCTTCTATACTTTGCCTGTGTTTTCAGACTGTACGAAATCTACCCTGGGATGCAATAACTTTTTTCTATTTGGGTTTCCAAAAGGTTTGGAGGGTTGAGTACAGCCACAGATTCTGGGCAGTTCAGTGGTACAGTGGTCTGTCTGTGTGGAGTTTGGATGTTCTTCCTCTGTTTGTGTGGGTTCTTTCCAGGTTCTCCGTCTCCCTCTCACTGTCCAAAGACATGCTTTAATACGTTAACTGGGCAATCTAAACCACCCATAGGTACAAATGTGACAGTGAATGGTTGTTCTGTATCTGTCATCCTGTGGGGAGCTGGTGACATGTTTAGTTTGTACCCTGCCTTTACCCAATGGTGGCTGGGATGGACTCCAAGACCCCCACCACCATCATGAGGATTAAGGGGTTCAGAAAATGAATGATCAGATTCTGTTAGATGTACTGAACACGGTGGTTCAGTTTTACTCCATATTTCAACACAGAAACTAGGAAAAGTGGCGTCACTTTTCCACCATGACACAAAATGGTGTCAGGTTCATCTGTATTTATATTTAATCTTTTGATTTTGACTGAGAGTTTCAAATTTTGATTTTTCCCCCCTGATTTCAGCTCCTGCAACTTCAATTACTTAACCACAACCAACTCTTTTTGCAACAATGCAAATACAGTAACAATCCACCTATGCAATGACACAGTCCCACATCACATTTACTTTTTAAAATGAAGTTTTTGTCAGTAAATACCTTTCAGGCATGCTTCATAACAAACACAGGCATTCCACTGAGGAAGTATCTCAAATTATAGTACCAGTGACTACCACTGGTTCCCTTTTTCAGGAATCATTCTGGTCTGACCAATTTTTTTTTTTTTTAATTATTCCTCTGTGAATAAGATTTTAGGGCTAATAGAAGGCTTTTATGTCTTTCCTGTCCTGTTGACTGATAGGTGTGATTGACAACTCACTTGCTGAGTTTTGGAACTTTTGTTTATTGAGTAAAACATATTTATTTCTGTGAGACAACTCTACTGTAGTTGTGATTGATAAGTTACTTCAACAAGACTATCACTTTTTTTGTCATGTAAATGTTTGATGAAGTTAATCTGTGTCCATAAACTAGTATTTAGCATTAGTTCACCAATGCCACCTTTGCCCATTTGTCTGAACATAGTCATCCCTGGTTTCAAAGAGCTAACAGCAGCAGTCCAAAACCAATGAGACATGTCACATTGGCTCTGTCCACTTCTTATACTCTCTGTGCTTAATTAATCGAATACATTGCACTACACTGCACAACCAAGTACTCTTTAATTCGAGTTGTTCTTAATATCCTATTGAAATGACATGTTATGTAATTCTTACAGTAAAATAAACCACAAAGGCCCAGTACTTAAAAACTACTGTGATATATGGTAAAAGTGTCAGCATCCTCTGATTTCTGTACAATATATATATATCTTCCACTGCCTTGGAGATGAGTATCAAATCAGGAGAGACTTGAGGAAGACATGAAGGAAGTTGACAGAAGAAAAGCCACAGGTGGAGAGGGTGGGGCGCTGTTATCTTCCATTACCTTCTCCTTTAAATTGTTTTATTTCTCTCTTTGAGCACAATTCCTCACTGATTCCTTTTTCCTCTTCCTTTTTCTTGTCTCTCTTTCTCTCTCTCTCTGTTCTTCCCTTATTCCATCAAAGAGAAACTAGACTAAGGTGGTGAAGTTGTGGTTGGTGTCTGTGCAGCTGTCAGTAGTAATTATCTCACACTCACAGCCAGACACCTAATCCAAACACTGCCTACACCAGAAAAGAAAAAAAAGAGAAACACAAAAAGGATGAAGGGAGAGAAAGAAAAAAGAAAGAGGAATGGTAGAGAAGGAAAGAAAGGGTTGAAGGGGAGAGGGAGAGAAGGAGGGGGAAAAGAGAGAGAGAGAGAGAGAGAGAATTCTTTCCCTGTATCGGCCTGTGAAAGCTTCGAGCCTCAATGCAAGTGTTAATTAAAAGAATCCAAAAAAGAGGAGCCAGTTCCTTTGTGTGGAGATGTGGGAGCGGGTCATTTGAGGGGGGGTTAACCTCACTCCCCACCCCCTGTGCCCTGCGGCGTTTCAGCCTTGTTTCCACGTTTTACCGCTGAGCCGCCAAGCTGCACTTATGTACCTCAACATCAGGAGAAGCCACCGGGTCAAAGCAAAGAAGAGGATTGAGAGGCACTCAACCCATTTTTTTTCCCTTTTCACCTCCCCTACTTGCATCCATGTCAGCCCAAACCCTCCAGGCTGTCTTTGACAGGGGAAGTGATCAACTTTATTTATACACTTATTAGGCTCTTAGACGAAAGCCTCTCATTGTGAGTATTGGGGGTAAAGGGTTTATGGGGATTCTCTCGACAGCCGCTGTTAAGATTCTCACGTTTGATTGCCACTCGATCGCGGAATAGACAGAATAGACTTGGGCCTGTTGCTTCACACCCTATAGGAAAGGCTCAGACCCTGTTACGTCTTTGTCTGCCTCAGTACACACTAGTTTTTCTTAGCACTTATTCATGTCTCTGTCCTTTTTCAATTAGCCAAAGCTTCTTGAAGGCAGTTATAGACTTTTTTCTTTTCCTTTGTTGAATAAAAAGTTAGTAACTTTATTTGTACTGTTGGTAGGATATTTTTTTGTTCCATTATGTTGTTAAGTTTTTACAGACATATGGATATGCCAAAGATAATCAGGACCAGAGTATTAAACTACTTAGAGTTGGGTTACATGAGTATTTTCAAGGCAATTCAGTTAAGTGTTCTTCGTAGGTGTTCCTGAATTCCTAAGCTGTCTTTACTGTAATACTTACACACTTGTCATTGTCAAGACTTCACTCACTACAAATTAGTAAAACACAGAAACACAATCTGTTTCTTCTGTAATCTGAGTGTCCTCTTATCTGTGTCGTTGCCCGGTGTGATTGACAGTGAAAGGCCTCATAGGACAGGTTTTAATTGCCTGAGAAGAAAGGTCATATTTTTCCTTATTTTATTATTTTTTTGGAAAAATTTCTAATACATTTATTGTTGACGTTGAGAAAGATATGAGGTACTCTTTCAAACTCAGTGTCTCCGGTGTTGGCTGATGTCATCCTTGGTTTGTGTAGTTTCAACATTGCACGTCCATCTCCTCTATTTAATACATTTCCTTTGCTAAAGATAACATGTAGAAAGAACAGGGACTCAGCTGGATATTATTCATTTTTGATTTATCTGGGGAGATACTGCTTTTCTCATATGTTCTCCTTTATTATTGAGCTAGTGGGAGTTGAAAACACAGTGGTCAATATAATAACCAGTTTCACTTTATACCTAATCTACTCACTTTGAGGCAGCAATAAATTTTAAAATCATTCCATATCCTCTGAAGACTAGTGAGACAGCACCCTGTGTGTTACACACTAAAAAACCTGAAAATAAAGTATTTTAAAACACTGCAGCATAAAGACTTTTACAATAAGTATCTTTGTTATTCCTCTTTCTCTGACTCTCTTCAGTGTATAGAGGTGTATTCACCTGTAGAGACATTGACCTCTGCCTGAATATCCCATGTTCCTCTCGGTTTTCTGTGTTTGGGAACATGGACCTTAGACATTGCATTTGTACCTCCAGCCAATGACAAAATAGCACAGCGTTTATGGGTTGGACAATATGAAACTGAAGCTGCTATTCTCACTTCATTGCTTTTAAACGGATTGTAGTTCTGTCTGAGAGACTGAGCTCAGAGCAAAACAGACATGTTTGTGTTTCATCTCTGTTTCCCTAATTGCTAAGTAGATGAAAGGGGCCAAGTTTAAACAGTTCTGTTCACAAACCCAAGACACACGTATTATATATTTAACCTTTAATGTAAACAACAAATATATACAACCTCAAATAAGAAAAACTAGGAAAATGCAGATTAAAAAAAGAAAGCAGTGATATTATAATGTACTTCATGCTTCATTTAAGCATCCATTTCACACATTGAGGCTGCAACACAAGTTAGGACAGGACAATTTTGCACTAGTAATGACTAAAATGATTAAATAACAGTGTAAACACCTGTTCTTGCTGATTCCTCAGGTGGTTCAGCATCAGGAACAGTGGCTTACCTGGATCTGATAGACCTACATGGATCAGGCCAGCTGTAGAGAACCTATGTTGACCTCTTCAGTACAGAGTTACAGCTACAAATACAAGGCCAAACTTTACTGAGCCAAAAGAATACCTTATATTTGCTGTGTCCAGTAAATATCAGGTATTCCTCTACATGATCGACGTCTCAGCTCTGAGGCATCTGGGATGGACTGTTACTCAGTGGAAATGTGGACTGTACTCCGGCCAATTAGTATTCCAGGTCTTGTAATGGAACCCAAAAAGGACCATCCAGACATTTACCAAGCATCCATAAGCCAAGGACTGGCATGGTCTAGGGTCAAAGGTCATTTGCGCTTGTGTTATGCATCATTAATGTTGAAAAGTACATTGAGGTTTTGAAGCAACACGCTGCTTTCATCACAAAAACCCTTCTAGACTCAACCATGCATATTTCAACAAATATGAAAATAAAAATGGAAACAGGCCTAGTTGAGGGAGAACAGGGTGTTGTGTGTTACTAAACTATTCCCCAATACTATGTGGAGCATCTTGAAACAAAAATTGTCACAATGAAAACCATGTACTGTTGTACACCATAAGACTAGTTTGCTGGAACTTTACCTTAAACATTTGATCAATTCAATCTCTCATTTCATTTTAAGTGTTGTGAAAATAAATTACAATATGGCAAAGTGTTAAATGCTTTGCCATCAAAACAGTATATTTCATGAGGTGAAATGTTGAATTGTATTCTCTTGTATTATTTTGGGTATAATACAGATCAAAGATAATTTGTTAATGAATGTTTTCAGCTTTAATTTTAGTTTTTCTTTTAGTTTGTCCTGACTTTTTCTGATGTGGGTTTGTGATTTCAAAGGACTCACTATGAACAGACCTGCCATACATTCAGCTTTGCCACAAAGGTGTGACTGCTTTTTCGGTCCATTGGCTGTTGCTAACTCACTTTCTTACACTGAATAGATAAGATAGTGTGAAAAGATAGAACAGCTTGTCAGATATTGTGGTTCTTATCAGTGCCAAGCACACAGTAGCGCTCACTGGTAAGTCTGTTTTGCTGACAAGGTCTAGTGGTTACACTGTTCTCTCATGCTATAGAAGCTGAGGCCAATGTAGAGGATCACTATTTAATAGAGACAGAAAAGAAGAAACTCGGTGTGTCGCCCTTTTCAGAATCAATTGGCGTTGCATGTAATCGTCTCCTGATTCAACCATGTCCAGCTGCTCTTTGTGTCGCCTTAACACCTGACAATGGAGCACATCACAGGGACCTTCTCTGCTTATTATGACACCAAGGCGACCTGCCCTGCCTCGACCCGTCGTTCAGAGGTGCACTCTCCCAGAAAACTCTTTACATCTGGGGCTTCTGCTTTGCTCTAGACAATTAGCATTTCAGCCAGTTTACTGTTGCATTATTGTGTCTTAGTGCTTTCACGACTTAAGATATACTTAAGTCTTGCCTTTTGCTGTCGCTGCTGATATGAATAGTCACCATGTGAACAAAAAGAAGTATGTTTTTTATAACTATAAATATTGTCTTCACTGTGTACCATAATGGGAATCAATTTAAAAACATATGTGCAACTTTTTAAAAGTGATTTAATCTAAATTTACTCTGAAAACTGCATCAGCCTTTGCTGTTTCATTGTCGTCTCTTGGGTTTAACCTCGGCTTGCTGACTGTAATGAGTCCCTGCAGAATTGCTGAAAATTCAAGTCTTGGCTTTGGATTTGGGAGCTCATTAGTCAGATGTTCTCTTACTATAAACTGCAACCGCACTAACAGGTAATGCAGGTGCACAGAAACCTTATCATGGTGCTCCCCAGATTAGAGAGATGACGAGACGAGCAAAGCTTTGTTCAGGATTTTGTATGGATGTGTTGAAACAATATGTTAATACATGTGTAACCTGGGGCTAAACTTGTTATAAACAGGTTATCCAATATATTCAGGATATTACTATTGTGAAGGTGACACTGTATTATACAGCGCTCTAACTTCCTTTTTGTGAGTTCCTGATGATAATGGACTACAGAGAATGAACTTATATTGCCATAAACTGAGAGTTTATGTTTTTCTCAATTACGTCAGAGCTACTTTTCCACCCTATTTGATTGAAAGCGTGTTCAATAACATTTCATTCATACACATCTTTTTTCTGTGTTCTGTGTCACTGTCAAGCAACTTTACTAATAATAAATGTTTATGGTCCATGACAACATGAGTGCTTGCCAGCTGAGATGCACTTCCATCATACTTATTGGGAAACTGAAAAAACACTGCACCTGTTTGCTCTGCCACTGATGATTAAAAGGTCCAGGTTATAAAAGAATCCCCCCAAATTCCTATTTGTTAAGACTGAGCACATTCATGTATAGTGTTCAGATCTACTATCACATAAAGTCTGATCTCAAAAAGGTGGAAAATCATAGTCAGGGTGGACAATATTCTGAAACAACTATGTCTCATCATTTTATACATATTTCTTTCAATTATAACAGAGATATCTTTGGACCATTATCCTCTAGAAGACAAACCTTTGTGGAGGGAAGTTTTACAAATTTGCTTAAATCAGTTCTGTTTTTTTATCACCAATCATTCCCTCTGATTAGAGTATGGCCACTTATTTAAGATGATGGAAAGTTATTAGTGCTTCTTATTTCTATTATTTATTTTATTGTTGTTTTCAGATGACATTAGCTGTCTCTGGAATCAGCTACCCTTGCCATCACCTCAGTGTTTGTCGAAGGTTGTCACCAGCCAATGCCCAGGAGCCCACAGAAGAGGTACGGACACACACAAACAAACAAAAAAACACTCACAGGATCTATGCAGTGGCTTCAGTTCCCATGGGTCTGTGTATATTCCTGAGGAATCATCACACATGGTACTAGATTGCTTCCCTTGCTGTTTAATCTAAATGATGTGTGCCTATAGTGTGCAGATGTTCATATGATAAGTGACAGTGAGGGTGATGACTTCGAAGATGCATCAGAGTTTGGTGTGGACGACTCAGAGATGTTTGGAATGGGATCTTCAAGTTGTCGGAAATCGCCTATGAGTACGTACAGTTGCTGTAAAAAATTATATCAATCAGTAGGTCTGAATAAACTCCAGCTTCTTTATCACTGATATACATCCACAGCTTGACCTTGTAATTATGTTGCTGCTTTCAGTGCCAGAAAATAGTGAGAATGAAGCTGATGCCTTACTGCACTTTACTGCCGAATTTTCTTCAAGGTGAGTGAAGCAGTAGGCGTATGTGATATACATTCAGAGGACTGTGTACATGAGCAGGTAAGGCTGGTTGTGCACTGACTTTCTGCTCTGTCTTTTTCATGCAGGTATGGAGAGACCCACCCCATGTTTTTCATTGGGTCTTTGGAGGCAGCATCTCAAGAGGCCTTCTATGGCAAAGCCAGAGATGTAAGTAAACTGATTCTTTCCTTTTGTAGCTGCTAATTCAGTGTTCTTTTTCTTTGTCACCTTTTTATTTCAAACAGTTGATTATGATTACAGTTAATTTGTATTCAACCTTTAATAGTCGTTTCATTTGAGTAGTTTAAACACTGTCAGAGCCACCATTCGTGTGCCTGAAGCACAAGTACTTTGTCATTAAAACATCTTTATAAATAGATAGATAGATAGATAGATAGATAGATAGATAGATAGATAGATAGATAGATAGATAGATAGATAGATAGATAGATATTTGTTTTAACCCTCAAAGACCCAAACAGCCACTGGCAACCAAAATCATCTACTGATCTAAAATATTTATTAACTTCTGATCCACTAAACCTATCAATACATGGCAATAATTGGTGTAAATTGCAGATTGTCATCTTTTCATGGTCATCAGATATGACCCATTTGGATGCTCAGAGGCTCTATAGTGAATATGGAAACACCGTCATCTTCTTTAACATTGATTCACCAGTAATACCCATGCATTTGACAAATGACTGTGGATGGAGACAGTTTATGTTAAGTTAATGATAGATTTGACTGAAAAAGTCACTTTTTCTTCAGTTTTCTCTGTCTGATATAATAACCCTCAACTTTAATCTGAGGTTTAGTGAACATCTACATGATCAGTGAATTAAATATAGGAAAGTACTAGATTTTCACTGAAAAAACACAAAATAGAGAGAATAGACTGACTGCTGTGAAAGTAGAGTTGGGTCTTCATGGGTTAATTGAGAAAGTTGGACTTGTGTGTTTTTACACTTTCAGTGATTTTTTTCTTTTTTTTTTTTTTTTTTTTTTACTACATCTAACCTTTCCTGAGCCCAGTATTGCCATTTTTCAGTTCAGAAGAAGAAACTCCATGGGTTTATAGCTACAGAACATGATGCTGCAGTCATGTTCAGTACAGAGAGTCTGAACATCCAAGACATTTGATACCAGTGAAAAGCTGAGTCTCCCCTGTACCTGACATGTATTGATAGGATTAGTGGTCCAACAGTGATTAAAAATTTTCCCTATTAGCAGTGTTTGCTTATATTTTACTTACCCAGTGTCCTTTGTGGTAGTTCACTGTTATTCATTTATCCTGTTTCCTGTGTGGAAAAAGCTTTATAACCACATTGATGTCATTTCATCAAACCCCTCATCAAATTTTCACCCTGACAGCTGTGGCTTTATTTTTAGCCATCCACTTTTCCCCCCTTGTTTTTTGTGGGTTTTGTCCTTTTAAGGATGCTTGTATCAACTGACAGCTTGTGTGGATTACAGCCTTCTTAGAGTGTGAGGACACAGCAAGATGTTAGGGGGACTTCACATCACCAGGCACAGAGCGGGAGGGTGGGAGGATGGAGGAGACTGGCCAGAGGACACAGCACAGATAAGGCATGGTGTGAAAGGAGAGGAGGGGGCACAGGGTGGTTCATTCAGCAGAAGATACAGAGCGAAAAGAAAGAGGAATAAAGTTGCATAAGGAAGGTAAAGATAAAGACAGTCGAAGATAAACTGAGACGAGGGAAAAAAAACCTAAAGACAAGCTTGGCATCTCGCCTGTTTCCCAGCTGATCTCCTCTCCTAAGCCAGCACAATATGGCCAATGCCTCCCTGGTGTTCGCACTCTCTACTGTACCACTGTACTCTACACTGTGCTGGTGCGAAATAGTATTCATTTTCCCCCGTATTTTGTTTTATTCTGGGTGAGCTCGATTTAGCCTGCCAACTGTGCCGCGGTTAGAATGGCTTTAGAGAAGATGGATATGTGCAAAGAATTGTGCATGAAAACAGAAGCTATTTGATCTGTTCTGTGTTTGTCCTGTTTTGTCACAGGCGTCCTAGACTACAGGCCAAAACATGCTGCCATTGACGCTTTCATTACACAGTAGCATATGTGCGCCATTATACGGGCCTTTTTTTCCTCATCTATCCCGCCATCCCTTCCTCTGCTCTTTGCTCTCATTTGAAAAGGAATCTAGTTTTCGTATCCTCGTCGTCTAAAGAGTCCACTTCATTAAGGGGATATTAGAAGACAGCAGAATCGAAGTGAAGGGGGGACGGTTCGGTGGGTTTACAAACAGAGGAATCAGTCTCACTCTCTCAAAGCCTGGGAGGAGGCTAATCACTAAGCAAAACACTACATTTGATGAAGTGTTTCTGAAGGTGTGTGTTGCCGAGGTGGGTGGGTGTTTGGGTGGGGTGGGGAATGGGGGGCTGTTGAGATAGACTCAATCCATCCTTAATGAAAATGCTTTGGGCTGCAGAGCTGAGCTGAGCCGAGCTGAGCTGAACCCTCCTGGGGATCAGTGGTTAGCCAGAGCGTACAGAGAGATAGGCCACCCATCACTAACCACGATCCTCACTAAATCCCCATCAACGCACTGGTTAATCACTCTAACCCCGCTCTCCACTGCTCTCCTGTCTGCCACACACAAAGACACATCAAAATTCATAGCCTCACTAGAGAGGAGAGTTCAGGGATTTATCACTGCCAAGTATCCGCTTTAACACTCAGCACTAGCCCCGAAGAGTCAAGAGGAAAATAGCAGCTGGCATATGGCATGTAGATAGACTTAAATCTTTCAGATCTTAGGCTGTAAATGACAAGCAACACTCTCCCATGAGTTTTTGACTTCACTTGAAATGATCATCACAAACTTAATAATGGACGGATTATAAATAAATCAATAGAGGGCTCCCTGTACAAAATAAATAAACGTGGGGAACTTTTATACCAATATTCCTAAATAGATTAATGCCACAAAATATCATCAGACTGTTGTAACACTGCAGACAACAGTGGTACCAATCTAATCTTTTCACTCAAATCTTAAATATGACTCAGATGTGTTGACAGTCACAGTGTCCATGACAGCAAAAACAGCACAAATCACACAGAATCTGAGATCTTGGCCATGTACACACTGTATGTGCCCCCAAATCAGATACAGATCTGATCTCACTCTGAACAGTCTCATCAGAATTCATGTGACTTTTTTTCTACTTAGGCTGCTTTCTACCAGCTGTCTGGAAGTCATGCTGTATAGTATGTCCCATATAGATCTAAGGAGGCGGTCTCAGTCTCACTTATACATATAAATGTTTTTTTGTTTAAAGTGTCGTCTTTGGTTTTCAGTATACAAGTCAACTTATAACACGTAACACAAAGTATCCCATTTTCCAATCGCTGATCTGGCTTTGGAGCATTGCAAGTAAAACCTAAAGATTTCATTATAATAGCTGCAATTTCCCAAGATACATCACCATTCACTACAATAGACTGAGATTCATCACAGCTCTGCACTGGAGGGAGTCCTTTGAAATCAAAAGTGAGCTAAAGTCTTGACATGTACAGTAGTTCATCTAATATGCACATGAATACACACCAATATGAATCAAAAATATCTAACATATAATAGCAAAACAATGATGGGGACCATTGCACTTAATAATACTTATATCAATACTAATATTTTTACTTTAGTTTTGAATGCACTACATTTACTTGTAGTGGAGAATTTTCACAGTTTCCTATTATAACAGGAAAAGATCTAAACAGCAGAATGTGATTTTGAGCAGACAAAATCTAATATGAACTGTGCACTAAGAAAATAACAATTACGCACCCGCTCTTAATGATGTACAGGAGCATTGATATTGAAAGGATTATGTTTTAAGCGTGCTATTCATATATCTGACAGTTAATCTGAGGAGTTGAAGAAGGCTGTTGAAAGAATATTAAATGTGTTTGTTGCAGTGGGTGGAGCGTGTGCTCAGTGGTTGGTCATCGATCTGAATGTGTTTTCCCACTATGTGTGCAGGGGTCATTAGATCAGTCATTTGAGCTCTTCATTTTGAAGTGTTTGCTTTTCCAGACTGAGCCTGCCATCTGTAGAACAATCACTATACGGACATCTCACTCTCTCTTCATTCCGTCTGTTCCTCTGTTTCTTTCTGTCTGTATCGCATTTACTGGCGACCCCTATTTCAGTTAAACATATTGTATCTGTAATTAAAAGCCTGTTCCAGAAGTACTGAAAATGAGCCTTGGTGCAGGTAGTAGCAGCTTCTAAAGAGAGAAATGTACAACTATTTGAACCTTATATTTCAATCTGCCCTCACCCTAAAGATGCAACATAAAGTCAAAAGGAAAGTTAAGGGAATTGAAGGAGGATTTATCCCAAAATGAGAGACACATTGTATTGTATTTGTATTGTGGAAAGCCTCTATAACAAAAGTGAAAAAATAAATTTTACTGACTTATTGATTAGTTGCATTATTCAACCAGAAATTGTAAAATTCCAATACTATACAAAACATTAAATGATATAAACTCTAGCGATAACTTAGTTTATTTTTAAATGTTAAATATCTGTTAGAGTCTGTACAAAGTGTGTGTTTGGGAGTGAATTTACCCAAAATGATAAAGAATTAATATCTCTATCATGGTATTTGAGCTGGATAATCTCTGGTCTACGCAATTGAACTTTATCTTTCATTAAAGATAAAGGAAAAATAATATTTTAATACTGTGAATGCTTTAGAATTTATACTTAAACCTTGGAAATGAGGATGAAAACTGTTATTTTGCCTAAACTCTTACCACTTATTGTATGAATACATGATATTTGTAATGTTTAAAGGGTTAATAGTTTGTATTATTACTAGTATTATAGCTATTCTGATGAAATGCGTCTCATCAGCTGGATGTGCTAACAGTTAATCACATGTAGATACTCAACAATGCAGTAAACCTGCCATGTGCCCATCTGAGAATTATGATGGACACAGGTTTACACAGTGAGCAGGCTCATTAAACACCACATACTGTACTGCAGTCGACATTAAGGTAAGCTGTAAACTACAGTTAGCTGACTGAGACAAAGTGTTGTGTTGCCATTATATAACATACTGTACTGACATCCTATTAGGCCTCATTAGGTGTGTTGTTTTAAAAATATGGATATCCTATTGGCTGTGTGGACCTAGATAGTGGAAAAAAGGTTGGTATAATGTACCCTGAGGTGACTGAGAAAACTTAAAGAGGTGATCCAAGGTAGTTTGACATGAGGTCACATTGAATACTGACTTTTGGCTGTAAAAGCCATTTAGTTCAATACTGTATTTTTTGTTGTATGTTACCTAAAATAAATAGATAGATAAATAAATAAATAAATAAATAAATAAATAAATAAATAAATAAAAATCTGATTGATTGATGTATTTATTTCGAATGTCCATGTCAAAACAGAAGAAAATTAAACAAAACATTTAAACATAGAACACATAATACATGTTTGAAAAAGAGTGAAAAGAAGTATTACTTCTAAACTCCCACCCCTTTTCCTTAAATATTTAATAGCAATAGTAAGCTTCCTAGTCTAAACATATCTATACTCTAATGACTGATACTTATTGTTACATAATTTTGTTTTTGGCTTTATATTATTACGAACAAATATAATATAATTTACTTAAACACATAATAACACATACGTATGTACGTACATATACATATACACACACACACACACACACACACACACACACACACAAACCACACACCACATACTTGTAAAAAACCCAATAAAACTAAAGTGGACTGTTTGCATAGTGCTGTATAGATTATGTACCACACAACTGGTTCTGTCTAGATCCACTTTTACAAGATGTCAATAGTGCGTTCAGAGGATGGAAAACAGCACTTTATCAGCTGTATAATCAAGGTGTTTTGGTTTTGTATTTTGCTAATGAAAAACCTAATTTCAAACACTGAAAATTGGAAAAAACTCAAAATATAGAAAAAATAGATTTTAGATTTGAGATATGTATCCATTGATGAAAAATAGTGCCGGTTTGTTGAATAGTTATCCATGTGTACACGTGGGACGCAATGGGCTCTATGCACAGCCCCACTACTTCCTGAACTTCAGGTGGGTCCTTTATTTCCTGTCTTTCATTATTGGACACACTGATGAGTCCAGGTGTGTCTGCTGCTTCTTGTTGTGACTACTGATTCATTAGGCACACCTGGATTAATCAGTGTGTCCAATAATGAAAGACAGGAAATAAAGGACCCACCTGAAGTTCAGGAAGTAGTAGGGCTGTGCATAGAGCCCATAAGGAAACTGCAACATTCACTGAATTAATGCAAGAAACAAATATAAATGTCTGATGGAAACACCACCATGTATGATGAGAAGACAGAAATGCAGAAATAGATGTTAGATGTTTTGGTAAATCAGTGCAGTTCTTGAGCAGAAGCTAAAACCAGCTTCTAGTTTTTAGACTAAAAAAAGCCCCTCAGTCACCAGCTCAGGTGTGTTATTGTCTGAAACACTAATGGGCAAAGTTTTAAACCATGATGTTAAAGAACCAGCTCTGTTGTATGTGAAAGACAATAGTGGATGGAGATGTGCACAACTATCCTCTATTCTTGGCTTCTGAGAATCTGGTTAGAATTTGTGATACATTTAGACAAGGACACAGATAGATAAGAAGAATGGAGATGCACGTCTTTCCAGAGGCTCCATCAGTTGGAAATCTTAAAATGCTACGTGGATCTGAACAGAAGTTTCATAAAGTATGGAAATCTTTCTTAACCTTTTTTGACAATCCTACGACACATATACAAGGCCTTTAACAAGTTAAAATGTATGTGTGTATGTAACACTCTGATATGTAATTTTATTTATATCTACAGTGCCATATGCATATAGATCTGGTGACAGCATGGGGTTTGGGAGGGTTAAGTGGGTTTTGTTTGATTTTTTTTTTTTTTTTTTCTTTGAGTGTGTCAATACCTGTGTGTATGTTGTATTTTGACATTTAATAAACATATCTAAATGGGAAATATTAAAACTCTGATTTCATAGAAAAATATTGCTTTTGTAAATATAGATGAAAAAAGTAGAACTTTGGGTTTTTGTGGTAGCCTAATTGTAAATATTTTACAACTAAAATAGCACTATTTAGAATCCAGTGACGTTTGGTTCAACCTTCAACCATTTTCCTTTTCATGTTTCTCTTTGTTTCTGTGTAGATTTAATGAACAAAACTGCAGAATGTCAAAAAAGTATGTTTATCTCTAAATGTCCATTGACCTTCAGAGTAATAGAGGTATTGATTAAACACTGAGAGGCTCAGGCTGACTCAGTACTCACAGTGTTTCACCCCACCACCACCACACACATACACACACACACACACACACACACAGATGCACACAAAGCAGGTTTAGTTCGAGGTGAACAGGTGTGAGGAAGGGCTGGGGGGTCACTATCCTGCTCAGGTTAGACCTAGTAATTTAGCTGAACTGAGGGATTTGCTCCTCCCTGCTAAGACAGGCAATACAAAAGATCCAAGTTGAAAGCGGAGAGGGAACAGAGGGGTACGGACAGTTTAACTAAGATGAAGGAGTTCAGTTGGCCAAAAATGCCCACTTTGATTAATCTTTACACTTGCTCTAATTGAGCATGCATGTGTGTGACTGTGAGCCCTTTACTGGAGGGGAACCACATCTGTGCATGTGTGTGTTTGGATGTCAGCGTTTGAGCGTGTATCAGGTTTTTTTTTATTTTTTTTTATTTTCCCTCCTCCGTGTTGTAAAACTCTCCCTCCCCTCGCACTCATTCCTCACTCGACTGAATTTGCTTGTCTTCTCAGCATGAGTGTTTAATCTTTTCAGGCCGTTGAATCGGTCCAATGAATGAGTCCCCGGCTCCTTCTCTCTAGGAGCCCTGGAGATTATTCTAAAGCACTAATCGTTGAGCAAACACAGCAGTGCTCTCCTATTCCTATTCTACACAGGCCACAGTATAGCACAACTTCTTCTTTTACTTCCCATCACGTTTTACACCCTGTGTAGATTTTTTGCTTTTGGCATACGTAGCCTAGATTACTGCTCCTGAGAAACAGACCCCTGACTCCTCCCTCACAGTCATGGTTAAAAATGAACTAAAGCTTGAGACTGAGAGAGTTTTTTTTCCTTTATTTGTTCTTTTATAGCAAGAGAAGTGACATGTAATTTAGAGAGCATTATTTCCAACATTGTCCTTTGGAACCTTTTATGTTTGTGGGTGTGTTTGTTTTTTAATTAGATTGTCAGTAAGGAGAATCTGCCAGGCTTATATGATGGTGTCAATATCCTTGGATTTGGAGCTTCGTCAATATTGTCTGGCCCTGCCGCTACTAACCTGAACAGGCTGCTGGCATTTGGTGTAAAATAAATAGAGTGATTTGTCTGTTTTGTTTTCTCCATATCTTCGTCGCTTCCAAGAGGAGTCTTATTTACACCGCTCTCCATTTGATTTTGCGTGGTATTTGTTTTTTTGCCAGTTGTGGCCTTACATCGGTCTGCAGGAGTCATGCCGGCTCTGCACCCGCTGGGCTCCTATGTCATCTGTCGGTCATGTAATGTGGAAATGTCTCTGCAGTGATGAGACACCCACATGAAGCATAAAGGTCTCAGTACCATCGAGAAAGACAGATCAAGATTTTATGTCCTCTTTCAGTTTTAAACAAATATTACAAGTCTTTCTCCTCAGTGTCAATCTACAGCCCAAAAGCACTTAACTAAGTTTAGCACTTAACTGTTAACACCCAACCATTTATTAAGTTATTAGACAAAAATGCTAAAAAAAAAAAAAAGTAGAAATCTTTCTCAGTTTCTTACCCTGGAAGAAAAAATGCACGTAGAAAATCAATGCTGACCTTTACTGACAGTTTTGTTTCCACTTGTGACCTGTGTTTTTACCCACAGAGGAAGCTGCTGGCCATCTACCTCCACAACGACGAGAGTGTCCTCAGCAACGTCTTCTGCTCTCAGATGATGTGTGCTGACTCCATTGTTTCCTACCTGAGCCAGAACTTCATCACATGGGCCTGGGACGTCACTAAAGAAGCCAACAAAGCCAGGTAGAACAACAGACAGAACACTGGTTTTATTGGTAACGGCTCGGTGGTTTTTATGTTTCAGTCTATCTTTAGCTCATTTTATTGTTGCTGTTTAAAAGGACACAAGTCAGTTTAACATCTTCCTTTGTTTAATATGTGATGGGGACGACCTCTAAAAATACTTTAATACTACCCAAATCCTGAACAACAGGATGCTTGAGATTTGTTTATTTTAAACCTACGTTTTGGGTCTGTTTGTGATGTTCACTGATTTTGTATAATACTTTTAAATCAATAATAATCTGCTTTTTATTTAGTTATGGTTTATTTTCTGAAGATCACCAAACAGGACCACCTCTTTGACTTCCATTGTGAGAACTATTAAAGAAATAAAGTAAACTCAAATACACGGTCTTGTATTTATCTCAATGACTGTGATGACTGTGAAATTATTTATGCATCAATTCTCATACAGACAAATGCCAAAGTGCCTTTTTGCAATCATAGCTTTGCATTCACTGAGTATTATTTTGACATTAAACATTGTCTTATGTGACAAACTGAGTCAGACTTTACCAAATAAAAACTCAAATGTAAAAGCTGACATTGAACACACCTCATCAGCCACTTGTTTCTGAAAAGGATGAAGTGTCATTCTTAAATGCATCACTTGGCTGTATTGTGCTTTTAGTATGTTTGATTCTCACCAGGCAAGCTTGGAAAAATGCAGCCTAAAAAGCGGTAGTACTACTTTCTTTCTATATTGCGCATTTCTAACTGTGTCCTACAGGAACATTAGTTCTGTATTACTGTAAACCGAAACCTTGCAAAATATTTCTAGTAATATGAACAAACCTGTATCAGGGATAAAATAAATAGCCTCAAGCTGCACTCTAGTCCTAATGTACCGCGTGGGATACAAGATTGTTTTTAGGGCTGCCAGTTTATGAAAAATTAACTAATGAATTGCTTATTTTGTTGTAGTTAATCTCAATTAACCACATTTTTTTCTTCTTAAAATGGGAGCTTGTAATAATAATTAAAATCATCAAAGCTTACATTTAGCTTGAATGACACATTTCTGACCTGCACTTAATAAAAGCAAAACCCAGGTCTATACGAGGGCCGTTCAATAAGTTCATGGCCTCACCCAGAACAGAACAACACAGACTGATAATTTATATTTTATTTTTCAACATAATCTCCATTCACAGCAATGCACTTGGTCCATCGATGTTCAAGCATCACTATCCCATCACGAAAGAATGTAAAATCCTGTATTATAACAACCAGTATTTCTGGGTGAGGCCATGAACTTATTGAATAGCCCTCGTATGTTTAAGGGAAATTTAATTTCAGAATCATCCAGACCATTAATTTTAGATCAGTATAGAATGCAAGTAACATCTTACATTCAGTAACATAATGATTGACAATAAATATGTTCGAAGGTCAAGCGACAACAATAAACAACAAAAACATGAAAAACAGCACACTCTGCTGAGTGTTCAAAATGATGAATGCTTTTCACTCCATTTGTCTCCATCTGTTTCTCTCAGCAGTTTGTGCATCATTGTGTGTCTGTGAAATCTCATATGTTCTCAGAGTTTGATTTATTTCACACCAGACTGTAAAATGCATTTCATGACAACAGAAAAGACAATGGTTTCACATTGTGAGAGCATGCAGCGTGGTGGCGAGAGTGAGCCAAAATGAGAATTAATCACAAAGGTAATTTTCTTTCTGTTTCAGGATTAAACTGTTTAGAACACACAAACATGCATACATGCACTTTCACGACGCTGTGCCTGTGACCACTGGTCAGCTGATGCTAACATTGTTAATTTTTTCAATATTTTAATTATTTTTCAATTCATCTTAAAGTTACCTTTAATATTTTGTCATCATCATGTTTGTTTTGTATGTAATAATTAGTGATTCGACAGGTCAGTCAGGTGTCAGTCAGTGCAGGACTTTGAGAGTATTTGGCTAATGTTAGGTTTCCAAAGAGTCTTGACCTGGAATCATCCAGATCTTTCCCCCTTTATTTGATGGTCAGTTCCAGGATTATTGATTAATTATTTTGACTCTGATGAGAGACATCTTCATTGATTGATTTATTCATTTATGTAGTTATGACATTTATTTAAGTGTTCAGTTTAATAGTTATCCAGTTTTTGATCAAGTCAAAAATTGTTAATTTTCAACAACATAATTTTTTTGTTATATCAGCCAACAGTGGCTATTATATCGGCCTTTAAATCTCCTCTTAGTTAACCCTTTCACTGCAGCCTTCTCCAAACCTCTGATTATTCTAATCCTACTGTGACATTTAATAGAGCATTAAATAGAGCTGAACCTCTCTGACAGTGTGATTAAGCCTTATATTTTATTTATATGTCTTTTATTGTCTGGAGGAGAGCGCTGTTTGGATAACTAGCAGGGAGGATCTTGTAAAGAGGAGAGTGTTTGTATGTGAGCAGCTTCTGTTTGTGGTCTTTAAAGTACCACAGTACCATGTTTTGACGAGTCTAAAACCTGTTCATGTCTTGGTCGTTGTTTTTGTTTCATCCACTGACATACTTTTGTATAGTTTATTAAATCTGAAGTCTGTAAACCTCCTGTTTGAAGGTCTCTGTTTTGGCAGTTCAGTACAAACAGAATGGTGTTTAGAGCGTGTTCAGCTCAAGAGCCAAAAGAGTAATTTGGTGTCTCCATGGAACTGCTATAACGTACATTTTTACTGACTCCACTGCCACCAGATCAGTGAAGTAGACAAGAACACTCGCTCTTCTGTTTGAACTGGGCAGACATGGAAAAAATACTGAGATCCTTAAGAAAACACAGAAATACTACAGTGTACAAATAGTTAGTAAATAGACAAGTTAAAATCCTGAATTAAAAATGTTATCTCAGTAAAAATAGTAAGAAGTAGTTTCAATAAAATCAGAAATAAAAGTCGAGCAGATTTATGATGTTGCACGACTCTTTTTGAGGTGTTGCGTTATAAAATATAACATTATTCCACTAACAAATACATGTTAAAGGATTTTATTGCTATAAGTTTTTTTTAAATGCAAACGCGTAAATCATTTGTATAGTACAGGGTAGATTAGTAACTACATCAGATCAGAGATCATCAAATATATGCATGACATCAAATATCATTTGTTTTTTATGTGAAAGGTAACTACCATCAAATAGATGTAGTAGATTACAAATATTTCTCTCTGAAATGTAGTGAAGTAAAAGTATAAAATAGAATTTGTTCTAAAGCTTAAGGAAATACTGAGTTACATTCATTTTTTTCACATTTTCCCCTTTCAATTGGTGATTGAATAAAATGGGTCCTGACCCTGTGTTTGGGAAAGACAGTTTTAGAAAATGATAGAAGTGGGATTGTGCACAAACACTTGTTTGATACATAAACAGTATTTTCAGACCTATGTGCATTGGTGTGGGCTTGTCTTTAATTGCTGGCATTCAGCTCCAGTCCACTGCTCACACCCTGCGTCTCTGTCGTCTCATTCTCTCTTTAACTTCTATAGAGAAAGCTCAGAGGTTGGATGCTAACAAAGGGCGTTGTGTTTGCATGGTGAGGCCTCAGATTGGGCAATCTTGACTAAGCTGTCTGAATAGAGGGTCAGTGGGAGACGAAGGACTCTAAACATCTCTATCTTTGCATAAACCGTCAGGGTCCTGGGGATGTCTGTAAATACTAGCTCTGAACGTCCATAGTACTGATGTTTTTGACTGAGTAACTGAAGAATAAGAATGACTTTGAAGAGGGATCTAATCTGCAGTATGAAAGTGGATGTTGTGGTGGTTTTGTTCCACCTCCTCTTTGCGCTACATCTTGTCTCGTCTTCCTCCTTATTTTTTCCTTTCTTTCTCCACTAACGCTGTCCAGAGTTAAGCCTGCCCTCTGGTACGAGCCATTTAAGAAAGACTCACACCCTGACCTCACCCCTCCTTTCTTTCTTTTAAAGAAATTCCCTCCTTCCTTCATTCCACACTCTTTTCTCTCCCATTGGCCTCCTTTGCTTTTTGCCCCAGCTGAGCTTTTTTATTGCACATTAAAAGGCAGGCAACATCTGGAGCTTTTCATCACACACAGCGAGTCACAGCTTTGCTGATAACGCATGCATGCACATGTGCACACGCTCTCAGTCTCACATACAGCAACTGCCTGCATTCTCACGCTCTTGGGTTGATCCAAAGTGACTGGTGATTGGCACCGATCACACAGGCTGTTACAAAGGTATCCTGACCCTGTGAGTGTGTTTGTGTGTGATGAACCTGCTGATATTGGAATGTGCCTGTTGCTCTACTCACTGTATTCTCACAGGCCTCTCACTAAAATGATTAATTATGCATAAATGCAGTTCCGCTGATTGGATGCCAGTGTAATTGTCACCCATGGGAAATGAATCTAGTATTTTCAACAGGCACTGTACATATGGCAAATATTGAAACAATTAGGAGCTAAATCCACTAGAAGTAGATGTTTTTATGAGCGTGAGCAATCACGCCTACCTACTCTATTACACATTTCACTTCATGCCAACAAATGTGTACAGGCACACAAGTACTTTTAATGGATTTGTTGTAATTTTTCTAATTTTCAGATTTTGATGGTCACTGCTGAACAGGGGTTGCCGAACGCTGCTTTTCTCATGTAGATGTTATGACCCAGTTCATAATGGGGTTAAAAGACCCAGATTACAAAGTAAATCACAAAACAGACCATTCTCACGTTTTTTTTCTTTGCTCAGACACAAAGGTAGCTAAAACACTGAACTTCGACATCCATTCTATTCTGTCATCATCAGAGCACAAACACTTACCTGGATGATGGACAAATATTTCAGTAAATGTGGATATTACAACAGACAACAGAGACATGTTCACATACTTCACATAACATGTCGTCGTCCTGGATGATTGTAAATCTGAAGACTTCAGCATCCCCGTCTCAGCTGTGCAACTAAGCACCTTTGGCTCTTTGTCAGTTCATGATGTGTTATTGTAAGTTGGTCTCGGAAAGACACCAGATTTCTATTTAGTCAAAGCCTGCTATAATGCAGTTCAGTTTTGTGCCAAAGCCGTGCATGTCCTGTTATTGTTCTTGACACTGAGGTGTCAGCTGGTGTTTCTGAAACTAACACTCAAACCTGTTCTGTACACTTGACTTCTCCTCTTGACATCCTCATATGTGAAAGCACAACTGCTTGAGAGGGAGAACAAAATTTCATTTTCAAATCAAAACATGTCTATGTTTGCTGTGAAACAACGTGTGTCTGACACAGTGAGCGATGGGAGCATCCGGTTCCCATACCTGCTCCGTACAGGTGGAGGGTAAATCTATCCCCTGCAGTGCTACTGTTCTAGCCTGACTCATCAGCTGCTCAGCCGAGCAAATGCCAGCTCTAAATAGTCTGCTCGCATCTTCACACACCATTTTAATCTGAAGAAATGCAGCGTGACAGTCCAGGGAAACATTAACTATTTTATGTGTCTGGATGTGCAGTGACAGGTGGAGATGAGATGAGTGACAAATTAGAAGCTGTCAAGCACATTAGGCAATGAAGCACAGGCATGTTAGTTGCAAATTTCTTGCAGGTGTTTCCTCAACATTTAGTTTATCCCTGAAGGTGTTTCACAGGTCTGGTACAGACTTGGCTACATTTTTTACCGTGTTATATTCTGGCTGGATGAGACTCAGACCCTGAACTGTTCACCTGAGCTCCTGCAGTCGCTTCACCGACCGTTGCCCTTTTCACTGTGTTCATACTTGTTCCATCGGAGGATTCCTAAAGTCTTCACTTCCTGATTGGAGCCGGCCTTTCATTTATCGGTTTCACTGGATCCAGTCTTTTATGTTGTCATGATGAATTTTTTTGTGGGGGCTGTGATTTTAGTTTTTGCAGGAAACCAGTAAAGTTTAGCTTGTGCTTGATGGGAGATGTAAGATTGAGTTACTCAGGTTAGTGTCCATTGTTCTGGGGCCTTTCATTACAGGTTAGGGTTTCTCTGTGGGCTATTGTAATGGTCTGCCTTGGCTGAGGTTTTGAACAGGGACCAGTGTCAGGACAAAATGATCAGTAGGATTTAGGGTACCCAGGCTCTTCACAACAATGGGTCACTCCGAGTTCAACAGAGCAAAGCGGCATTTTCACTACTATTCTTACATTTATTTTGCACATTTACCACTGCAAAGGATATGAGCACTCCTATTTGTTAGATGGATTATGTTAAAAAAAAGCAAAAAACCACAATGCTCTCATTGTCATTGAAAGTAGTAATGTGCAGTATGAGAGCAAATTCAGTGCAAAGATAGGAAATGTGCCATGGCTGAAATCCTAATATTTTGGAGAAGATCCATAAAAAAGGTTATTTCTATTGCAGTATTAGAGTTATTGCTAATATTTCTAGTATTGTGAGGTAGGACAGGGAGGATATGGCCAAAAAATATTTATTATTGTAATAGATGATTATGGTGAAGCCTTCACATCAGTCTATTTGAATAATTATCACAAAAAAATCAAATCATTATTCCTTTCTAGGAAAGGCTGATTTTCTGTCCTGAGTAAGAACTGAAGAAGGGAGATGATTATATTTACTTTTAAATTGTCTGTACATGAATCAATCAACTTTTTATTTCCATTGGCGTTATCATTGAGGGATTACACAGAGTAAAATTACTAGCTAAGAAGTTAAGAAACATCACAAAAAAGAAATAATTAAAATAAAAAATATAGTTCATAAGAAATAGATTAGAATGGATAAAATATTATATTTTCATATGTGTATATATATATATATATATATATATATATATATATATATATATATATATATATATATATATATATATATATATTTATATGTAGGGCAATATTAGACCTAGTAGAAGAGGGAGGTTTAAGATTGTAAATGGCTGAATGCTCCAATTGTATTCGTTTTAATAAGGTGCTTTATTTAGTTCTGTGATTCAAATGTACTCAAATTAAGATAGATTGTCCACGATCTAACTGAACGTATAGGACATCGAGTACTTGGAAAAAAATACATCTGTGTATAATATCAAAACATGCAGGAGTAAAATTTGGTAAATAGTAACATTTTATAAGTGTTTTAGCTGAAAATGTGAACCAAACTAATACTAAAAGACAATAGAAAAAGATATGTATCATGGCTGTGATAATTGTCACAGTTTAAAGCCATTGGTTTTGGATCCCAGCTCTGTTCAGAGGAAGAGGATCTGATTGAATTCCACAACTGTGGCGCCTGTCAGATTTAGAAAGTATTGGTTTATTTTTTACTTTACAATACCACAATGAGCTTTAAGTGCTCAGTTTCATAGTTTGAGAAGTGTACGAGTCACTCCCTTGGCTTTCCTGTTTTAATGAGTTACCCCCCCTTCCTCAAAACAGCATCACTTCCATCCATCATCTTCTTCTGACCCACTGTCCCTCCATCCATTCCATTACTTCTATATTTTACGAGCCAGTTATTAAAGTAGGTCTTATTAAAAGGCGGGAGAAAAAGCTAATCTATATTTGCATTCAGTCTATAGCAATTCATTAATATTATGACATTTACAGGGAGCTTGGCGGGGCCCTGGCTGCCTGCTACCCTTTTCCTTCCCTCAAGTGTTAATTTAAAAAGTTCTGTCTTTGTAATGGAATAAGAAATCCTCTCTTGCCCCATCTATTCTGGGTGTCTGGTGAGGAATACTAATTCTTCTGCTGCTCCAATTGAGGTAGGATGTCACTCTGATGGAATAAGAAAAGGTAGAATTGGTTTTAAAGTCCTTAATGCCACAAGCCATGTGTATTTCTTTTCTGAAAAACTGCGTTTCATCCCTGATTTTTTTCCAAATGTCGCTGAGATGTTTTCAGATGTATGTATTCGGTAAAGTGAGTCAAATAGAGTGAATGAGTTTGTGTGATTTGTGTCTTTCAGACTACTCACCATGTGTACAAGGCACTTTGGCAGCGTGGTAACACAAACTATACGGACGTACAAGACAGACCAGTTCCCCCTGCTCCTTATAGTCATGGGAAAACGCACATCCAATGAAGTTCTAAATGTTATTCAAGGTAATTACTCTGTATTCTACTCAATTGCATTCATTAAGTAAACATATGAAAAATCTTTTCTGTCATTCAGTTGTTTGGCTTTAAAATGCTGAATTTTGTAACTGATAATATCTTTTTTTGTAGGCAATACAACAGTGGATGAGCTGATGATGAGGTTAATGGGAGCAATGGAGATCTTCACAGCACAACAACAAGAGGACATTAAAGACGAGGTGAGGCTTTTCACTGCAGTGATTCACAAATGTCAGCCTCAGAGACATGTCACAGTGCTTTGGATTCTTCTCAAAACACACGTCGACTGTGTTCAGCTCCATTGTTTCCGTTTAGGCATGAGCAAAGTGTTGTACTCGGCAGCTTTTCATTCTGCTGACTTAAAATTGGAGAGGTAAAAATGGAGCAGCGTTTGTGTAACATGATAAGAGTATAAGGAAACAACACACAACCTGTTACTGTTGACCAAACAAGCCAGTCTGTTAGCACCAGTATCTGTGTATCACTGGCCAAGGTAATGTCTTTGATTATGGCGATTACTGCTGCATCACAGTGCACCTGGGACACAAGCTGTGTCCATAGTCCTCACATCAGAGGAGGAGGCTGATGATGACTGTCAGCTCAACCACTGTTACTACAGTTGAAGAGTAACAGTGGAAACCTCTTACAGTTATCAACAGGATTGAAACCCCAGGGACAGAACCACTTCTAGACAAATACTGTTTAAATAAAACTACAAAGGCTGGAAAGATGGTCACACACGACTAATAGCGGGAACAATGTAGAGCAGCAGTAAAAAGAACAGATATTAGGAGATGTTTTTATCGGGGAGTATAACCTTCAAAAAAACAAAACCTGGTACCTTAATTCATCTTTGTATTTTGATCTATTTTTTTATGTATTTATTGAATAATTTACACGTTTTATTTTCTTTATTAGCATTAACGTTTATTGCTCTTGTCTTTTTTCTTGATTTTCCTTTTTCTTATGTTCTTTTTTCCTTTGTTGATTCAATTTTTTTCTTTAATAATTCTTTTGTCCTATTTGGCGCGTTATGACCAGTGTCACATGATGTGCTGATGTTTAAGTTGAGAGCATGTTTCTTTTGTTGTACCTCAGACTTTCTTTGACTGTATTCTTATTTTCTTCTGCTTTAGTTTTTCTTTTAGTTTTATTTGATCCAGCTTTGTCCTTTGCTAACACCTGATTTTTTTCCTACATACCAACATAATTGCTTTGTACCCTATTTTTGCTTTGCTCTTGTTGCTTAAAGAATTTCTTTATGTCAGTTTGCTTGTTTCCCTACTGTGTTCTCATTGGATCATTCATCCATGAGGCTGGTGCTGTGAACACACTGAGATCATTTTCTCTTAATGAGCAATGATAGACAGTGAATGTTCATCTGATTGATCTGTGCTTGTTAAATGGATCAATAGTATGTGATCGTGTAGGTCACGGTTGTGTTCATGTCCTTTCAACCAAAAAGACAAACACCTGATTGGGAAAAACCTGCACCCTGTCATTCCATGTCAGATGTCAAGTGTAATGTAACAGATACTGAATAATCAGTCAAACAGTTCAGGGTAAATCAGTTTATCTGTTTATCAGTAACAAAACTAAGTATTAACCTGACACATTTAAGGTTAGCTTAGAATAATAACCTATTATAAGTGATTCGGACAGTTGGAGTGTTCTGTGTTCTGGTTTTGGTTCAGCTCTCCTTCTGGTTTCCTTCATTGATCCAGTGACTGCAGCTGCATTCAACAGGTTTTGTGGGACATTTTAGTCTGTCTTTACTTCACTCCTACTAGATAAATCATAACATGTTGGGACAGATCACCAGTCATTGTTAAACTGCTCATGTGGACTGATGGGTCTTAGCCCCACATTTCTGTGCTAAGTATAGTCTTTGAAAAGGTACAGAACAGTCTGGACTCAGTCTTTGATGTCCCCTGGGAATCTGGGACAGTATGACATAGAGGTCTCCTCACTCTCAAAAACGTCCACCTGAACCCACTCAGTCATGTCTTTGTTACTGTTAACTCAGAGAGCACTATTGACTCAGTGACATCAAACACAGAACACTTGTGGACCATGTAGATATGCAGTGTCTTTATGTCCTGGTAGATGGAAAGGTTTGAACATTTCCATCTCTACAGGACAGTCTAAGTTGAGTAATGGCCATGTTATGGACTAAACTCTGACTAGACTCTAATTGTTTCTGTGTGTTTGTTTTGGCATGTGCATCTTACAAACCTTCATCTCTAATATTCCCACACTTTTTCTGTCAGTCCTTCTCTAACATTATTCTCTGTGAACACAGTATCAAACCCATGACACATGTCACACACTATTAAGTATCTCATTCATCAATCGATCAATGCTGATGTAAAAGACAGAGCATCTCAGTTATGGGAACTGTTTATGGAATGATTATAGTCACACTCCCTGAGCCTGAGGACTAGTCTTCCTCAGGTTACTGACTATTAACTGACAGCTGTAGTCACTGTGTTATTGCTACAGTGCTTTGACAGTCTTTGTCACACCTTCAATAATCATTTGTGACAAGAAGCAACAAAAAGAATGTAAAGTATGTACATTTGTCAGATCAAACTGAGTGAATCAACAGGTGTACCGTGCTGAAACTGTTTTTTTTTTGTTTTTTTTAATATTAGTGTCACTATGAGCACCTGTACTTTTTATATGTCGTCTAATGAATAGTGTGTGTCAATGTTTTAAAGCCTTTTTTATTCAACGATATTTAATCAGGAACTGGACGATTAAAACAGATTGTCTGACATTCTTCTGTTTTAGATAAACTGTACAAACCGAACGTTTGGATGTTGGGACTGGATGCTGTTCATTGTTTTTCACACTATATACTATATTTTTGAGGTACTGCATAGGTAAAAGTTTGGTAAAGTAAAGGTATTTAAAGTTTGACAGTTTCCCAGGAGTGGCACGACAGAAGGAAACAGCTTAAGAAAATGTCACGAAGCATCACTGTAGAGAGGATAAGTGATACTGAAAGCATAAGGAACACCTCAGGTCAGGCAAAGCATTCTGTTTACATACAGCTCGGCTAAATTAATTCATACTCGGTATTCCACAAACCTGAACACTTCCTATGAATGTGTATTCGTTGAACTGTTTTAACTGATGATTGGAAATTTTCTGAATTATAAGGAGAAAATGTTAATATTGTGCTTATATATTTATTTGATCACATTCTCAGGTGTGAAAAATGTACATGATAAATGTTAATAAGAAAATACATCATGGCTCCCCAGTATCCTTCTGCTTGCAATATGGCAAACTCTAAATAAATCAGTACATCCTGTCTGTGGTAGGACCAGGAAATGTCACATCTATATATGGAATCTCAGATACCACTGACTTTTCATTCTCTCCCTTCCTTGGTTTTTCTTTCCCATTTTCTGCTTTTTTCCACCTCACTTGTTCAAGGGCGAACTCAGACATGAACGCAGACGTCCGTCCATCCCAGACATTCCACTCTGACACTGACTTTTGTGTCTGTCTGGAAACACAGCAGCTGGACGGCCACATTGTGACTTTAACCAACCTTACTGACTCGACTCTCATTCCTATGGTTGTCTGTGTTTTAACTTAGTAGTTAGTGATCAACTCACTGGTCTGCAGCTGTCATCTCCAGGTTATTCCAACAACTATTTCATGTAAAGTGAAGCTAGAATAGTTCAAATAATATATACCTTTCGAACATACAGTTGTTAGGGGCAAATATTTTTAAAGATGATAGAGAAGGGTAAGGGAGTGGACCAGTATTTGTCAGAATGTTTAAGTCTTGTAACTATGTACAGTCAAACCTATTGTCTGACATATTGCAATTCCACTCTTGTAAATATGTACATAGTCTTTAAAATTTTATTACTTACTTCTGTCATTATTATTAATATGTCGTATTGTTTGTCTTTTGCATCTTTATGCATACAAATCTTTTTCTTGCACTTTATTCTGTTGCTGCCTTGGCCATTGAATTTCCTCATTGCAGGATCAATAAAGTCTAATCTAATCTAATGACAGGAGTTTGCAGAGTCCACATTAGACATTTAGCTGAGAGTCAAATACCCAAGGTCCTTGTTGTGAGAAGTGACCAGTGGTGGGTAGAATAACCAGAAACTGTACACAAGTCAGAGTACTGGTACTTTAAAACCCTATCGACATGGGACTAGTATAACCTTGGTAATTTTTAGTGACTGGGGAATTTGTTTATGATCTTAAACTAATGCAAATCTGCACAAAGGAAATCGTGATATGTAATATGGACACTGACTAAAAGAGTGAATTTAAATCCCTCAGAGGAGCAGCATCTCAAAAGATGATGAGATGAATGACCTGCTTTGATTTTACAACAAGAAACATTTTTCTATCTTTCACCAGTTGTTTAAGATGAAAGTGGTGAGCCTTGATGTCAGAACAGGGAAATAATGGTAGTAAATTGGACTGAAAAACAGATTAGCTCCAGGTTATAGAGGTCCCATGTGAATGGGGTGTATGATAATAGTGCCTCATGTACAATATAATGTGTTTAATAATTAGTTAAATGAGAATAATTACAATAATTAAATAGGTCACTTGAGGAATGAGTAACACTGATCCAATTTAATCTTTTGAATAATCAACAAAGTGCAAACTAGCTCCATGTACCGTCTAATACAGTCTAATAGATTGCATAGAGTCTAAATCATTCCATTTAAGAAACAGCAGATGGTTGGTGTGTTTCTTTAAACATATTATACGGACAGTATTAGAAATTTCACGAGAAAAAAGTTAGGGAAATTTCCATATTGGAAAAAAAACGTAAGTTTTGCAAAAAAGGAAGTACTGTGTTACAAAGTTGTGACTCGTCAGCTGTCTAATCTCCATGTCTTCGTACATATTCTAATAATCCGAAGTGTGACAGTAAGAGAAAGCATTTTGTCCTGAGGAGGAAACCAAATTATATCTGTGAAAAAATGAAAAAACAATCACAGCCATTTTGGATAGAAAAATGGTAACAGAATTCTCCACCTCTTCTTACCACTTCTTATGTCTTTTTCCTGGAGCCATGTGTCATCACTCTACACCGCTGGGTATATTCACTCCAAATTAAATTAATCAGAAAAACATATAATTTACATTTTATTTTTTGTGACTTTCCAAAAGTTCAAAGTCCAAATTCACATGGCATTTTATAAAATCCCAGCTGGTAACATAAAAAGATGGAAAATTAATTAAAATAGGTAAAATCCGAAGTAGCTCAAACAGTGCAACAAAATGTAACGGAGTAGATGTGTAGATTTTTTCCTTCAATGTCTTCAAATATTTAAGAGTTAAAAGTACCCTGCAATAAAAATGAAATTAGTAGAGTACATTTTTGTAAAAGCACGCTGCATTTTGAAACACTTTTCCATGATTTGTTATTTTTAGCAAATGTTAAATATGTAACAGATTGCATTTCTGACATCTGACGACTAAAATAGAAGTTAATCAGCACCACTTGAACACAACGCAGCCAACTTGACAAGTAGCCAAGATGTATAGTCGATGTGGAAAATCTGTTTCTTTTTTCTCTTCAAAGATAAGGTCTCCAAGATATGTGTTTGAGCAGACATATGGTAGATTAACACTCCCCTTCATGCCTCGTGTGTGTAAGAGGTCGTTTAAAGCAGTTGGTGAATTTAAAAGCGTTTTAGAGCGGCACACGTTGACGATAAAATACGAACTACTACATTTGCGTGACTCAGAGCTGCTCCATTGATCGTAGACACTTTTGATGCTTTTGTCTTCCTCCTGCCATTCTTTTACAGTTTCCTTTCAATGCTCATCTTTTATGCGGTGCAAAAGCACAAATGTATCCTTTGCATTTTCTGATTCAGCACAACAATACACACTGTCTTTTTAGTCGGGCCGCTCCTGTAGCTGCACCACAGCAGCGCTCCGATCGTCACAATAAGCTTACTTTGCCATATCCGGGCAGACACACAGCATGGGCCTTCAGAAAATAGAAAACTAATGGCCGCGCTCTGTTCAACACAATGGTCACTCGTATTTTAGTCCCAGTCTTTATAAAACATTTTGTAGCCACAGCAGGTAGAAAGAGAAAGGCCGCCGTCCCCTTCCCTCTGTACAAACAGGAAGAGAGAGGCGGAGTGAATGAAAGAGAAAAGGACGCTGAAAGTGAGATGAGGAAGCATAAAAGAGGCTCATGGTCTGGTTAATGACAGCCTTATGACAATGAATAACCCCTCTGGTGCTACTCTTTCATACCTGATGTTTGTACGTAACCACACGACATGCTGCGTTTTCTTTGGCCTGGTCCTTTTCTAACTCCCACACCCAGCACCTCAACTCAGATGTTTTGTTTCCTGTGTATCCGTTATTGAGTCGTCAGTTCGTGGGCCCCACTTTCTTTCTCCCTTCTCTTTCCAGGATGAACGCGAGGCCAGAGAGATGGTGAAGAGAGAACAAGACGAGGCCTACCGCCTGTCTCTAGAAGCTGACCGCAAGAAGGTAATTTCACAAGAACAATGTGGCATCTGTAGATAGGATATTTTCTAACATGACTGGATAATTGATCATTGAATGGGCTGTTTTCACTAGAGTGCAATGTGGTAACATGAATGTAAGTCACCAAACACAATGCATTACCTTTAATACATTAGTTTGTCTTAAAAGCCTAAGTCAGTTCAGATTCTCGTTTGCACTGTGGGCACAAACAACAAAAACTCCAACATAAAAATTCATATCATTGTCAAACTCTGTCTTTTTTTGGTGTTTTGGTGGTAAAATATTGTGCATTTCATTTGGGTAGTCCTATGACAGCCTTCACAGGTACAGAATAAGTACAGAATAAGGATATTTGCATCTGATTTAGTGGAGGATTTTAACAGGTATCGTTTGACCACTTATATTACTAACAACACAATCACCGTATAGGTTTGAGTTGTAAGTCAAGTCCTGTTAGGTTTGTTGTTTTGTCACCATACATGTAATGATCATACTTATGTATTTCTCAGTTTCTGTGTCGAGATTTAACTGGAGTAGAGCTGCAGCCATCAATTATTTTTGTAATCAATTAATCTATTGGTTATTATGTTCGATTTGGTTGAAAGATTATTTGAATAAGTGAAAAAAAAATAGTAAAAATGTAAATAAGACATGTCTGAAAATTACAAACAATTTGTCCTTTATTCCAGAACCAGCTGTAACAACAACCACAAAACATATAAAAGTAAAAGGATATATAAAAAATTTGGATATAGAAATAAGTAAAAGTATATATCCAACTTACTAACAACTTAAGATGGAACTAACATTCAACTTTGTGTTGATCCTGGCGTTATGTGTCACAATAAACATCTGTGTGAACACAACAGTGGAACGAATGTTTAGCAGCAGCAAAATTAAGGAAATGAAGCTTTGATTCAGGAAAATTGGAATCAAATAATTTTTTATCGATTTGAGTTGATTGTTTCAGCTCTAAACTTGAGTATTCAGGAAATATGTAAACAGAAGTGAAAAACAAACATTTCATCAAAAAAACACATGGTACAGACTAAAGTGTCAAGTATTTAGTGTGTCGTCGCTTTGCAGTTAATGTCTTATTCTGTGTTTAGAAGATAATCACCAGGCTTCGATCATGACAGTCGTTTCTGTAATTACAGGCCACACTAATGCTGCTTCTCCTCTGACGATATCATTTCCACTCATCGCAGCTGTGTTGGTGTTTTCATTGTGTGATAGCAACCAGACTCAATCAGATACTGTTTTTGTTTCACCTTTGCTGAAAACTGATGCTAAAAATGATATGTCACAAATTGGTTGATGCAGAATCATTATTGTCAAAACAGACTGTGTGTGGGTCAATACTGGACTCCACAAAAGCAGGAAATCTGCAAGAATGGCATAGGAAACATTCGTGTCTGCTCTCATGAGAAGAAAAACAACTTTATTCTCACAAAAAAACAGGAAAATCTCATTTAAACCTTTAAGTTTTGTCCTCCTCTTGAAACTTGAAAATGACAAGGTTTTTTTTGGTTAATGCCCTGTTTTACATTCCATTTATAAAGTGTCAGAAACACAATAATACAGTATAAGAAATAGCTGTAAGTTTTTGTCACAGCTCATAATTTTGGTTTATTTACATTTCATTTGATTACAGTAGAATACAGTACACAACTAATCTATTAAGCTATTTCAGTGTATGATATAACCTATGACGTTCATGTGTGATCAGTGGCTTGTAAACGCGTAAAGTAACATAACTTGATAATTGATCATTGAATTGGTTGTTTTCACTAGAGTGGAATGTGATAACGTGAATGTGAGTCACTGAACATAATGCATTACCTTTAATGCTCTTTTTTGATGTTTTGGTGCACTGCGTGTTTCATTTGCATAGTCCTATCACAGCCTTCACAGATACAGAGTAAGTAACTGAATCACTGTGTTATGATTGTGCTGATTCCATCCCAGTTGACAAATAAATTCTTTGTGTATTAGAGAGAAGCCCAAGAAAGAGAAGAGGCTGAACAGGTCCGTCTGGAACAGATGAGGAAGGAGCAAGAGGAGGAGAAGGAGGTGAGGAGCACAGCCATATCCACCTCAGCATCGCATCACACACATCACTCACATTATGGTTCCATTTTTATCAGTACAAGACTGAACGCTGATCAGTTTCCCTAGTGCACTGTTCTGTCTTTTTTTTTTTGTTTTGTTTCTCTCTTTCTTAGTGTCACTTCACAGTAATGAGTCACCTAGATTGTGGTTTTGGTAAAGCCTGTTTATAAGTTCAGTGTGTGTAGTATGAACAGCCCTACGGCCGTTTCAGAAGAATGAAATATCCTAATTACAGCGAAGCCTGTCCCTGTGAATGTCACCTTAACATACACACAGTTATTGTTCTGTTTTAATGCTCGAAATTGGCACAAGGCACACGCCTCATATTGAAACCCCAATGGACAAAAGACTGAGGCTCAAACACACACAACCTAAGCAAACATGCACATGGACCTGAAAACAATTATTGTCAGAGAAGAGGAGGCAAACACACACACACACACACACGTAGAAGCAGACACACTGTCACGCACATATGAAAACAATTATTGTCTGTATTACAGTCTGTAGTATTACAGTGTAGTCGTCCGTGGTGGTTGTTTACTCAGCAGTGGCTGCATCAGGTATTGGATGACCTGGCTCACTCAGGTGATTTGTCACTTAAGTCAAACAGATGATAACAAAGAAACCCAGGGTCATCCTTCTTAATTATATCACTGTAGTCCACTAACCAAACTCTGGCTGTTTTCAACAACAATGGCTACTCTGACCCTATGTTTCCTGTGGTTTCCGTAGTGTCTCCAGTATTAATATGCATACCTTAGTCAGCTCATATACAGTTTTTTTTTTCCACTGACGTTGGAGAACACAAGAGCTGTAGATTGATTAGGGTTAATGAATTGTTAATAAATCCACGTGCCCTGTCTGAAATGTATAATAATGGATTTTAAACCTAAAACTCTGAATGGGAGGTGTTCCAAACTGTCTGAAAAACAGAAATGATAACACAACCCAGGACTGGGCATTAAGGCTTGTACATGCCAGTTTAATTTCTAAGCCATCTAGGCCTTTAAAAGTAGAACTTTCTAGTTGAATGTCGAGAAGGCCCACAATAGTTCACAATAGCAAATATGAAAAAACAAGGAAAAATTGTGCCAAGAGTTCAGATTAGGAAATCTGTTTCATCATATATTCCTGTAACTGCTTAATGTTTTACTCATCACAGAGAGATTTCAGAGACTGGAAGCAGTGCACTGACATGAAAACACAACATATTTCTTAGTACATAGAACATCTTCTGGGATGGACTACGTTTTGTTATCGCATTTATTTTTCCTGTTTGAAAGGCTATTCAAGCTGAGGAAGGTGCAAACTCTTCTACTGTTATTAATGTACATGTTCATTTATTGTAGTGAGGCTGCTCCTCAATACAGGGTCAAATTAATCACAAAAATAAACATGCTTAATTTGACGTCCCCAGTTTTTATACAGCTTTCACTTATGCAGGCGGTCTCCAGACACAACAAAAGCATCACTTCATCAGTGGACGATGGAAGGTAGAATCTTTTCTCTGTAATGTAGTACCTTTGTGCAAAGAGAATGGGATGAAAGTAGGAGCCACTGAATTGGGGGGGGGGGGGGGACAGGGACAGTATGTATGTGCCTGTGTGAACCGACATTACTATTTACATCCTCTGGGGGGTCTTCGCATACACTTGTGTGGCTGTCAGGTGCACCCCCCCCCCAACTCCACCACCACCCATCATCTGTTTGCTTTTTGTGGTCGGCCTGGCAGAGCTGCACATGCAGACAAATGGACAGATAGATGTTGGTGATTATTTGCACGCAGCCGCCAGGGCCTTGAGGCCGGAGCAGACGCGTGTCCTGTGGTTTCAGTAGGGACACTACCTCACACGTGTTGGTGTGTCTGTGGTTGTCGGTCCATCTGCATCTGTATGTCTACCACTGCCGCACACACATACACACACTCCTGTCCTATTTGTGTGTGCATGTGTGTGTTAGTTTGGTCCCCAGGGGCCCCTTTAACTCAGTCAGCATCAGTTCTTATACCTATGGGAGCTGATGGCGGAGCGGCACGCGCCCTACCCTGCCCACCAAACACCAGAAGCTGCTAATGAGCTACTGTTGTACACTCTTATGAAATATAATTGCATTATGGTGTGTAAATAAAGCCGGGGCGTGTTGTCACAGCATATGCTCCCTGGCTGGCCAAACAGGAACAACAAGCCAGGGGGGTGGGGGATGGGGGCAGCAGAAAGAAGACAGAGGCTCCAGGGAGGGGCTGGAGTATGGTTTTTGGAACACAGGAGAGCTGATTAGCTTCACTGCAGAAGATGACAGTTGATGTTTGTCTTTTGTGCGAGCAAAGCCACCCTCAGTGTGTGCTGTACGTCGGCAGTACAATCATGTTTTGCATCTTTAAAGTAAGATGTCTAACAAAAGAATCATAAAACACTCAATGCCTGAGAAATTCAATTGGCTTGATCTCAGATGTACCTAAAGATGAAGTCACCGAGCAACAGCAGCACAACACGAAGCAGGATAACACTTTTTTGCAACCGTTTGAGCAACAGCAGGCTTTAGGGAACAGGGTGAGACACAGGGCAACTAATTTAATAACATTCTCAGGACAACGAGAAGGTCTTTAAATGAATGTGAGGAAACAGTGCTGCAGTCAGACTGTGGGAACAAGTTCTTGGCTTGAATGTTATAGCTGTTTGGATAGTGTCATCATCTTTATATTTGCCAGTGTTACTGTTGGGCTTAGGCTTACTATAAACACACACATAGGGATAGAGTCATATGATTATATCTGATTGAATCTTAGCTTTAGTATCGATTAGGTCATAACATTGAACAGTCAAAATCACAAAAAAGTAGAATCTCTTTTAGTATTGATGCTACTGATGTCTTTACCTCAGCTTATCTCTTGTATCAGCAAAATTTTAAATAAAGAATAGAAAAGAGTCGGCTTAGTGATGCTAAACGGTTGAAAAAATAATTGCTGCTCCAGTGAAGACAGATGCCACCAGCACCTGTATGTAAAGACTATAGCCTTCAGCCAACAATGTGCAATGATCTGTCTCATTATTTAGGATCTGTGAAGAATGTACAACTCCTCTGTACTGTACCGAAAAATAAGGGAATCAACTGTTCAGTCACTCAGGTCACTGGTGTAAAAGAAAACTGAAAAAGAAGGCTTAAGTTTTAGGAGAAACAGGTAACATGATTGAGGTCTATAAACTTGTCCATGATGGAACAGTACACCAAAAACAGGGATGACTTAAGAAGAAACCCCTTCCACTTGTTTTTCTGACAAAATAAAAATTTGACTTTGCTGTAAAAGCCTGAAATGAGCTTGCACAGGGGAGAGTACAGACTTCTTATCTTAAAAAATGGACTATACATTTTTGTTAAAAGGCAACATTTCAGATGCAGCACTGGAGTGTTCTTATACAGCATCTAAGAAGAAAAACAAAAAATATAATTTTTCCCCCTGAGATTTCTGGTCTACTCTGTAGAGAAAATACAGTATATTTGCCCATATTAGTTACAGAGATGATAGAGGTTTCTATTATTTGTACTAACAGTTGCGGTAATTGCATATCCACTGTTACTTGTATTTGGAGTTGTAGTACTAACAGTTATGGACATTGTTTCTAGCTATTGATAATTATACTAATACCAGCTGTTCTAGTTTTTAACAGTTCTAGTTCAGTTTGTTGTGCATCCATGTGTCTCCCCCTATTTCCCCCCTTCTCCCCCCTCTCCCAATCTCTCTCTCTCCTCTCTCTCTCTCTAACTCTCTAAATTGGCTTAAGAGTCTGGTTTCAACCAACTCTATATGTACAGTGTCATGAGATAACTTTAGTTATGATTTAGCACTTTATAAATAAAATTTGATTGATTGATACGTTTGGGTTTTTTTTTGTTAGTTTTTTATACATTTGGTAATAGTAGGGGTCATCTATTATTGATGAAATGGGAATTGGGTATTAACTTCATCAATGTGTACATGCTTGTGTCCCTTTGAGCTCTTTGCTAAACATTTTTGCTGTTGATAGAAGCCCAAAAGTGCACAGCTTTGGATTTGCTGTCACGAACCACTCAAAGAATCAGTCCATTTGGTCAGTTTAATCCAGATGTCTTTGGCTCTGTTCTGACCTCTCTGGCCTGTCTTGTTTCAGGCCATCCGTTTGTCACTGGAACAGGCCCTACCGCCAGAGCCAGACGAGGAGTCAGGAGAGCAAATCAGCAAACTGCGAATTCGCACACCGAGTGGAGAGTTTCTGGAAAGGCGTTTCCTGGGCAGCTGTAAGCTCCAGGTCCTCTTTGACTTTGTGGCATCCAAGGGATACCCATTCGACGAGTTCAAGCTCCTCACCACCTTCCCTCGTAGAAATGTGAGTGGCATATGTTCACACACTAATGGAAATGCTCCTCACAGTTACAAAAGGGAAATGTCGTAAAATATTGAGATTCAGAATGATTCACAACATGATAGAATATTAGCACCATATCAACAATGTTATCGCAATGAGAGGTCAACTAAAGCTGAAAGGAAAAAACTAATACTTGTATGTACTCTATATATTATACTAATACCCCTCCAAAACACATTTTACATCTCTGAAATCTATCACTAAACCAGTGGTTCTAAAAACCCAAAAAAGAAATGTTGCATCTCCTTGGGGAAGAGTCAAAGATGCATAAGAGTGTCGTACTGATGTGTGAATGAGTGAAGAAGACAGAAATACCCATAAAATTGTGAAATTATGTTTGCATTGAGATGAAACAATGTACAGAAAATGTAGTCATAGCTTAGAGCCTCTGTCACGTACACTGACTGTTACGTCCATGTCCGTGTGTGCCATTATTCCAAGAAATAGTGACTTTGGAGAGTAAAATCAGGGATGAATCCATTTAAAAGTCTGCATTTTAAGAAAAACGTCAAAATTCGATATCAACCAAATACTACATATTGTATATTTTGTAGGATACACAAGCTCTGTACTCTAATATCTCATTAGTCCGCCTTTAGCTTTGATTATAGCACATGTTCACTGTATCATCATTTCAGTAAGTTTATGACACATGACCCCACAGGCTTGGACTATAGGCACTAGGCATGATGGGTAATCACTTTATCCCCCTCTGGAACAGGGTCAATCTGGACTCATCAGACAACATGACCTTTATACATTAAACACAGTCCAATCTTCATGCTTCTATCAAACTGATGGATGTTTAAGAAATGACAGTCTACTGCATCAGATAAAGGGTTAAAGAACCTGTTGTCGATTATACATATTAATCACAGCTATAATTATCCAGTGGAAGGATCTGAACTATTTATTGAGTTAAATTTAGGTGGAGACTCTTTTATGACCAGGCTGTGTGTGTTACATTCCTGTATCAATATTATGTTGCATCTAATATTCATTTCATTTCATTCCATTTCACATCAGTCGCATCATCCTGTCCTCTGTTCTTGATTGTGTTCCGTACTTTACAGTTTTCCTCTGTCCAGCCAAACAAGTGATAAATGTCTTTGAACCACTGTTGAGTAGCAGCAGCTTATTAAGTGATCTGGTCCAAAGCTAACACCTCTGCGGCAGAGATCCACAGCTGTAATTGGCTTTTCCGTTTGGGCCTGAGCTGAACCTCAGATGACAGCTGTTAACACACACATGGTCTCAACTGAACCTTAACTGAACCACTTCACTTAACTAAACCTGTTGCCGTCCATTTGATGATTCTGTTTTTCTTGCTCTTTTACTTTTATGTTTTGTCTGAATTTCACTGAGTGTGCTTGTACCGGTAAGAGTGCATCACTGCCTTTGTTTACTTGTACCTGCAATGAATCAAGTTAAGCCAACTGTTTATCCATCCACCTGTGCACACGTATTATTCAGTGAATATTAATTAGTATCGGCCCGTTGTGAATACAGTACTCTATGACTGTGTTAGGATACAGTTGTCAGCACGAACAGTAGTATTCTCTGTGGCTCTTGCAGCACTCAGCCAGTTACAACCAGTCATTAGAGGGCCTGGTGGCCGCTCGGTGGCAGCCAACTAATGAGCACTGTTTTAACTACCACTTTAATTAGCCATGCTGCTGGAAACAAAAATGGGATTTCCATTAATCAAGAGCTGAGTGGATAAGGAGGGGTGGGAGGTGTGTGTGTGTGTGTGTGTGTGTGTGTGTGTGCGTGCGTATGTGTGTGTGTTTGTATGTGTGTGTGTATATATGTGTGTATGTGTGTGTGTGTGTGTATATATGTGTGTGTGTGCGCGCGCGTGTACATGTGCGTGCGTAGGCCTGCCCAGGCAGTGTGCCATCATATTCTGCAGAGACTGCCGGGGCACAAACACCTCCAACTAACACACACATTAATGCATAGCTCACACTTTTTCATTTCGTCACAATCACACACTTCAACACATGCACAAATATTTTCAAGCAAACACATGCCCCACTCACAACTTTGTCACTTAAAGGATTCACAGTTGTCTCTTTATAATCAAGAGTAAACATGTGTTTGAGACAGAGATAAAGATGTGTCTGCATCGCAGATGAAATTCCGGCAAAAACAGGACGGGAGGATTAGAGGGGAAGAGAAGAGAGAAGAGGATAGTGACTGCAGAACTAGAAGAAAGAGAACAGAGAAGATAAAAGCTTAAACAAAGAAAAGATTTAATCAGAGAAACAGTCTGAAAGAGAAAAGGATAGAGAAGACAAGTGAGGAAGATATTAAAAAGAAGAAGATGGCAGATAATTCCAGAAAACAGAAAGGCTAGAGATTTGGGAAAAGAGAGGAGTGAAGCAGATGAGTGGAAGTGCCAGTATGAGGCTGTGAACACAGGCCCCGGTCTAATCCTGCAGCTCTGTGTTGTAATTAAATGAGAGGGAGCATAGAAAGCCTCCATCCCGTCCAGACGCTCTCACTGTTGCTCTGCCAGGATCAGAGGATAGAGGATAGACCACTATTGCATTTGTAATACTGCACAACTGTTGAAACCTTCTTTCCCTTTTCTACTTTTCTGCGGCTTTGTGCAGTGTCACTCTTTCTTTTGCTATTTCCCTCTCCATCAGCCCACTTTATTTCCGTCCCATTCATTCAACTGCACCACAAATAGTGTTTTTTTCCCCCGGACTGTTCAAGTACTTTCTGCCAAGTGTGGTGTCATAACTGACACATTATTAACAGGGAGAAAGGGTTATATTTTGAATCCCTTAGTCTGGTAATCTGATAAATATTTGTTTGTCCCTGTTTGTAAATCAACTTTTGACATTTTCTGATAATACATCAGAGATCAGATGTCTGTGACTCATGCTGTAGCCACCTTCCTGTAGCTTTGCCAATAAATGCCTATTAGTCTCCAATTTTTGGACTGAGTGTCTGTCTCAACATTTGGTATCAGTGGCTTATGTCTTCAGCTCTACAGCAGGCCTTACACTGGCATCATTTGTACTAGGCTTAGCCGTGCTCAGGAAACTAACCCTTTCTCAGTTTCTATGACTGTCAGCGAGTTTCAAGACGCAAGGAGGACTTTTAGTGTTTCAGTTTTTCTGCTTTTCATTCAAGATTTTTTCCTTGAATTTTTAGTGAGCACAAACCACTGTTAAAAGGCTCGAGGTTGTCTTTCCTCAGCTGTGTGGAGAACATGTTTAGACTCCCGCTGTAATAATCCTTAGGCGATCGCCTCTTCCTGCCCGGCTGCTCGGAGACATCTAAACACTGTCAAGAGCAGCATATTATTTTTCTCACAGTGATACTGTACTCTCTTTCACCTACTCCTTAATCCGTCTTCCAGCTCCGTCAGGGAAACAGGCCTGAATGATTCTGAGACAAAACCTGAGATGCAGAAAAAATAAACAGTGCCACAAAAGGAAGCTGTGCATGTACTTAAATAGATTTTACATCTGTTGTACTGCTGGGTCTTGTTTTTCTTGTTCTTCTATCTGAAAGAGTTGGATTCACAGGACAACGTTTAGCTGTTTATTTGAAAAAGTAATTTCTTTCATAGTTGCTTCCTCCAGATAAATCTTGTAATATATATTCATGACATAAAACTGCTGCTTTGTGGAGCTGTTTGCTGTTCTGAACTTGGATATAAAGTTTAGAATGTGCACAGTTCTGGCCTCATCCAGCTGTTAATGGATTCACTTTCTTCAGTCCCATTGAAATCATTCTGTTGAGTCGATTCCGACCTAAGTATTCACATGGAATCTGATCCCAGAAGATTTCGTTTATTTCTTCAAAGTCTTTAATTGAATGTAACTGTTTCACATTTATGAAGGTCAGTTTTACCTGTTATATTTGTCTTGCCTGGGATGAAATTTTTATGTGCTTGTATTGGAATGTGCAAACATTTTAATCTGACAGAATAGGTGTTAATTTTTACAAGTGCCAGTTACATATAGGATCAAAACGTAATGGTGAGAAAAGAGGGAAAGAAAATTAAAAAGTTGTATCCATCATATTATTAGCCTTATGTGGGTCCAGAAATAACTGGATCAGCTGCTTTCTGTCTTGTTCTGATTGATACTTCCTTCTGATCTGAGGTCAGTTTTATTGTGATGGGCTGTTGTCGTGATTATTGGAGGCATATTAAGGTCCATGTGGCGGCAGTCGGCGTCTCCCTGATCTCCTCATGTTAAAAGCTGTTTCTTTGAATTATTCTCTGAGGAGACCCCCACCTTCAGCCTTCTGCCTCCCCTCCTGCTTCCAGCTTTCCCTCCCTCCATCTCATTTTTCCCTCCTCTTTCCTCCTCTGCCTCTACACCCGCTTGAACTTCCATCTTGTCATGTACATTTTCCCTCTTTTCTCAAACTTTCATTTCACATATCAAATTCCATTTTTAAAAAAAATATTCTTTAAAAGTAAGAAGTAGTGTAAAATGTACATCTTCTCCCCTGTTTTTTGTCGTTTTTCCCAGTCTCATTCTGTCCTCTGTCCCCTATTAGTGCCCCCACCCCCCTCCAGTCTGTGCGGTGCATTCTCCCTTTGAAGTACCGTATTCTGGTATGTTCTTTTCTGTTCACGCCCCGGCGCTACGTGCTGTCAACACTCCTGGCAGCAGATAATGATCTCCCACTGCTTTTGTAATTGGCCAAATAAACACTTGACAACACTAGTTTAAAACAGACAAGTTATTTGGTTTTAATTAACATAGTAGGGCCTGTAATGGCTTCATTAAAAATGCGTTATTTCAGCTGCATGTTTGATTATGTTGGAAACGGACATCTTGAGGGTCTGTGTTTATTTTCCCTTTCTTTTCTTTCATTGCAGAGCGTTGCTTAGTGTCGCCTCCTGTGTTATCAGTGTGTTTTATTCATTCGACTCAAGTGATTTACAATGCGGTATTTATTTTAAACTTCATACTAAGTGCTAATTATGTGGTTTTAACCGGGTGGAAATCTGCTGTTTGATAATGCCAAATACATGGGGTTGATATTAGCTGATTATTTTATGTCATACAATTTTTCAAAAGGAAAGAAAGATAAAATATCAAAGATTGCCTAGAAATGCCATCTGTCTTTTTATTTGGTTCCAGTTTTAAAATTAGGCTTTTTCGTGTGGAACTCCCAGTAATTCTGATGTGTCTTGAGATTTTGCTTTAGGCAAAGTTCAATTTGGTTTTTATTCAGTTAATTTGTGTTATATTTTTAATTAACAAATGAATGTGTTTTTTTTCCAGAAGGGATCTTTAGTCGGATGAAAATCTTAGAAATTAATTTCATCTCTTAAATTACTCAGACGCTTCTCTTATTGAGCCGACTGATTTGATTTAAATCAGCTGATGAAAACTATATTGACTCAAGGTTAAAAACAAACTGCAAACCAGAGAGCTAGATTGTGTCTGTCTTATGTATGTATGTCTGAATGTATGCATGGCTGTGTAGGCGCAGGAGGAGAGAATATGGCTTAGGCAGAGCAGAGGAAAAACAACAGCTTTGTTTGTTGACAGATGCCTCCATGCTTATGGTCTGTTAATTGGATAACAATGTAAACAATCACCGATGGCGCCCGTCTCCTGTGTCAGTGTGGCATCTTGTTTCCCTACTTTCTTTTTCAGAGTCAGATGCTGCTCTCCCCTCGTCGTCTCCCTGGTGCACATTTGTGCATCAAGCACAAACTCCCATTCACAGAACACACACACACACACATACACACACAGGCTTATATGTAGCGCACATACACACATGTACACACATACACACACACACACACCTGCTCCACCCCAAAGCCTCATTTACTCCTACCTGATGCTGTGGTGTCATAACAGCCTGTCGGGTTCATTAGTATGGCAGCCATTTGCGACGTGTGGCTCCTGAGGTGGGAAAATGAATGCAACAGCCCTGTTGGTGGTTTTCTCCACCATTGGGATGGAATATGTTTGCAGCAAACACACACACATGCACGTTTTACCTCTGTTTAAGGCAGCTCTCCTCCAGTGGTGCTACCAGATAGTTGACTAGGTTAGGGGTTACGAGGGTGATGTGACAGCCCCTCCCTGCCCAGGATCCCGCTGAGGAGTCAAGAGTCTAAATGACACGTTGAAATGAGGACAAGGAGATGAAAGACACGAGTCAAAGAGCGGCGCTGTGTACATGCTGTGACATTTTCCATCACCCATGGGACACGGATAGGTTGGCTGATGCTGATGTGTCCTCATCACCTCCTCCTAATTTACTCTCCTCCTTTTGTTCTTTTCTCACCCTTCTTTGTGAGGTTTGGGACACCCTCTAGTTCTGCAGATTTTGTAGTTATCGCAAGATTAAATGTGTAGATTGTTTTAATTATATTGAGTGTCTGCACCTAACAGGTTCCAGGGAGCAAACATGGATTCAGTGTCAGGGAAACACAACTTATGGCCTGTTTCCCATGACGGGGTGGCATCTGTCCCACCGACCGTAATCTAAATACTAAGTGACAATAAAGTCATGCACACAGGGAATTAGAGCTTCACAGTGTGGCCAGAATCTGTCCATAATATTCAGGATCAATAAATATCATCATATATGTCAAACCATTGCTTCTTTGTAGTTTAAAAAATATGTTTAGGTCCTCAGTGTAAGCTGAAGAAGCCAGATGGTTATTTATGGTTTTATACTTTTCACAACAAACACATCAGAAATCTAGAGGGAGGACATTTAACAAAATTAAGCAAAAAGACAAAACACTGAAAGGTTTCAAAAATGATTTAAGTGACAATGTGAACAAACTAAACTAAAAAAACAGAAGAAAAATTTATATCATGATAATTATTATGATAAAATATGGACATTTACAGAGCCATGTAAACCCTTGATTCATGCTCTACACTTTAACAGTTCGGTGTTTATCTCCTACTGGGGAAAAAGGATTCTTAAGGAAAGGAGTGGGAAAATAGTTATTATTTCTTATTACCTCCGCCAAGGAGGTTATGTTTTTGCCAGGGTTTGTTTGTTTGTTTGTCTGTCTGTCTGTTTGTTTGTCTGTCCGTTAGTGTGCAACATAACTCAAAAAGTTATGGACCGATTTGGATGAAATTTTCAGGGTTTGTTGGAAATGGGATAAGGAAGAAATGATTACATTTTGGTGGTGATCGGGGGTGGGGGGGCCCACGGGGGAGGGGGGCACTGATTGTTAGTGTGCAACATAACTCAAAAAGTTATGGACAGATTTGGATGAAATTTTCAGGGTTTGTTGGAAATGGGATGAGGAAGAAATGATTACATTTTGGTGGTGATCGGGGGGGGGGGGGGGGGGGGGGGGGGCACTGATCAGCCTTGGCGGAGGTCTGCGCTCTCCGAGTGCTTCTAGTTAACTCTATTTTAGGTTTTTATGTATATTTTTGTCATTTCTGTCTTTGCTCCCCTGTATGAGTATGTTTATTAGTTGTTGTTTTTACTTATGTAGAAGTTATATACATGATCTAAAATGCTGATAGTATGCTGTCTGAAAATAATAAAAAGATAATTGCAAAAAAAAAATAAAATAAAATAAAAATGGACATCATAATGTTTGCAGTAATAACGGTTTTATCACTGAGCATTACTGGGAGTTTTGTTTGATTTTCTTTTGTTTTTAAAACAGTTTCAGATAAACCATTTAACAGGTAAAATGCGCTAAAATAAGTGAGTTAATAAGTTAGTTAATTTGCTAAATATTTCCCATTGAAGTTGAGATTCTTTTCGGTTTTATTCATCTCATCTGTTAGCTGTTGTTTTTTAATAATTGATCCATGGATATCTGCAAAAATGGCCTCTGGGAAAAAAGACCTTGCACTGTGATTTTCCATTGATTATATTGTGATGATCGGAAAGGTTATTGTGATAAAATAATAATTACCACGATAAATGTGAAATCATTTTTTTACACCTCAAAGACTGACTACTGAAAGTTGCAGGAAAAAGAAGGTTCTTTGTGGTGTTAAATGTACAATTTAATTCAGTCTATAGAGTCAGATATCAGTGATCACAGACTTATCTGAGGGTTTAATAATCTGTACAAACTACAAAACAAAAACCCTCTGCCCTTTATGCCCCCTGGCCCTTGGTTTGAGTGAGAAATACTCCCCCAAAAAATTATTTAACTTGAAAGAAAGATTGTTGAAATCCTCATGAAGAGGATTATTATTAGTTAATAATTAGTTATTAATACTTGATCAAAATATAAAGACGTCTGTGCTTTTTTTTTTTTTTTTGATACTGTGAACAAAATAAAGATCCTAAAGATAAAAAATTCCTTTCAACCTTATAAAATGATATTGATGTAATTATATTCACTGATCTCTAAGAAAAGTGATGTGGATACAATCTGAAAATAGTATTACGATCACTATGATGATTGTTTTCTCACCATCATTCGTAGAACATGTCCTTGTTTTGCAAAATACAAATAAACCAAATGAAAGGTTGAAGCGTGTGACATATTAATGAATATTTGTACTTTACACCTTTGTTCAATTCTGGTTCATGGTCAAAGGTCCTGTTTCGTTCCCTCCAATTGTCCGTCTCAGCCGTATCACTTTGCTTGTTTGTGAAGTTGACCTTTACGGCACGAGGTTTGCCCTTTGACCTTTTACAGCAGGTACAGGCTGTGGGTTAATTATCCCAGTGTGGGGTTAGAATGGCAACCCTAATCAGAGGGGCTGACGTAGCAGTCATCAGATAAGCCCCGGACACATCTCGGTGTCACACCACCTCACCATCACACACCCACTCAGCCCAGGTGTTAGACTGGTCCGATGTAACTCAACCCCTCCAGTGATTAGCTCACATAAGCTAAGAGGCCCAGGGGGCGGTGGGTGTCAGAGAGAGGGAAACACTCAGATTGTCCTGCTTTAAAAAACATAGGTCAGGCAACCTTAATGTCAGCTAACCTGATCAGATTCGTCGTGGGTGGTGCTGCATTATTCCTGTGCTTTCAGACAATAGCCTGTTGCACCAACGACTGAGCACAGATAAATGTTTCTGTTCCAGACGACATCAGCTACCATTCCATCTGCCCTTTGTTATGGCTGAAATGAGTCAAAATTAGACGAAAAACACAAAGTTCTCTCTTCAGTCACTACACACTGACCTTCACAGAGCTTTTCGAACACACACACTTCCTCTGCCGTCCTGTAACCTACATCAGTTTGTTCTGGATTGGAGCCTGTTTAAGAAAACAAACCTGACGGTCCTCTCAGGGAAACAAAACTCTGGCTGCTCAGATTACTGACCAGACTTTTTAAAACATGATGTTAGAATAATACACACACTCTCCTGCTGCAACACCACACACACATTAAATGAATGCAGCCCTTTTCTGCAGTGAATATGTGGAGAGACAGAATCTGATTGGGACAGAGTCACAGAGGCCACTTGTCTGAATGAATCTGAAAATGCTGTTTTAATGAATAAGATGTGATATTTACACTGAATTTAGAACGTATCTAATGCTCAAAGAGGAAAATAATGGCGTGTGTTGCACTGGGTCATATGTAAAAATAAGTAATGATGTATATACTGTATGTGTAAAAAGAAGTAGATTAAGGATGATGCCAAGACTGATGATGCCAGGATACCTGCTGGAACAAACCATTGTATTTAAGATTAACAAAGCAGGCCTTCTGAAGTATATTGTATTGGAGTTGAATCAGTAACCGTCAGCTTTACAGTGGTTGATGCGACTGTTGTGGTTTTTCCACTGTCAGTATTGGCTCAACTGCATCAACTTGACACTGTTTTTTTGGCATTTCCACTCTGTGAGAGCTGAGACTATCAGAAACTGTTTCTAGTTCCCATTTGCCAAGGTTCAAGGTCACAACAGAATCATTACTTGCAATCACACAGATCACAAATTGCTCGGGTCAAATCCTCGCTGTCGCCTCCAAGATGGTGAACTGAGCTGATGGGAAATGTACAAGAGTCAGAAAATTTTAATATTTGCTCTGTCTTTAAGTAATCTTTTAAATTGACCAAAAGTTTGAGGTCTAAACAGCTATAGTGTCAAATCTTTTTTATAGTGTTTTATGTCAGAAATTCTAAGTCACAGTTTTAAGTTTTATCCTGCTCCAGTGTTGGATGATGATAAAAGAGAATAGCCTTTATTGTCATCATGTGTTCAATGGAATTGTTACTCCAGTCAGTGCAACAATATGAATAAAAAGCCAATACGCCAAAAAATAAAATTACAAAAGAAAACTAAAAAGTAAAATAAGAAAATACAATATACAATTTAACAAAAGTAAAATAAGAATACAACTGAAGTAGAATAAAATTAGAATAGACATAAAATGTGAATTGACTCAGTATTTACAGTATTAACAGTATGTATATCTGAATATTAACAGATATACATACATGTAATGTGCTGATACCAGTAGAACAGGGGAACAGCAGCTTGGATATATCACAATATGACAATTCAAGTTCTGTTTACATCAGTGAGTAGTTGAAGTTCATGATGAATCATTTGTACACAGATTTCTAATAGCTTATCGATTAGGTCTAATGTGAATTATAAAAGTTAAAAAAAAGACATCTGGGAAAGACTGCTTTATACTAATCACTGTCATCATTTGCATATGATATTAAATGACCAAATCCTTGTAAAGTGATAAAACTGATACAAGTTTTAGTAACTAAAAAATACAAACATAACCTGAATGTGGGTGCTGAGCTCCAGCTAAGTAACCGCAGACGGACCCTTGTTCTATATAGTTTGGGTAAAACCAAGAGGAGAATGCTGACTGCAGTAGTTGCTGAATGGTAGTGTGAATTTAACAGATGACTTCTGTTAAGTATTAACCATTAAAGACCCATAACTATTATTGTCACAACTTTCAAATTATTGTTTTTATCTTTCCCAAATTATTTATCAGCATTCATTAAAATATCCTCTGCATTTTTTCAGTGAAAATCAGATATTTTCCCATATGTAATTTACTAATGATGTAGATGTTCATAAAAGCTCAGGGGTTCTTTCAGAAACTGAGAAAACTGAAGAAAAAATGATTCTTTCAGCAAAAATATAATTAACTGAACGTAAAAACAAGTGTCTCCATCCACTGTCATCCACTGGTTTTACTGGTGAATCAGTGTTGTAGAAGATGACGGTGTTTCCACGTTCACCCTCTGAACGTCCAAATGGGTCAAATCTGATGACCATGAAAAGATGACAAACTGAATTTTACACCAATTATTTACATGTATTGATAGAATTATTGGATCAACGGGTATTAAACACTTTAGGTCAGTAGATGCTTCGGTCAGTGGTAGATGTTTGGGTCCTTATGGGTTAAACGTGCTGAAATAAGTCAGTTTGTCTTTTTCCAGATCACGCAGTTGGATCCGGGGTCGACTCTACTGGAGGCCAAGTTGTTCCCACAGGAGACTCTGTTCCTGGAGGCGAAAGAATAGGACGTGGTCATCTGGCGGCTCAGAGGACACACTGACTGGTGGACTTGAACAGGCTGAACATAAACTACTCACCGAGCATGGCCCCCCCTTCCACGTCTGGGCCGACAACACACACACACACACATACACACCCACACAGAGGCCACTCTCAGACACACACACACACACACACTCACACACACTGGCATGCACGTCCAGTGACAAACTAGTGCAGTAAGCTTCTCTGTGGTCGGCCTAGTCGCGGTCATCAATGCCTGGTGTTCACGTGTTGCACCGAGGAGCAAAGACAGTATCACAAGCACACGGCCAAACACTCACCTCGCTCGTCTCCTCTGTCTGTCTCTGAAGCCGTCGCACCTTTATCCACATCACCTTCCAAACTGCTGTGTCATGGTTTTCTCACAACACACAAACACAACATAGTGCGATAACAGCATCGAGAGACTAAGTAGATTCATCTTTGTCAGAGGAGGGAAAAAAACGACAAAACCACGGACTTGTTCCCCGTTTCCACGTTCAACACACTAAGGCTGCTTTTTTTAGAACATGTTCTTTTGTGTTTGAAATCAAAAAAATGCTAAAAATAAAATAAAATAAACAGCAAGAAGAGATGTTGCCCCGCAGAAAAGTTTGGGCTGTCTCATCTCCACCTGTGTTTAAACCTTCAAGCCTTCCTAAACCTCTTCTCTACCCCCTCCCCTCCTCCTCCTCCTCCTCCACCCCCACCCCCTCCGTCCACTGTTGCCGTGGGGATGAGACGAACCTGGACGTGGACGGCGTCTGCTGTGGACACTCTGGTCTTTGCCTCCCTGGTTCTGAACGTCCACCGCTCCACAAGCCAACAATCTGCTCCGATTTCAGTTTTTTCTTTTTCTTTCTTTTTTTCTTTTTCTTGATCCTTTTTAAGTTTGATGCTGTATTAGTTTTAGTTTGATATACATTATATAAAATATATGAATATTGACATCAATCCGTGTAGCGCCACTGTCTGTCAAACCCGTCTGGTCTTCCATGTACATTTTGTACCTCTGTTAAAATAATCTGAACATGCCAACAGTTTTAAATTAGTTTAATTTAGGGTTTCTGTAGACAATGAAAAGCCAAGTGTATGAATTTCATGTTGTTTGGGTGATAATTAAGGAAACTAACATTTCTTCAGACAATCTGATAAATTTAGAGATTTAAAAGTGCAGTTTTTTCATATTGGTTTACACAGGAAGCTGGTTTCCACTGACATAGTATATCATATATCTACAGTAGCTCCAGTCCTACTGTGTCTGAATGTGGACCAGAGTTAAGATCCCCTTAACTACAATGCCCACAACAAACCAAACACAAATATTCACATATTAGGTTCTACATTTACATGGACAGTTTTTGCAGTCACCATAGATAAGGGAGAGGTGGGTACGTATTTGTCTGCAGTTTTCATCTTCGCCTTTCAGTGTTACTAAATATCACACACTGAACCATTAACTCACAAACGGCTGCATCTGAAGGTCACTTCTGCCTGTTCTATTCATATTGGTGTATTTCCTGCAGATTTAGCCAAACTTTCACTATATCATGCCCCAACCTAACCTTAAACAAATAGAATTACGTCCTCTATTAAGGTGCGTCATTGTGTACTACCATGTTTGAGTGTTGGAAACAGTTATATTCCACTTAACCAGAATGGACAAAACTCCAGCTGTAACAGGAGACATTCAGAGTCTTTTCAGCCACCGTTGGTGATGGTATAGGGATGAAATATGCAGTTTCACCCCTAAATATCACTGAATATTATACATTGAACCTTTAAGTGCTATCAAGGATTCTGGAACAGCTATAAATATTAATCTCCCTGCATTAAATTGTGAGAATTTTAAAGCACCAAAAACGATAAAGTTGACACACTTAATGACTTTCTATTCATATTAATGTTAAAGAATCCTTTCACACATGACATGTCTGAGGATTCTCAGTAAATGTGCAGCTGATACTGTCCAGTTTCAGCATTTCCACATCCGTGTCACTTCTCCGTTACCACTGACGTCCTCCTTCTCTTAACTAAAGCTTTAATGCACTCATTCGTATGCCACCTGGTAATATCAGCCACACCGCAGCTAATTTCCTGCCTTCAACGAGGAGAGATCACGCAGGCTTAGCCCACCATCTGTACCGGGGCTCGTCTTGTCAGTTAAAGGCAAAGTTGGAGAACCCCAGCAGAGCAGCGGCATCAGCAAACAGCCTCTCCCTCACTGATTAAAAAAAAAAGGCTCATCGCAGCAGCCTGGGATACACTGAAACACAAGAACAGCACAAAAACACTGACGGGGGAACAGATCCTAATATTGTGATGCTGTGGTGACCAGTTAAACCAGTAGCATGAGCAGATACAGTGAAATGAATCAACCGACCTCAGTGACATGATTGGAAAACTTTATTTTCTCCATAGTCAGTGAAGTCGTGACTTTTGTAAATGCAGTGAAGACAAACATTTAACTCGACTGTAAAACTAAGCTCTGCCTCTTTGGGGAATAATGTTAAGACTTTATTTAATCCCACAAGTAGCTCCAATCTTCTTTATGAACTGGATTAGACAAATCTAGACTAAATAAATCCAAGGTTTCCTTCGGATTCCCAAAGGCTTAGGAGCTGTGATGACTTTTTTGTTATTTGACTAAAAACTATGCATTTTTGGACCGATACTGAAAGATATGTGAAACAAATCTGCTCACTAATGAATTTCCAATATGTGAATAATCGATGACATTTGTAAAATCATGTCTGTTCAATCTGTTTTGAGTTGCTTTACTATTAAATGGGAGTTCTCTGATTTTCACCTTAATCCTTGTGGGTGAAATAGATAAATATCTCTGGAGTCCTGTCATCAAATCAATCAAATGTTAGTGAAAAGTTTAAAGATGTTACTGAAGGTCATTCCCAGTCACACAGTCGTCTTGTACAACACTCCTGTAATGCAAGTTCAGTTTGTGTTTTACTAAATGCGTGGACTGTGTGTGAATCAGACAAATGTCGTACGTCTGAGTGTGACTGTGTGTTTGTCAGCTTCTCTGTGCCTGTCTCATTTCTCACGCAAAGGCATGAGTCGACCTAACGTGCTCAGCCATTCGCACTTCCCAGGTCTGACCAGACAAGAGTTATGCTGAAGGCAAAGACAGTGAAACACTGCAGGACTAATCCTCTGAGCTCTGTCTCTTTGTGTTAATCAGAACCTGTTCAGGTATTTAATAAATGTGGCTCAGTCATTATTGTGAAACATGGCATGGAAACGTGCACAAACTATGATGTTTGGTATTAAACAGAACATGAAAATGCATCTTAACATTTGTTCTTTGATGAACAGGCCAGACAATAATAAGTATAATCCAGGATGACACCACAGGTAAGTAAATAAGTGAAATTCAACAGAGCTTCACCACGGACTCAGTCCATGAAATCAGTTTTCTGTGGGAATATTGTAGGCTTTTTCGTGAGCCTTACAGGCGCAAAGATATGACCAGGATGTGGTTTTACGTGGTGAAGTAGCTCTGGAAGGTAGAGACGACAGGTGATGTAGTTACAGAGGACGGTGGACATATTCTTTATGAATCCATCAGCTGTGAAGGTCACTTTATATCGAGACCATGCGGGTCAAGATATAATTGAGGGACTTTTGAAGTTCATGGGATATATCTTGCATACATCTTTATTAAAAGTAAAAACAATAACCTAATGTATATTATGTTCATTATGATCATGTCTTTAAAATTTCCATAATTATTTAATTATGGAAACCATCACTTATTAATAAATGATTAATAAATAATTAATAAATGACTAGATATACTAAAAACTAATAACCTTCCAAATTTAAAAGCAACCACCCTCTAATTAGCTAAAAAATAATAAAATGAACTTATTCAAAGATCGTTTTGATGGTGTTCTTTTTATTAAGATTATCATGACAGATATTTCTTTTTGGCAATAAATCAAATTTTATTTGGGGAAAGAAACAAATTGTATCTGTGTCTGAGAAATCACTTTCAACTAAGTTACCCATTACAAAATCACCTCTCAAGGAGCTGTGTTCATTCTAAATCACATAACCTTCTCTACATGATGTCATTTCCTCCTGAAGAGAACCCTGGCAAGACTCCAAGATATTCTTTCTCCTCTTAGTTATTTAATATAAAGTGGTGTGTGAGTCTTGTGTGGATTTATCACACTCTCATGTCAAAAGTGTTACTACAATATCTTTATAAATAACTTTCAATTTTACTCAGTTGTACGTATATTTAAAAGAATCTTTCTGTAAAAATGCCATGTGGTGTTAAGGTTATGTTGATTTTAGGCCTGAAAACAGCAAAAATGTCACCTGTCAACTATGTTACCCTGTAAAGGTAACTTAAAAAGTCCCTCAATTATATATTGACTCATGCTCATAAAGCATTTATAAATGCTCTATAACATGTGCATCATTAATAAACATGTAAAACACATTTCAGGTGTCATCTAGTCAAACCATTTGCCAAGGTCAGGTCACTGTTGGAGTTGATCAGATCCTTGTAGTGTATACTTAAGATTTTATGTGGGGTGGAATTATCAACATATGCACAAAATGTACAAGTATCAATCAGAAACACGCAGCCTTTAAAGTGAATACAAACTATAAAAACTAAGACTAAAACTTGATAAAGTAATAATTAAAACAACGTTCAGACCAATAAAAGACGCATCAGATCTTAGGTGAATCCGTCAGGTGTAAACGCTGCTCAGTGACATCATAGGGTTAAACAGTAAACATGTGAGCAGGCCACGCCTCATGTTGTAACATTTTATAAACATCTAATAAAGTGTTTACAACCATATTAATCTAAATAGAAACAGTCAGGCCTATAGTGTTCATCTGTCCCATCTGGTGAACCTAACTTGGATGGTTTACTGTGAACTAATAACCTCTAATAGTTGAATGAGTCTTAAAACTTAAGTGAATTTGCTTTTTTCTTTGGTTTTACAAAACTTTTAAACTTTGACGTGTGATGATATGATTCCATTCCCAAATCTTTTCTGTTCCAGAGACAAAAGACCAATCTGGTGTCTCCTCTGGATCCAAATGTACAAAAATTAACAATCAACTAAGAGAACATGAACAATACTTTACTGGTTCTATTGTCATTGAAACACAGCAAAGACCAAACAGACAAAATAGCTTTACCACTATTTATGATAAGACATGGAAGAGGAAGTATTTACATCCTTAGAAATATCATGGAATAGAATGAAACTTTATAACTTCATATACATATACATACGTGTCACATCATTACTTTATATACTTTTTTGCATTTGGTTTTTCCACAATGTTGAATTCAACGTTCAGTAAAAGTGCAGATGTATTTTCAGCAAAACATCATCTAAAGTTTTAAAAGTAAAAGTAGGGCCTAAACATGCTGTAGAATGGCACTTTTCAAAGTAGCATATCATTATACAATATTATATGTATATAACAAGTGCATGTGAGACAATGTTCATCGTTTTGTCATTGTGAGTCACATTTAGATCACTTATGTACATTAGTAACACCACTGTATTGTTAAGTGTAGTGGAAATGTAGAAAGATTAAGTAGACAAAAACAGAAATACTGTGGTAAAGTATAAGTATGTGTAAGTTGTACAGTAGGTTGTGTACTGCTGTAAATATACTGAGTGACATTCAACCACTGGAAGTAAGAAAAGGACTGAACATGATATAGCCTTTTTAGTATTTTACTCTGTCAACTGGTGACACATTGTGGACACTATGAATGTTCTGACCTAAGGTTTGAAGGAAACATTCAAGGGTTCAGTACTGAACTTTGTTGAATTTGTTAAAACCTAAATTTATGTATGTTTGGTTTCTACAGTATATGAGGAGTGTGCATGTACATACATATGTTTTGGTCCTATAGACACATGCAGCTGTGTGTGTGTGTGTGTGTGTGTGTGTGTGTGTGTGTGTGTGTGTGTGTGTGTGTGTGTGTGTGTGTGTGTGTGTGTGTGTGTGTGTGAGGGTGTGTGTGTGAGGGTGTGTGTGTGTGTCTCTCTCTCTCTCTGTCTGTACATAGTGCATCTCCTCTCATGTGTGTGATTACAGTTTCTATTATTATTCATTTATGCAGCTGATTGAATCCAATGTGCACAGACATGTTCTTCTGTTCCGCTGCAGCTGATGATGCTGATTCGCTCCGAAATGTCAGTGAGACATAATGATATTTTGCTCTTATACCTGAACAAACTTGTCACTAGTTGTTTTTGTTTCGTCAGGTCATCAGGTGTTTCAGTTGTGTAAGAGGACTAGTACTGAACATTATTACTCTGCTTCCATTCAAACTAAACCCAGCCTCGGTTTCTCGTATTTATAATTGACAAACCTATAACATTTGTCAACTGGGTACAAAGGTAACTTTTAAACCAACACCAGAGGGAAGTCAGGGAATTTGAGACATTTCTTTCTATGTCTAACTTTCTAAAGACTACTCTAAGTTTTATGTTTCTCCCTTATAAAGACTCTATATTTCTATAAAAAAAATATATTTTGCCTGATAAAATAGTTAATAAATGTTGGAACCAAACACTTAAGGAACCCTGGCCTCATTCTGTTGACGTGTTCAATTGAAATGAGAAAAATAAGGTTTTACATGTTTAACTTTTTATATTTGAGATGAATTATCAGTAGGACTTTGCTCCTGTAGAAGCTGATGGCTGAAATAAGGCTGCTCAACTAAAATAACTAACTTAAATATTACAAAATGGCACAAAAATGATAATAAAACCTTGATTTTTGACAGTTTGATGTTTGCTTCTAGACATTTACTTGATGTGTTGTTTTACTTCCAGTTCAGCAGTTATCTCTTTTCTAATGTCTTGTCCACACTCATACAGATATTTTACCAAACTATAATTTTTCTCTATGTGGGAGCATCTTGTTCAGATGTAAACAACATTTTAATTCACTGAAACAGAGATTTTTAAAAACACCTTCTGTGAAGATTTCATTAAAAGTGCAGTATGTCTGTTTTTGCTTTGTGTAGTGAAAGAGCAGATGTTAGTCGTATTGTGTGTAGGTCAGTGTGTTACCTGCAGTAGATCCAGGTCACACATTTGGAGATGGACACAGGTTCAAAAGTCTTTTAAGGGAACTTGAGAACTTTTGTTGCTCAGTTTCTTGACAGACTAAAGTATCTGTATCTGTTCAATACTGTCCAAAGGTCCACAGTGTCCACAGTTTAAAACCCTCCAAACAGTGGTTTGTCTGAGGTTTTGAACCAATATGGAGGCGTTTTTGTGTTCTGGTTTGCACAGAGATATTGCATTAATCCGGTTGTGTGGACCAGGCATGAGAAGGCCAAGAACATCGAAGCAGGCTGTGATATCATCTTAAAAAATGGATTATCCATTGACCTCTACTTTGAATATGTAGGTAAATTTATGTTAGTGCATTGTTTCAACAAAGATCCTTCACATGAAACTCTGTAATTTGTCAAAGATGAGCGTATTGGACAGAGCTCTCACTTGTTCTGGAGGAGGGTGGACCAAAGCCTTCTGTGTCTCCAGCATCTTTGCATGGTTTCACATCTTCGTCCCAACGTTTTTAAGTGATAAAAACTAGAAAAATAAAAACGTCTATAAAATCACTAACTTTGTGATACTTGGTCCAACGTTTGCCAGATCTGCTTTGTCCCATTGAAGCTGAGTTTTTGGTCCCATTTTATCTGAAAGGGTTGTGTCATCTCTCAAAATACTTGTCCACAAAAAGTAACATTTACTGTTGGAATATTTAGTTTATAAGGGAAATAACTGCATCAAATGCAGCATCCTAAAACCATTTTTGGTTTTTCATCCATGTATAGAGCAGTAACATGTTTGGTGACCTTCCTCATCCCATTGTACTGACGTCAGATTGACCTGAGTTCAACCTGGTATTTGTTTAGTCCTTTCAGCTGCAGTACAATTATTCCATCAAACATAAAGACTTCAGTTTCCCTTTAAACTCTGATACGATCATATTAATGACTCACAATTACATACAGTCAAGGTGTCAGTTCAACATTAACCTAAACTTATTTTAAACAAATACGAAACAAAACTGTAACCAACTGAAATACTTTTTTCTATTAATAAAGTAAATAATTCCTCTGTGTTTGATGAAATCAAGGCCATAATTATTATATATGTTGAATTATATGCTGAAAATGTCTCCACATCTCCTCAGATTGATTGAACCATACTGGACATTTTCTCCTCATTCCACTGAAAGTAAAATAAGACAGTTCAATAACTCAGATTTCACTTTTGGTGTTTATTTTGATTTAGTGCAGGCTGATGGACAAATATGTAATAAATCAAAATGAACAAAAATAAGAAATTAGTCAATAAAATTAATAGAAAAATTAGGCAGTAAAAGAATGAACCACAACATAGACAGTGAATCACTGAAATTAAAGCATAATCCCCAAAATGAATGAAAATGCTCAAAATGTTGCACAATAAATGAGCAAGAAAATAATCATCAAATCAACAATATTTCCCCTCTGAAATCCAAATATATTACTGTACAGTGGTGGTTAAATTGATGTTTTTCAGCTTTATTGTCCAACTTTAAAACATTACTTATAGAAGTAATCAGATGTGAAATAACGCAATAACATTTCATGTGTAACTTGTTCCATTTGTAAAAGAGCCTTAATATTCACACAATGGCATGTATTAAATATGTAAACCTGACTTTACTCTGACTGAACCTTTGAAATCTGTGTGTGGGACAAAAGCCTGGGATGCCGGCGCAGACCCCCCATCCCAGACCATCTACCCCCCTAAATGTTGGATCTGCCTTGGACAGAAGCATAAACAATATACAGTCCTGCTTTAAAGCCTTATTCCACCTCTTGGTTTGTTGTTTTTCAGGGTTTAAATGATCAAACATATTTATTTCTCATTCTCAGATACAACAAATACAGGAAATATGTGCACAGCCTTAAAGACACAAAAACTGGAGAAAAAATAAAGGAAATGGAAATGAGCTCTAAAGATTAAAGTTACTATTTAGTGTGACCTTTGACCCCGTGACAAGAAGCAGCACAGTTAGAAACATCTGACGTGTTTGATGAAAACTTGTACAAAACAGCAGTGAATTAATGCAATAAATCTGATTTTGTCTGAACCAAAGGATTAAAGACATGTTAAGTCAAAGGGAGGTCACACTAAATACGACCACTGTGGTTTACAGAAGCTGTTTTTAACCTGAAACTGTAGTTTTTTCTGCTGTTCATACTTCACATATATCCAGATTGGATCTAATACAGACACTGACAAATGCATATGTGTGGACATTAGAACTATAATAAACCAACAAACAGAATGTTGGAACAGGACTGTGTATCAGCCTGGTCTTCGTTTGCTGGAGGGCAAGCATATTGGTCTGTTGGTCTGTCTGACTGTATGAGCTTTACTGTCACATTTCAAGCATTATTGATATCAAACCATAACCAAATGATTTGCCATGGTCTCTAGTCGACTTGATTTTTTTTTTTTTTGCAATATTAGGCCAAAGTGCAGCTGAGATATAGGCCAAAGTTGGGATCAAGCGTCTCATTTGCATATTCAGAAAACAGCTTCTATCTTGAAAACTAAGACGGATATCGACAAATTTTGTATTATCAACTTATAGAAAGTTGGATATGACCTTTCATTTGGTACCAATTTTGTTGACCTTAGAAGACCTAGAAAGGTCAAACCTAAGGTCATGATTATCAAGAGACAATTTTCGGCCATAACTCTCTCAGTTTTGCAGATAGAGAAAAACGACTAGTACCACATGATAAGGAGTGAAAAGGTAGACGATGACGTATTTTTTGTTTAACCTATCATTTCCGATTTCACACTTATGCTTGAAAATATCGCTATTTCCAGCACTTTTTTGTGATGTCCATTCACTTACAACTTCGGAACTGTTTAAGATAGAAGAATACGACTTCTACTGCAATGTTCAGCTTGGAAAAGTAGGAAATAGTGTTCTTTTATTTTTCCTCTATCACTTCTGGTTTCTGAGTTAAAAGGGTTGAAAGTTTTTGTGTCACTAAGTCGTGTGTAAATTCCCAAAATGGCTTATATCTGTGAACAAAGGCCTTTAGCAGTTTCATTTCTGTATGTTTGTATGTTTATTCTCATCCCCCTCAGATACTGTGGACGTTTATGGTACAGGCATGATGTGGACTCAGATGGTCTTTGACAAACTGGTCCAACTCTGGATGTCTTCATCATGTGACTCCTTTAACTGTGACCCGGTGGGGGCGGAGGGGTGTCCGTGGGTGATGGCTTATGTCCTCCGCCTTCCACGTCCCACCATCAGGTTGTTTCTGTCTTGGTTCTCGTGGGGACAAAGGAGGAAAAGCGTCCCCGGTGTTTAAGCGGCTCCGTCGGCCTCAAGAATGCATCCACTGGCGACGGGACAGAATTCCTGAAACTGTGTCTTCTCCTCCCTTCTGTGGAAGTGGGGGCCATAGGGACCCGGAGCACGGTGGACGGGTGGGTCCGTCCCAGACCGGCCTGAACCTGGAGGGTCTCCCCTTCAGTGTACTGGGTCAGCTCAGGCCGGGGTCTGCGGTCACAGGACACAAAGCACATGGACTTTTACTGCTGGACAGAAGAACCACACTATTACCACCATCAGCCTCTGGAACCAGTGGAACCAGTGGAACCACTGGACTTAATAATACACAGAGATACGTTCATTACAGAGACCCTTAATGTTTGCGCATGAGCCTGGACTCAGTGGGTCAATGTGGACACAAATACAGTTTGACGTTTTCCACAAACTAAAAGAATTTAATTTAGTTTGTTGTGATCAGCCCATTAATTAAAGAAAACACAGGCCTGTTTAATCAAATAATAGTGATAGTAATAGACCACCAATTCCCTGGAATAAATAAATAAATAAATAAATAAATAAATAAATAAATAAGGTAGGTCTATATCAACAGGTTAGAAAAAAACAGTTCATTATTTTTGCTCATAAATGAATTAATATTTCTCTTAATGTTGAAGTCGTTTCCTCTCATTTTAACCCCACTGTGTCAGATTGTGTATTTGCCTCTTTTTTCCTCATTTACTGCTGTTTTATTCAGTGTCTTTTTTGGTCTTTTTGCGTCATGACTTATGGCCATCTTATTACATCTGCGCCAAACAGAGGCTGCGATAAACTTTTAAAGAATAAATATATATTTTTGTATTTTATGTATTTATGTTATTTATTCGCACAAATAAAATTATATAATAAGAATATGAATAAAATCTGCATTTATTCCTGAGGCTGTCTTTTTTTCCATCTAAATAAGCAGTTTGTTTATATATATATATATATATATATATATATATATATATATATATATATATATATATATATATATCTTGGTATTTCATTTGAAAAGTTGTTGTTTTTTTTTTTGCGGTGAAAATTCTCACTATTTTCACAAAGTCACTATCTTCAATATGATCGAATATTAACAGTAGTTTGGAAATATTTAGTAATCCTTAAGAAAAGTTTAATAAAGCAATTTAAACAGGACATTTCACTGTGTCATTGATATGTCATAATTGTTTTCAGATTATTTACAGTAAAATACACACACACACACACAAAAAAACTATTTAATTTACAAACGTAGCCCAAGAAACATGTCAGATAATCAGGAAAATATTGTCGTTTTTCCTCACATTTATTTTGTTCATCCTAGCCTAAAATAGAATTAACCTGATAAATAAAAATAAAATAGAACCATTACTAAATTTTATAGCTACATTTGTAGTGTAGTAAATGAAGTCTTCCTTATGCGATACTGGCATAGGTTATTATTAATTAATAATGGTAATTTTAGTTTAATAATGCGAGTAATGTCGCCATTTTCTCCGTTTTTATTTATTTATTTATTTATTTTAAATTGGTGCAGTCTTAATTTTACGCATATGTGTGCAGCCTCTTCAGCTGTTGCTCAGTTTATTTCTTGTATTTATTCTAATGCTCCTCGCTTCCACTTCATGACTGCCTGCTTTAAAACACTACAGAGGCCTGATGAAAAAAAAAAAAAAAATACAGAGAGAGAGCTGTGGTATTCGGATTATGAGCCGCATGGGATAAAGCCATAAATGGGCCGGGGGCTCCTGAATGGGCGCAGTGGCGTGAACGGGAGTAATTACAGCTTCATATTAATTGTGTTCGTCTGTGTGTGCGCGCGCATAGACATGCACGCACCGAGGCGGGGCCACGCGGCGGTGACGTGCAGGAGGCCGCGTCTTTGTAAACCTTCAACACTTCAACTTTGAAAAACAAGGCCAATAGAAGCGGCGCCGCTCAAAGGCCGCGCCATTGTAGGCCAACACACAGAGTTTTGATTGGGGACAATGGTGTTTCTCAAATTTCTTGCAAAAAGAAAGCCATACTCCATCTGTGATCTCAATGAGCGCCTATTCATCAGCCTCCTTCTTTTCTGCGCCCATTCGATCTGCGGAGAAAAGAAGGCAGATGTGGAGGGATGGAGCAGGACAGCGTTTTAATTGGCTGAGAGTGGAGGTCCCCCCCCCCAACACCACCACCAGAGTCTGAGTCTGCTTCTTCTGCTTCTTCTTCTTCCCAGGCCGTGCAGACGCAGACGGAGGCCGTGTTGGTTCATACTTGTAGCCCATTCATTAAACACAGATAAACCTACCCCCGGGGCACAAAAAACGTATTTCTGGAGTGTGTTTGTGAGAGAGGCAGAGACCCTGAGAGCAGCCAACAGCTTTGGCAGAAGCAGGAGGAGGAGGATGGGGGGAGGTGGTGCAGGGGCGTTATCCCCTATTTACAGATAAGTGTAATTCTATCGGGCAGAAGATGCTCAAGCCTCCTCATCCTCATCAGCGTTTGTCACGTGGTTAAAAGTGAAGGAACCCACGTGCATTTAGCTCAAGCCTGTGTGTACAAAAAAGAGTAAAGTCTGTTGTTTTTGCAGGATTGTTCTATAATTATGTTGCATGTTTGTTTCTTCGTCTTTCTATTAAAATGCAACGAGAAAACAAATGAAATGAGCGCAGAACGGAAAATACAAAAATATATATAATAGCTAAACTAAACGGCTTCTACTGGGATGAGTCAGTTTTGAGTTTAATCTCTGTTGTCGTGACAAACAGTGGCCAAAACACTCCTAAATGTTTGACATGTGTTGAATAAACTGAGGTCAGTATGAGGTGTTCAAGACAGACGACACTGAATGACACCTCTGGTCTACACAGGAGGATTTGAACACTTCAGACGGAATTTTTTTTGTGTGTTGTTTACCTATTTTCTGTATAAACCAGTTGTAACTTGATTAAGAAATACTGATAAATGCACAGGTTTGTTTATTTATGACCTTTGACGGCAAACATGAGTCCAGTTAAAGAAACGTGCGCATTAGATCCTAATTAAAATAGGCCTATATTTATTAAATCTGTGGTTGAATCTGGATCTACAGTCGCATCCTTAATAAACTTCTGACTTTAATTTCTGTCCGTTTAAGAAACTAAAACAGTAGACTTAATGTCAGTTTGGTGCGTGTGCCCCCCCCCCCCCCTCCGACTTGGCCTTTGATGGAATCCACGGGCTGATCCGTTTGTATGTGTGTGTGTGTGTGTGTGTGTGTGTGTGTGTGTGTGTGTGTGTGTGTGTGTGTGTGTGTGTGTGTGTGTGTGTGTGTGTGTGTGTGTGGTGGGGGTCAGGTTAACCACCCCCTCCTCTATAAAGGCTGGGCCTGGTTCACTCGGTGTGCCCGTCAAAGCGTGTAAATACCTCTGAGAAGAAGAAAAAAAAAGCCCGTGCGTTTTCCTTTTCTGCCCTCGGCCCCTCCTGTGTTTAACTGCTACTCTAACCTCTCTGCCTCTGCGGGACGGGGCCGAGCCGGGCCGTGCAGTCCAGGGCCAGGCCGGGCCGGGCTGCAGGCGGGGCGGCGCGGCCGGTGGGAGAGGCCGCGGGCGTAGAAAGCCGCTCCGGGGTGCAGGGCAGCGGAAACATGCTGCTACATATGTTGGGTCAAGCATGGCCTTTGTTGGATCTTAGAGGGTGTTAAAAACCCACTCGGCTGTAGCTGCTCCTCAAAGAAATGAAAGCCTGGCGTGGGTTTGGGATGCATAGGCCTAATGAAGCGGCTAAAAGAATGTTGGATTTTCTAAGTGGCACAGTCACTTTTAATTGCGCGGGGGGACGATTTTAATTGGACCAGGAGGAATAATAGTGAACTTAATCCCTGTCATAAAGCATCTAAAAAATGAATTTTCCGTTAGTTTCGGCCAAACGTAACAGAAAACAAAGTTTAAGGCTCAGTTAATAATGAACGTATCTGTGATATCAGCTCTGTGGACGAACACAAACCAATAAACACCGGTTCAGTTCAAGTATTTTCCACTGAAATATGTCCTCCGAACAAACTGATGAAAACCTTTAGTATTTATTGTGTCTAACTGCTTCTCTCTGTTTCTCTGTGTTTCTGTTCTCGCAGACATCCCCAACTAAAGAGGAAGACTTGGCTGTACTTAGACATCATCCACCCTTCTTCCTCTCCTTCATCTTCATCCTCCTCTTCCTCACAGGTCTTCTCTTTGTAGGTTGTTACTGAAGGATGACGGATGACGGTCGGCGTCGCCCTGCAGATAATTACTTTGAATGTCAAAAAGATGTAGTTTTAATATCGTCTCTATTAGCCTGTTGGTTGGTAATTAAGGTGCAGATGACAGCGGCGGGGGAAACAGATGGCATTTGCTTACAGTGATTCACAGTGTAAACAATGAGGAGAGAGAGAGAGAGAGAGAGAGAGAGAGAGAGAGAGAGAGAGAGAGAGAGAGAGAGAGAGAGAGAGAGAGAGAGAGAGAGAGAGAGAGAGAGGGAAGCAGGGCTGCGCGCGCCGCTCACACCGACCAGCCTTCGGCGGCTCGTGCTTCCGGTCTCTGTTCACGAGCCTGGTGTCGCTAAGGCTGAGGCTCCTTTGACTTCGAAGGACGGACAATTATTGACTTAGAACAAAACAAAACAAAAAACATACAAATGTCTCTGGTTAATGTTAAATTCAGCGTCTGTGTGAATTGTCTGAGTAAAAGCAGCTGAGGATAGAGGAGGGTTTGTGCTTGGACACACCGGTGCATCCTCAACTTGGATATCTATCAAATATTAGACATTTTCATGAGGGGCGAGAGAACTACACACCACCAAACAAACAAAAAAAGTTCATTGTAATTAGCAACAAATTACCCAATCATAGATGATTGGGTAATTTGTTGCTTTTTTAAAGACAAAGAATATGAAATTTGTTACAAATGAATAAATGGTAAATTAATACTTTCAAAAATTGTAACACACTGAAACCTAAATAAAAATCACATATTCAACAATGAAACAGAGTTTCCAGTAATTGTTGGCAAATTAATCCAAATAGACGCACAAAAGTGAAGAAACACGACTTCTGGAGTCATTATTATTATTTTAAAATGTGTATATTATTATTATTATTATTATTATTATTATTATTATTATTATTATTAATAATAATAATAATAATAATAATAATAATAATAATAACAGCAACAACAACAACAACACGTCTTATTGGACAGTTACCGCCTGGACGTTTTCATCCTAAATGTTTCGTTATTTACAATAACGCTTAATAGAGAATAATGACATGTTAACACTGATGAAATTACAGGTTTCCTGTAAAACACCAAAGGTAAAAATATCCACTTATGACAGACAATATACCGAGGAATTCAAGACGAGAGTAAACAATTAAAAATATCAAGTATTGTTTCAATAACTAAACAGTGTAATACATGTGTAATCCTGCATAAAAGAGGAGTTTATCATTTGTCGGTTTGCGGAACTGAAGGAAAATCCAAAAATCCGCAACATTTATGTTTGTGAACATTGGACAAAAATGTGTTCGACAACGAGCGTCGAATAAATAGATTATTACAGATGGATGAAACTGTTCCATCAGATCATAATGACTGTAAAATAGAACATAAAAAAAGAAGGAATGGAAAATAAAATAAAACAATACAATAACATTTCTTTAATCCGAATCAGTAAAACAGCGAAAAACATGACTTCATTAATCGAAAATAAGATTTTAATATCAAACCTTGAACAGGGGACATCTGAGGTTCTGTTTCCAAAAACCCATTTATTGCATTATAAGATGGTGTTCAAAGTATTTTTTTTCGTTAAGTTTGGTCTCCACATCGCACGTAACGAGATTAGAATCTGGACCAGATTTAATTTACAGTACCCTATTTGTGTATCGAGTATCCGTTCACTTTTTCAATAGCTTCACTCTGAACAGTCGTTAACCTGCAAATACACACCTGTCTGACAGAGCAAACGAAGCCCCACGAATCAACAAAATAAATCATACTTACCTCCGGGATGGTGAGGTAACGGTCACAGCATTTGGGGGAAATACAACTTTAACTAGTCTGTTTTATATACCTTTAAAGGTTCTTATTACTTCATATCAATCATGTCTCCGACATGATGCTAAATATGAGTAAATGTTCACAGAGGATGAGACTGTCCTTCATCTAAGGGCTACTGTAGGACTTGACTCTTCTGTTTGGAAACAGATTTATGATAAAGATAAAGTTTGCCCCAATGAGGGGGAGAACATATTGTTTTCAGTCTATAAAAATCTTTTTTGGAAATACAGAGCATCGATTTGAGCTTTCCGGGAACTCCCTTCACAATCTTAACACTTGATATTTGGAAAAAGAACTCAGGTGGACACAGTAGAAAAAACGCCAAGCCAATCAGGTGTCTCCTTCCTCCTTTGGCCAATGACAGGCGCCACATTGTTGTCAAATTTGTCTAATGAAAACGTAGGAGCAACAATAGAGAGGGGGAGAGGGGGATCTGTATCCACTGACGATCTCTGGAGGAAGTTAGTGTCTCAGGCTGCGCCGAGTATCCACCGGGCTCCTTCTGGACAGTCTGAGCCCACGGCTGGGCAGGAATGGTTGCTCCACTCGGCTCTTGTCTGATCCGGATCTGACTGTAGCACATTAGAGTCCGGCTCGGTTCTGCTGTTGACGCTCCTTTCTACAGTTTTCATTAGATCTTCGATCACAGTTTTTAATTTCAGAGCAGACCCGGTTGACTTCACCTGTTGCCCGGACATGTCTGGTACCGCGGCGCTGATGTGAACGGCTCGGTTCGGCTCGGCTCGGTTTCAGAGTAACTACACAGATCTTTGAGAGCAACGCCGTCGTCTTGTTCATCGATCATTGAAACCACATTAGAACCCGGACATGGATCTGAGACCGGAACACCCCACCGCCTCCTCCGCATCCCAGGTCCACCCCGGGGCGGCGGCGGCGGCGGCCGCGGCGGCCTCCATCCCGGTGTCCATGGCCAGTAACCTGCTTCGCGGCCCGCCGCTGCTCTTGCGCGCCGCGGACAAGTACCCACGCACACCGAAGTGCGCGCGCTGCAGGAACCACGGTGTGGTGTCCGCGCTCAAGGGCCACAAGCGCTACTGCCGCTGGAAGGACTGTATGTGCGCCAAGTGCACCCTGATCGCCGAGAGGCAGCGGGTGATGGCGGCGCAGGTGGCGCTGCGTCGGCAACAGGCGCAGGAGGAGAACGAAGCCCGGGAACTGCAGCTGCTCTACGGGACCGCGGAGGGACTGGCTCTGGCCGCCGCCAACGGCATCATACCCCCCCGGCCCAACTATGAGGTGTTCAGTTCTGTCAACAGCGAGAGCAACTCAGGTGAGTGGAGCTGCAGGGGTAAAATAATCCGATGGATGAGATGTGCTAAAACCAGATGACATCAGGGCCAGGGAGTTAAAATAAACACAGAGCAGCGATTTATAAAGTCATCAAACCCACATAGTATTAAAAAAAATCATTCCCATTTGTTTGGTTGAAGTAATTCAGTAAACCTGTCAAATGACACAACTGGGTGGAATGTTGTGATGAACATGTTCTTAGAATAAAACTCCACTTTGATCGATCAGCCCGTGACTCCTGCTGGTGTCATTTGACTGTTTCCACATCAGCCTCTTTGTCAGTGTGTGTTTTATGTGTCCTTCTGTCTTATGTCACATCTCTCCTGGTGTTTGTGAACAGATTCCAGTATCCAGAAGTACGAGCTGTTTCCGAAGACCCAGATGTCCGGACCGGCCACCCCCCCAGCAGACCGGGGCCAAGCCGGCGTCCACGGAAAGTGACTCGGCTCCGGGCATCTCGTCTCCGGACGGACGGCACGGAGGTTCTGGTTCCGAAAACGGAGACAGCGAGTCTTTCATCAACTCCCCGGTTTCCAAGCCCCTAAAGGACGGAGAGGAGACTCCCGGGTCCGTCAGTTCCCTCGGTTCCGATTCCGGTTCTGACACCGACAAAGACGAGCAGGAACCGTCCCCGTCCTCCGCCGCCTCTCGACACATGAACGCCATCGACATTCTGACCCGGGTCTTCCCCAGCCACAAGCGGAGCGTCCTGGAGCTGGTCCTGCAGGGCTGCGGAAAGGACGTGGTCCAGGCCATCGAGCAGATCCTGAACAACAGCGGCGCCCAGAGCCACAACAAGAGCGGCCCGGAGGAGCCGTGGACAGCCGAAAGGATGCTGCAGGGCGCGCAACCACCGCCGGCCTCCGCGTCCGCCACCGCACCGACCAGGCCCATGTTACCCGGAGCCATGACGCTCAGTAACCGATCCGCCTTTTCGCCCCTCCAGCCGAACGCACCGCACTTCGGCGCCGACCCGGGCACCTACCCCCTGGGCACCCACCTGGGCCTAAACCCGCTGCGCCTGGCCTACTCTGCGCACAGCAGGGGTCTGGCCTTCATGACCCCCTACTCCACCACCGGCCTCATGCCCACCCTGGGCTTCAGACCCCCGATGGACTACGCCTTCAGCGACCTGATCAGAGACAGGACGATGTTACACAAAGAGCAGGGCTACGCCGGCGGCCTGTACGGGCCCCTGGTCAACAACACCCCGGACAAACAGTGACGGAGGCGGCGGTCCAAGCTGGACTCTGCACACACACACATTCCATTGTATTTGTAGCCACAAGTGTTGAACGTCCTGGCAAAATCTGTGATGTGTTTTGGCTACGGGCTCCTGTAAATAATAGGATTATCTGCCTGTAGTCAAATGGTCCGAGAGGAAAAAACGAAACTCACTTATGTGTAATTTTCAAAAAATAATTTTATATGTTACACTAAAAAAAAACTTTTGGATGGCATTCCCCATTTATGCTCCATTTATCGAAAAAAGAAAATGGAACTGAAGCGATATTTATTCTGTTCCGAGTCCTGATCAACCCGGGAAAGTAAAAAAAGAAAAAAAAAAAAAGAAAAAAAAAAAAAAAGGAAATAGGTACAAAGAATGCGTAAATGCTTTTATTAGTTTTTAATAATGTGGATCTACAGGATTTAAGATAAAACACGGACAAATGAATTTAATTTGTTCTCATCCATCAAATAAAAATTGTAAAGTTTTCATCGTCATTTTCAAAAGTTCAGACTTTCTGTATTCATTCCCCTCTCACACCTGAAAGTGTCCAGACGGACCAGGTTAAGTTATTAAAGCATGTAGTTCACGGATGTTAACCCTAAAAGTTACCTGTTCTAAAACTAATTCTGTGTGGATACCGTCATCCTTTTTTTCTTACGTATTGTTTCACTTCTCTTCTTTTTAGTTGGTTTTCTGCCTGTATTATATACTATATTGCATTTGGTAAAAATGAAATGCTATGCTATACCTATCTGACTTTTCATTTATCCGTTAGTCAGCTCTATTTTGTGACAAAGTGCTGAATCAAGTCATTTCTTATTCCAATGTTCCGAGCTGTGCTGTCACATTGTATGAATATTCTGGAAATAAATGTTATTTTAAAGAAACAATATTTCATTTATGTGTACAAACTTCACCCTGACGCGCAAAGTTATTGCGTAAGAACAGCCTCTAAATGTGTTAAATGTGTATTTATGTGTCACCTGACAGGGAACCTGTGCAAACCTCGTCTGTATTTTCAGATGTTCAAGGGCAGAACATAGACAACATTTACAAATGGGCAAAAAAAGGATTCTTTACCACACAGGTCAGCCACCACGGACAGGATTTTCTTAATTTCTTTATTTAAATAGGCTGCACATGAACATTATTATTACACAAATTATTATTACAACATTTATTTGGTTAGAGATTATAAATCTAAGAGATCTTTTTGTAATTTAGAAAGCAGCTTCAACCATGACGTTTGATTCAATTTACTCATATCATACTGACCTTGAAAAAATGTGGAAAAAAAGCCTTGTCTAAAATAATTTTTTTTTTTTAACCATATTTAAGTCAGTATTTTACAACCACTGTTTCATCTAAGAGATGCGCAAAGGCCTTTTTTTTTTTTTTTTTATATTTTTTTTACCTCTAATATTTTTCTGTGAGATCTCAGTCTTGGTATCAGGCCATTGAGTAACAGTAAAATTAGTCCTAGATGACTGATGAGAATAAACTGATGAGAATAAAAATGAAACACTATGACACAAGCACAACGATGTTTAAACTCAAAATGAAATGAACTTTAACAAAGACATCGAATGAATAAATAAATAAATGAATAAATAAATAAATAAATAAATAAATAAATAAATAAAAAAGCCTAAATAAATAAATGAAATAAATAAATACAAATTGAGAATACACACTGAAAATTTTGTAAAAGAAAAGAAAGGGAGGAAAGAATACATTTTGATTAATGCCTAATTGTATTTCATATTCAAAGATACATCTCTTAAATCTTTGTGGAAAGTTTGTAGAAGAAATATTCAGGGTCAGAATGAAAATCCAGACCCAGATGTGTCATTAAAATGAAAAGTCATGAAGACTGTGGACTTTAAATACAGTTCAATATAACTTCAATCCTTAAACCCAGATCACCTACTGCTCAGTAATAGTATTTTATTTTTGCTTCAGATCATCCATTTCTTCGTTTTATCCACTCGCAGATTTCGCCGCAGGACAAGAAGGGGGACCTTTGTACGGATCGATGGCGCCACCTGCTGGTCTAATACGGTCAGTACCACACACAGTCAAACACTGGTGCCTGATTTTACACAATCAACTCACAGAACTCTCAAGTATAAATTCATAGACAGGTGAATGAAAATAAAACTCTTGTGAAAACCCCTGTGTTTAGTATGAACTGAAAAGATGTGTAAAAGAAAACAAACAATACAGACAATGGATGAAAATAAAGGAGGTAATATTGTTGCGTCAATTTGAAGTTCTAAAACTCACGTATTAAAAAGTTGATTAAATAGTCTCCTAAAACAAATAAGCTCTGGTTGGATTTACTAAATATTTCAAAACTGTTGATTTAGATCCACCAAGTCCTGGATGTTTGTATCTTTAGTAAAATTAAGATAAGATAAGATAAGATAAGGTAAGGTAAGGTAAGGTAAGGTAAGGTAAGGTAAGGTAAGGTAAGGTAAGACTTTATTGATCCTACCATGGGGAAATTTTGCATTATACAACAGCAAAATATGCAACACACCAGTGCAAAAGAAAGGCAGGTAGAAATAAAACGTTCTTAAAGTGTAAAATTTAAGTATAAAATAAAAATTCTCAGTAAAATCTAGTTCCATCTACATCATTAATCAATATTAATCTTAAGTCAATCAATCTAATATTGTTTTTTATTTCTTGAAAAAATAGTATTGACTTAAGATTGATATTTGTTTTTTCTTTCAAATAAAAAACAAAACAAATATCAGTCTTAAGTCAATACTATTTTTTCAAGAAACAAAAAACAATATTAATACAACTTCATCAAAATCAAACAAAGAGTGTAGTGCCTACACGGGTGAAGTATGGCCTGTTGGAGTTTTTAATCCGGCTGTCAAACATTAGCAAAACGTTGTCTAAATTATAGAAAACACCAAATTCATTTGGCCTTTCTGCTGAAAGGCAATAATTAAAAGGAGCATTTTCAAAGAATGACAAAACAGATGGGATACAGGAAAAATAGGATGACATCTATGTCCAGTTCAGCAGCTAGTGGGGACAGGTTGAATAACCAAAAGGAGTACCAAAGAAGAGAACATCTTAACAAGGCTGAGGGTAGGACATACAAGACTGAACAAAACAATGAAGTTGATAAGGAAGCATCCTACAGGATTATGTAATTATTGCCAAGAAGAAGAATCAGTAAAACATGTTATTATTCATTGCCAAAAGTACACCCAAGAGCAAAAGATATTAAAAAGGAAGATGAGGAGACTTGGTATGAAACACTTTAATCTTAAAAATGCTATCAAGGGATCAAGGTGTTTATTTCTATTTTTAGCAGACACAGGGTTGATCAGTGGGATTTAAGATATGAGAATTTTTTTTTTTTTTGATAAATGGGTAGTTTACTCTGGTCCACACTCCATCATAGTAGGGGGTGGTAATGTACCTTAACATTAGGTGCCACCCACCGTAAAAACAAAAAAAGAAGCCATCTCTTCAGTTGATCCACTAGATGGCACACTCCAGACAGTTGACCGTTGCTGGATTCTGGTCTCTTTAACCTTTGACCAAAGAAAAGTCAACAGCGAGTGTTTAATAAGGAATAGACAAGTACATATTTTTAATTATAATCAAAGCCTTTATGTCTTATTTGCCAAGAAACCACAGTTTTCGAAGAATACAACATCAGTGGCTACTTTTACCCCAGTCATGTTAGCTACCAGTCAAAGAACAGGCTACTGCTCAGAGATAGGAGCCAGTTTACAGACTCAGAAACATATGCCACATTTCCACTACGTGGTACTGGCTCGACTCCACTCCACTCGACTCAGCCTTTTTGCATTTTCATTATGATAAAGGACCTGGAATTGGGTGCCTGCACTTGTTTGTTGTCATCGCCTCCGCTGAGGTTCCAAGACTGGGGAACAGATACTAAGACGTGACATGTAAACACTACAGACCCCTGATTGGTCAGAGAGTTGTCTCTGAGCCGCCGTTTTACAAAAAACAGATGTGGAAGTTTACAGTAAATACAGTGGTTGGTCAATCCACATGATGACAGCCCGCAAAACTACACCATGGTCAGTCGAGGAGATTCAGTCTTTGGTGGCCAACGTAAAAATTCAGCATGAGCTTGATGAGACAACATGCAACAAGCGAGTTTATCAGTGACTCTCTGCACAGATGACATGGAAGTAATGCACCACATCGCTATGACATCCAGGTACTCTAAAGTCAGTAGTATCCTGTAATGGAAACGGTCTCCAGGAATAGTACCTGGTACCCAAGTTGAGCCAAGCCGGTTCCATGTAGTGAAAATGTGGCAATATTATCCTCCAACAAACTACTGTTTAAGAGTCAAGCACCAATCACGTTACTAGCTGGCCTTCACAAGAGCTAAAGCCAGTTAGCCTTTCTCCACAAAACAAATGTGAAAAATCAGCAAAACAGTGAGATTTTGCTGGTTAAAAAAGCTGAGTCATTTGAGTTAAATTCGTTAACACTGGATGAAAGAAACAACATAAAAGGCACGATGAGCTCTTAATTTTTATCAGAGGGAATAATTAGGATGACCAAACATCCTTTTATTCCCGGACATGTCCTCTTTTCACGTCCTGTCCATAGTGTCCAGGGTGGGGTTTATAAATTAGTGAAAATGTCTGGTTTTCATTGTTTTTCACAGAACCATTAGGCCTATTTAAACTGGCCGGTGCTTTGCACAGAATACTACATTACTTGTATAGTGTGTGATGAAATCCCCACGAGACTGCCTTGTGGATCAGACTGATCTCATGAAATCGTGTTGTATGTGACGCAGTGTTGGGCAAGCTACTTGGAAAATGTAGTGAGCTAAGCTACCAGTTACTCTGCCATGAATGAAGCTTCACGACACAGACGCTACCACCCAGTCAAATGTAGCAAACTAAGTTACACAAACACTGCAGAAGTAGCTCACTACATGTGAAGCTACTTTAAGTTGCGCCAACTTAACATGGCAATAATCATAAGAAACTACATGTTTAAATTACCAAATACATGCAAAGTCAATTCCATTGGGTTATCAATATGCCAGAGTAAGTATAATTAAAGACCAAAATTACTGACCAAATACTGACATCTGCAGACCAGGTAGTTAACAATGCTCACTATGGTCCAATTGGAGTTCAAAGTCATGTGGAAGCAGTAAACAGAATACTTTGGATGGCTGTGCAGGCAGGGGACTCACTAAAAACCAGGCGTTTCACCCAGGGGTGGGGCTCTACGTCACACACATCATGGACATCGTGGACGGTGCATTTCTGAGTTCATCTGATAGGTTTTGAAGTGTGGAAGACAATGATTTATTTAAGGTGAAATATGAACAAGGAAGCATTGTCAACTTCACATTTAAGAATTTTATTCAAACAAGTGCTCAAAAACAACTGTAACCCTATGTTTGCCTCATATTGAATACATTTACATTCATGCAGCTGTTTGTGTGATCAGAAAAACCTACAAACTGCTCCTCATTAAGTCAGGATCATTTTATAATAGTGAGGAAATACTACTGACGGATTTTTTAATAAACTAAATAAAGTAGTCTGACATGTCACTGTTTCTAAAATGTGTTTTTCTGGACTACTGAAAAAAAAAAAAAAAAACGAAAGCAAAAATTGAGAGTATACCCACTTCGCCAGGGACCACTACACCCCTGACAAACTGGTTCCTTTAGTGCAGTGTTTGTCAAACTGGGGGGTGTGAAGTCTTTCAGGGGGGTCATGGGATCAGTCCTGGACGTTTTGTTGTTCTTCAGGTTAGAACATGTATCAGGTGGAACTAATGTTTGATGTTTGGAGCACCCTGGGCTCATTTTATGGACGGACACCAAATCAATTTACTGCCATGGTGATCTGTCACTAGACTAGACAACGAGTTTAGGTTTGGACACTAGACAAGGACTGGACTGGAAAAGACACACGGGACATGTTTGTGTTTTGGACCAGTTTGGACTTTAATGTTCTGAGATGTGCAATGGAAACGGGCTCACTGACCCAATGATGTTGGTCACATGTTCATCTTTGGTACCAAAATTTGTTTGTTGTGCTAAAAAAATAACTTTATTGTCGTAGTTGTAAGATAATTGCACATTTCCTTTTTTTTTTTTTTTTTTTATAAAATATTGCCACAGTGAGCGGTCTGGTTGAGTTTATTTAGCAAAAATCTAAGTTATTTTCAAGAGGGAATCCGGCTGTAATGCTCTTTACTGTGTGTTTGGCGGCTCTGAAAAGAGCCTTTGTGGTGATCATCGTCCACACACCTCAGCCAACAACCATCGGATGTTCTGCAGAACACCGGCTCCCTCTGCAGTAAAGTGAACATCTGACAGGTGCTCCAGGTGAGACCAGGTACCGGTGTGGGTCTCATCTCCTTCTCCGCCATGAAAACTCAGCACCGCATGATGCACCTGGTCCGCTCCATACTCTATCTGCTGTCCGTTCACTGGTACCGCCAGCAACGACATATTTGGCGTGCCATACGTACACATTTTCATCCTTTTGCATGTGTTATTTATCGCCATTTGATGGCGTGTCAATGTGTTAGCCATCGAGCTAACTCCTAACCCTAAACCCTAAACCTAACCCTATCCCTAACTGCTAATCACTCTAACTCACAGGTGTCAAACTCCGGTCCTCGAGGGCCGGTATCCTGCATGTTTTAGATATTTCCCTCTTCCTTCCACACCTGGTTCAATTAATGATCAGCTCATCATCATGCTCTGCAGAAGCCTGATAACGATGTAATGGCTTCCAGGTGTGATGGAAGAGGGAAACAGCTAAAACATGCAGGATACCGGCCCTCGAGGATCTGAGTTTGACACCCCTGCGCTAACTGCTAACCCTAAACCTAACCTTAACCGCTAATTGCGCTAGCCACTAATTGCGCTAATTGCGTGTTATTTTACGCGGTGTAAATATACACGCTGAAAGATTTTAATGCGTTATCTGTATGCAATTATATCACGTTGTGTGGGTGGCTTCACAACACTGAAAACAGTGGGAGCAAACTTTAAAGCAGCGTAGCCTCTCACCATGCCCAAGTGTAAATGTTGTTCAACTGATTATTTACAAAAGAAGTTCTCCATGTTCCGGCCTGGTTGGGATAAATGGGAAGTGAAGTGTACTGTGTTTAAAGTTGGCGCATATATTTCTGTGTCAAGTAAAGGTTCTGGGGATCTGAAAGCTCATGAGGACAAAGAAAACCTAAAAATGTGGTGCAAGGTGAGAGAGGTTAAATATTGTCTTATTCCAGGAGGCACACACAGACGGTGTTATCGACTTAACAGATCTTCGTATACTTTTCACAAAAGTTGACTGAGTTCTTTGTTATATCTGGGAGAACAAAGAATGCTGTAAATGCAGCAGAAGGTGTGTTGGCATTTCATACTGTGAAACACCACAACAGCTACAAGTCCATGGACTGCACTAGTGCTTTTCTAAAACAAAAAAGGCCTTTCCAGACTCTGACACACCAAAAAGTTTAGTAGTCCTGTCCTCGCACTAAGACAGAAGCCATTGTTAATGGTGTTATAGCGCCCCACGCTGTTGAAGTCACTAATGAAGAACTCAATGACTGGAGTAACCGTGGAGCAGGGAAAAAATTCCCAATCATAATCCATTACTTTGACTGGAAGAAGGGTGGCATGCTAACAAAATTAACTGAAGTTAAAGACACACCTAATGAGTTGAAACCATTGCACACTGTGTGTGCAATTATTAGGCAAATTAGTGTTTTGAATATATCATCATATTTATGCAAGTTTTCCAACTTCAAACGGAAAAGGAAAAACACTGTATCTTTCAAGAAAAGTTTTCTTTTTTTTTTCATGATTTTTATGCAGGACAATGGTCCATCACATGCATCAAACTACTCCACAGTGTGTCAACAAGTCAAGAAACTGACAGACTCCATAAATGGAAGGCTTATGACTGCTATTGAAATGAAGACTGGCTATATTGGTCAGAGATAATTTATTTTTTGGGGTACATTTTAAGTTGTTTGTTTGTTATTCTCACTTTAACAGATGAAAATAAACTAGTGAGATGGGAAATTTTTCATTTAGTTGCATAATAATTCTGCACACTAGTAGTTGCAAAATAATTGTATGTACATAGATATTCTCCTAAGAACACCAAAACCTCACTTTTACTTTCTTAAATATTTAGGTTGGATATCTATGAACATTTTGAATTTTGAACATTTTGAACTGCTCACTAAATGACCGAAAACAATTTTAAACAAGGAAAGCACTCGGAGAGCGCAGACCTCCGCCAAGACAGATCTGCCCCCCCCCAACCCCCGATCACCACCAAAATTTAATCATTTCTTCCTTGTGCCAGTATCAGCATTTCCTGAAAATTTCATGAAAATCCGTCCATAACTTTTTGAGTTATCTTGCTAACAAACAAACATGCACGGGAGGCAGATCTGTCCTGGCAGAGGTCTGTGCTCTCTGAGTGCTTTTCTTGTTAAATATTAATGTTTTATTTAAATGATTTTAGGCATTTCCATTGTCTTCTTCTTTATGAGATAGGAAGGACGCCGTCCTAGCGCCCTCTATTGATGAACAGCCACTGATCTGGAGAGGTGGATGACTCTCATGATGGAAGAGTTCCCAATATTCATGCAGATGGATTTGAGAGAACCACCAGATTGGAATGATGTGGAGGCCTGCATCAAGTACCTGGAGAGAAGGGGGTGCCAATTAATATCCTCAAATGTTTTGGCCAGATTACCAGTCTGAAGAAATTCACAGAAAGGTACAACAGTGATGAGGAATTCAGTGGCCTGCAGGTGTACCAGAAGTGGGCCAAATATTTTGAGAAGGCCAAAAGCACTGCAAGTTACTCAAAACAACTGAAGACACATGAATGCACAGCAAACTGAACTAGAACTGTTAAAAAGTAGAACAGCTGGTGTTAGTATAATTACCAATAGCTGGAACAAATGTCCATAACAGTTAATACTACAAGTACAAATGTAAGTATTAACAGTGGATATACTACTACTGCAAATGTTAGTACTAATAATAGAAACCTCCACCATCTATGTAACTATATAATAAACACTATCACAACAATATGGATAAATGAGTGATGATGATGTCGGCAGGAGAGAAGCAGGACCACAGCAGCAGATCCAGAGATGATCCAGGGAAAACCTGTGAGGTGATAGAGCACAGACTCCAAGTCAGTAACATGTATTTGCTGTGGCGTGAATAGAGGAGAAGATTAGGAGAGAGAAGGTCAGAGAAGAGGAGGAGCAGAGAAGAACTCAGTGTATAATGATTAGTCTCTCAGCAGTCTACTCCTTTTTTATTTTTATTTATTTTTTTAGTGCTAGACAAACATTGTGACGTGGTGACAAAAAAAAAAAAAAAAAAAAAGCAAGACAAAACATCTGGCATACGATACTAATTCATAGACCTCAAGGGGATACAAGTTCATAGACACCAGACAAGACAGAATAGTTCATAGACATTAGGTGAAACAAGGATGGATGCAAACAGAGGGCTATTTACGGATGAGTTTGTGTGTGTATGTATGATTATTTTGTGCGTGTTGGGAATATTCAGGTGGAGACAGAAGAGGGAATGAGTCACAGGAAGCGGAAGGGTCACAGGATGTGAGTATACAAAAACGAGAAATCAGTAAAGGGTTTTAAATAATAGTGTAGAAAGAAGATTAAGGGGAAAAAGGAAAGAAAGGAAAGGAAAGGTAAAAGAAAAAAGAAAAAACAGCAAAATCAAAAATACCAAATACAATAATAGTGACAGGCTTTTCTTTTCTTTTTCTTATTATTTACATTACAGTTACCAAGATATGAAGAAATATTTTGTTAAAAAGGATTTTCAAATACAAAAGAGGTATTATTAAAACATTATTATTATTATTATTTTTTAATTTTTCCAGGAGAGCTATTATTATGGCAAGAGGCATTATTTCTAACATTCCAGAAATTTTTATTTTAATTTTAATTAATTTACTTAGTTTTTTAGACTTGTTAAAAGAGAGATTTTTTTAAAATAGTAAAGCGTATTGAAGAACATCTCAGAATTTGAATTTGTGTCTTTGGTTGTAAAGAGACATTATTTTGTTGTATAACTGAGGCCTACTTTAAATATATTACATTTCTAAGGTATCTTTGAGTGATTTTTGAGTATCATATACGTATCTCGAAGGCAGAGCTGAGTGTCCTCTTTTTTGGAAATCAAAATATGGTCACCCCAGGAATAATGATGATTTTGAGATAACAGAGGACTTTTTGACAATGGAATCCTTGAAGGTGAAAACAGGAGGAGACTGATCCGACAGGTGTCTGGTGTCGTCCAGAGGAGGAAGCTCCACTGGAGGAAAACTCACCAATTTAACAGGAAAATCCATCAGGCTGCTGAAAAGAATCCAGGCCAAGGTGAAAGAGGAAAACCCTGAGCCGGGTGTAATTTTCCTCCTCTGTCCAACATGAAGCCCTGTGTAAGTCTGTGTTACAGCTCCATCATGCAGTACGTAAACATGTGAACTTCAGTATCATCAGCTTTAGTTGGTTGATGAAACTGATGCTGATCACCAGGACCTGCTTTACTCTCATGTCCATTGGTTCAGTTTAATGGAAGTATGTCAATGAGCGGTGGAACTCAAAGGGGAGATGAGCTAATTTCTGGAGTTTATTGGTAAAACCTGAGCTAAGTGACACGGATTGGCTCTGTAATTTTATGTGATTTTGCTTTTGCTCCGGACAAACTGACACATGAATGAGCTGAATGTGAAGCCACAGTTTGTGCATGAAATGAACACAAATGTGAGAGCCTTCAAAGCCAAGCTGACATTATTTTCAAGACCAATGTCAAACCTTTCCCTCATTTCCCCTTGATGTGTGAAGAAATACAACCAATCACTGGATGACCTGCACAGAGACATCTGTCCACAGTTCTGATTTTAACTTCAGGTGGTGTCATGTCCTCTCATAAGACTATGAATCAGAGCTGCAGGAGTTACACTTGGAACTGATCGTTCTTGATTCCATCTTAAATAGAAATTGGACTCTGTTAAACTGGATGAGTGTTCTGCTTAGTTTCCAAACATTGTGAAGTTGGTCCAGAGGATGTTGGTGTTGTTTGGTTCTACATGTGTGTGAACAGACCCTCAGGTGATGAACATCAACAACACTATTCCCACTGAAACTAAAGGTGATTTAAATCTAAATGTTTCTTTTTAGTAACTGCTTATACATGTAAAGTATATTAGTTTACACAAACACTCCATTCTTCTGGTATTGGCCCGGCCCATTGTCAGTGTTTAAAACTCACCGTGGCCTCGGACCCAAAAGGTTTGTCCAGTGTAATGAGAAGATTATGCATAAAAAAAGCAAAATTCGATGCAAATTCTGTGTCAGTGGGTCAAATAGAATAGAACGGAATAGAATAGACTTTGACAACATTGTAGGTGCTCTCTGCAGATTCAGAACAAAAGGGAAAACAGAAAAGAAAAAAAAATTCTGTAGGTAAAAAAAAAAGCTAAAATTCAAATAGAAAAGTAAAAACCAACTTTAAAATCTAAGTCTTTCCCTAATTAATCAGTGAATGATGAAAATATGTTTAATTTAACTTAATATTTGTTACAACCACCTTTAGTCCAATTGACCCATTAAACGTTAAGTTCATTTGTGTCTTCAGTTTTTACTGTGGCAGAGTTTAAGACCGTGATCACAGCTGACTGGAATCAACCTGGAGCCTGATGTGTTTTATGAAAGGTTTAGCTCTTTTATTTATGAAGCTGCGTGTGACACAGACAGAACCACTAGATGACAGTATCACCTAACAAATGGCATCAGCAGCACAGGCAGAAAACAGAAAACCATCCCCTTTCAGTAGAACGCCAGCTGTAGGAATCAGTAATGGTGTGAGTTTATGATTTTGTCAGAATTTAAAGTTTTTAATGGAAACATCTATATAGTTGAAATGTGTTTAAGCTGCACTTGTTGTTTTCTTGTCATTTTTGTTTTTTCAGTGAATTCATTTTGACAATAACCTTGAAAAGTATTATTTCCACATGACCTACTGTGGTTTCGTATCACTTAACTCAAAGAATGAAAGCTCCCAAATGTTTATACAAAGCACCCACATGTATCTACTACAAATGGCACCAATTAAAAGTTCTGCAAAAATATTCCAGTCCAGGAGTTAATGTCACATATAGTGTTTATTTGTTCCAACCTACCACAGAGGCGGTCCAGCTAGTTTCTGACATATGCTGTGGTAAGTTTGACAATTAGAAAACAGAAGCAATACCAGAGGAATACACAATAACAAAATAATGGTTCGATTTTTCTTAGACATCTTGCAGTTGTGACAGGAGTGGGCACGTAGTCGGGTTCATTGAATCAAACTCTGAAGGAATGAAGGGAAATGAAGGAGGGTTGTTATTCTCCTCCACCCCTGAGCTGCACCTACTATGGCAAATGCTGACAAAAACACAAGTCCTTTCATACAGCCTTTTCTTTTATTGGGGTTTAGTCCACCATATATTTCCTCATGTGTACATGTTCCACCAAAAAAAAAAAAAAAAAACAACAACTTATTTGACACTATTTACAATTTGCAAAGGCACTGATGCAGTCTGTCACCAAAGAACTGGCTGAGCAACCCAGATAGTTTTTCCCCTCATCCAGAATGATAGTGGATGGTTCTAGACCTACAGTGCTGTAATGAAGTGTAGACTTAGATCTAGAAATGTGGAATGAGTGGTCTGTAGTTTAATGGTGTGTTTCATGAGACTAGATTTAGGGTGGACTATGTCTGTAGCACTACAACCAACACTGTAGTTATAATGGGATAATGAGACCTATTTTACCTTTATCCTAAAAAACAAAAACTATGACACTTGGTCATGCTATCATTTTGATACATAATGTTAATTAGCATAATGATCAAAATTATTCAGTGTTGTTAGATGTAAGAGGATGGTCTCAATACTTTTAAAAATGTTACTGTTGATTAGCAGTTGTTTTAGTATTGGAGTTAAAATTATCCAAATTTTCCTGTGAAGCTTCGATTCAGTTCAACATATACTACATGAGTTAAACTGGAATCATATAAATACTAGATAAAATATTATTGCACTTTCTTGCTTTAAAGACACTTTCTTCACCATCAAGGAGGAAATGGGTAAACGTTGAGATGATCACATGACTGCCTTTTTATTCCACATTGGTGAAACTGGTGCTGTCACAGCATCTCTCATGTCAAAACCATATCCCATCATCTCGTCTGTGAACATGTGCTTCTCTGGGGTTTTGACACTGAAGTACACACAGTGTCCTCTGCTGGCCATTAGTGTGTACAGCACTAACTGAAGGCCTTTCTACCCATAGTGCATCATGTCGCAGCCTTATTGAGCACATCAGTATTCAGTAGTGTTGGAGTGTTCTGCTCATCAGACCTGTATGTGGTGACAGTGAAGTCAGTAGCACCTAGTGTTGACCACCCAGCAAATCATTACATATAGTCATTCTATAATATCAGGGTTTTATCTTTGAGGATTCCTTTGAGGCCCTGTTATACAATCCACATTCACAGAAAAGTTTGAGTATTTATTATTGAGTATTAACTATTTGTGCAATAAAAACTAAAATATGCAATTTGTTAATTAAATTGAAATGTTATTGATATGACAAAAAGGTGTTTTCATTGAGCTTATTTGTATTTTAGAGATAAGAACACATTTAGATTTTGATGCCTGTAACACAATCAAAAAAGTTATGGGATACAATAAATTGAATATTTTAATCAAATCTATGAGTAACGCTGTTTTGTCAGATTCCACTATAAGCAATAAAAGCAGCATCCACCAAAGGTTTAGTCTTTACAAGCACAGGTCCAGGCTCAACACTTAATGCCAAAGTTGATGAGAAATCAGTTCAAAAAGAATATCTCTTAATGTAAACCATCTACAGGACATAATAAACAAGTGAATAGACAGAACAGTTTGTGTGTGACCTTTGACCCTCAGGCATTGCATAAAGAACCACTATGATGAATACACATCAGGAGGACTTTGGAAAAGTGACGTCACTTAAAACAGTCTGGGCTTCATCCAGAAACACAACCTGAACCTGTGTTACACATGGCGGGAGGATTATCTCAGTTCTGTGCAGAACCTGTGCTAAGTCCTGTGACCCAGGCTCATCTCAGATGTACTGAAACAGTGGAATTATGGGATGTGGTCAGATGAGTCCATGTAACAGTTTGTTTTCAAGGAAAACAGATGTCGAGGTCTTTGTGTCACAGATGAACAAGGATCCAGAGCAGAGGTGATTTCTCAAAGACTGCAAGGGAAGCTCAGCTTCCCCTAAAATTACAAAAATTAAATGGTCAAATATGTACAGTTTTGTTGACATTTCATTAACTACAAATGTGTTAGAACACGTTCATCTCAAAGACGAGTTCGTTCAGAATCAGCTTTATCACAAATCAATGGACGCGATGTTGTTCACTTCTCATACATTCCTGTTGCGCTGTTTTCTCATACAATCTATGGTCAATGCTTTTGCCTGTAGACACTCAGCGTCCATGCACTTCAATGGGACTTCATGGATCAGTTTTTTTCATCGCCTCAAAACTGGACGGTAATTGGATGAATGCCACAATGTTGTCCCCCCCCGGACGCTCAGCGCCTCTGGGGGTGAATGGAGCTGTGGATGGACCTCAGCTGGACTGGATGCTGGGCTTCCACGTGCTGATTGGAGGATCAGTCGAAAGGCTGAATCCTATTTGATTGACAGCCATTTTAAGATCTACTCCTTCACTTGACAAAGTTCAGTTTAATACTGTTGCGCATTCTGCTTGTGAAATCACTACGAATCACTACGAAATTACTTGTTCATTTCTTGCACTGTAAACAAAACACATTCATTGTACTTCCTTGTTTCAATTTAACATAATTTCAACGTTTTCTTGTTTCAGTTACATAATTTAATCATTCTTTGTTCGAGTTTAATATCGTTTTATAGATAGTTAAATGAATCATACTGTTGGCTAGGTTGGAGTGAACTAGCTATCAAGTCCCTGGAAAAGACGCCTACTTGGTACAATAAGGTCACTGACTATTTTCTTAAAAAGGAACGGAGGACCAAATTTATGTTTAAATAACTTGACAATTTTTTTGATGTAAGCCGACAATGAGCTTCCTCTCTCCTAAAGACGAGCAGCCACCACTGATCCAGAGTGTTATCAGTAAAAGGTGTAAAAGCAGTGTCTGTGATGGTCTGGGGCAGCATTGGTGATCCATATGAATATGTGTTGAAACATACAATAGATTGGATTTTACAGAGACATATGCTGAGCCATGATTATTTCATCAGGAAAGAACCAGGTCCAGAAGCATAATTTCATAGTCACATACTTCTGGTCCTGGACTGTCCTCTCTACAGTCCACATCTGTCTCCTATTGATAATACATGGACATCATGAAGAGGACAATCAACAAACACCACAAAAACAGCAAGAATGTGCAAAAATGAATGTCCTCAGTTCAGAAAAGATTAAAAAGTGCAATAAGAAGGATAGATGATGTATTACAGTAGCACATGTATTTGTCTGTGAAGATAATGTAGTTTTAACATAATGTTGTACGTAAAAAGACAATTTTAATGCTACCATTAGCAGGATTTAATCAACCTTTACTGTTTTAATTATTCACTGTGCATCTGGATCAGTCCAATATCAGTCAGATATCATCCTCAGCTCAAAACTTTCTTGCCTGCCTGTTTTTATTATTGTTCACTCTATGATGAACTGCATTTGGATGATTAACATCCATAGTCAACACATCCAGGTCAGCTGACAACCAAACCTCTAACCTTTGCTCTGAAATGTCTTTGTAAAATGTACATTTATCTGTTTCTACAGGAGCCATCACCACATGAAGCTGTTAAACTCCTTAACTGTTCACAAGATTAGCCAACCTGTGACAGCTTCAGTAACTCTGAGTGTTTTAGAGGCATCAAATCTAAGGTCCATAGATTTCTATTTACAAAGTGCAGTTAAGTGAAGACACAGACAATCTTCTCTTTGCACTTTTGTTATTTAAATAGAGGTTCAAATGAATTAAGAAATAATGAATAATTTGTTTTGTCATCTGTCCGTCTGTCCATCCATCTGTCTGTCCATTTAATGACATAATCACATTATCTGAAGAATACATTAAGATATTTGCACCAAATTTATACTGTGGATGCATCTTGGCTTGGAGCAGAGGCCTATTGAAAATAGGTGACCTTGACCTACTTTTTCAAGGTCAAATGGCCTTGTGCAGTTATAATATCTGAGTACTTCGAAGTATAAATATGTATAAGTTTTACACAAAGACAATCTAATCTAAATTATAGGGCAGTAGTTCAACAGAATCTTACACTACATGTGGCCGAAGGGTATTAAAAGTGTGCAGCACGTTATGTTTATAAAGTACCCCACCTTTTGTGGAATTGGATTTTGTAGTTTAATAAGTGATTTGTCTCATGTCTATTGATAATGTCATCACATACATCATCTGTGCAGATGCTGCTGTGTTCTTGCTGTGCTCCTGTAGTGAATTTTCATTGCTCGCTATTTCAAAAGATCACATATAATACTAACGGTTCTGTCAGGTGACTTACATCATTGCCCGTTGTCAAATACATGCTACTTGACAATGGATACTAATTCACTGCTCCATCAGTCAGGTATGGTCAGCGACATGTTTCTTCCTTCATGGGCTGTTCCAGCTCTGGTTGTGATGCAACCTTGTTGTATTGTTTGATTACCTGGGCTGCGATAGACTGATTACTGACCCTGTGGAGCAGCACTAGTCTAAGATGACACATTATTGGCCAGTGCTGGGTCACATCTCTAGGACAATGGCAGAGTGCAAAGCTTACGGCTGCACAAACAACAAGCTTGAACCTGTGGTTTCCACTCAATCTCTCTCACTGACTGCTGCTTGTTTACTTACATTCCGTCACATAGAAACAATACAGGTAAGTCACTTTTGGTCAGCAATGACTGCTCCCCATAGGTTCTACCCCTGCCCATAATTCATGTAATAAAAGGGTCTAGTGTGATGCATTTATGGCATTTTTTTTTTTTTTACTGAATTTGCACCTCTCTTGCTTATAAGTAATACACAAAGCACAGTTAATGGTGTAAGCATGACCAGTACAGGTTCACTTTAAAGCCCAACCGAAAGTGCAGAAGGAGAGGCATAAGGAGAGGAGGAGGCAGAGCATCAACCCAGAGAGCGACGTCAACGTGGTACAGTGAATGCACCACTCAGTGTTTTTTTCTATTTTGCTTTCTGTGTTCACTAATGAATAATTAGACACAGGCAGATAAATAGCCACCGGCTCCCAGAGCGGCGAGAGAGAGAGAGAGAGAGAGAGAGAGAGAAAGACAAAGAGAGAGAGAGAGAAATCCATTTAGGTTATTACTCCATACATAAAACCCATTTTCATTTTCAGAGCCACTGTTTGGTGTACTGTCAGAATAACAAATAGATAACAGCAAAACAAACCAACATTGAGAAGAAAACAATTGTGCACATTGCAGAGTGAATTTAGTCCCTGACTCTTACAGCTCAGTAAACCCACAGTAAAAGAAATAAATAAACAAGCAAAGCAAATAAATAAAGTTGTGTCAGGCTCAGCAATCAACATTTTTATAGCTTTGTTGGCCAACAGCATTGTCGTCTCAATAATTTGGTTGTAAACAACCACTAAATGCGTCCACAAAACAGGACTTGAAGTCATCTAAACTAATCTTCTCAAACACACATATAAGTTAGTTTTAGCTCTTCAACTTGAGATTAACATCAACCTTTGCCTCCAGTTTAAGTTAGTGTGAATGTATTTAAAAACCTCTGAATGTGAAACATGAGGTCTTGATGAAGGAGGCCATTGGGAGGCAGGGTCCTAATTTGACAGAGAAACTCTTTAAATCCTTAACAGTTTTTGAGCACTTTTTAAGATTTACTGGAAGGACGTTGGCTGAAAAAAGTCACATAGTGTAATATACTGACTTCATCAGCTTTACACCTGGGAAATGAAGGAAAATTTTAGGGTTAGAAGCAAAAGTACAAACCTGTTACTTTATTCAGTTGGACTCAGCTGTAAAACTGAATGGGTGATAGTGATTTAGGAGACCTTGCCATATTCACCATTATTTCATTCAATGAATTTTCTTTCAGGCACAAACACAGTTTAGTCCAGAACAGTTGAAGGACACCATTTAATCAACCCTACAACATACACACAGCAGTGAACTGCCACGGATGCAAACCAGAGACCAACCCCTGGTCTGTACCAGTACCTCGGTCCAGGTGGATTGATAAAGAGAACTAACCTAGCATACCTGTTTTGGATAGCTCAAGTTCCCGCAGAAAACCTGCACAGCACAGGGTGAACATGCAAACAGCACTTTTTGTCAAAATGATTGTATATTTTCTAACTTTGAAAACTCTCCATTCTAATTTGTGGACTTTTGTTTGACAGCTGATGGCTGGTGCTTGCTTACAAGCATTTGCTGACTCATAGCTGGGATTCAGGTATGAGCACACTGTAAAAAACTCAGAGATCTCAGAAAATAAAATCTCCCAATTTGTATTAGTTTGAGATTTTGTTGACACTGGACATCTTGCTAATCACAGGACAAAAACTAGGTTATGTTCATATAAGTTACATTTGTTCTAGGTTTTTGAATGAGTCACTTTTGAATGAATGGATTTTAGCTTGAGATTCACAGTGAAAATCAAGTCAGATTGTCAGATTTGTAAATAAAGTCATGACCGCTCTTGCATTTGAAGTTTGAGCTCTTAACTCCAGAAAAGAAAAGTTAAAGATACTAGTGATCTAATCAAGGTCCAAGGTGACTTTTTTTGTACCCGTGGGTATTTAAATGAGAAACAGTCCTGTCTGTAGGGCCAAGAAATCATAATTACAGTTAGAACTACAGAATCCAGTCTGCCATGTTCTGTCTTCAGAGAAATGATGTTAGAGCTGCAGAAGGAAAAGACAGTGATATCATAACATATTGATATCATCATAACATTTACTAAGAGAGCGCATTTATTGGTTGTTCAAAATTCTGATGTGAATGTTTTTACTACATTAAAAAGATTACATTTTCTGTGAATGTCAAGATGTAAAAAAGACTGACTTGAGACAACCTGAACTGAGCAACTCTCACAAACACTCAGGATTTGAATCCATCACATATTCATAAACAAACCTGAATAAAGTAAGGTGATGGATGGATGTTTTTGGGTTACAGGTTCAATGTGTGATATTTAGTGAAATCTAGTGGTGAAAAATACCCCCAGTCACCTACAAGGACCATAAAAAAATGTATAAATCCATCATTGTTTGTCCGTCCATTCTGACTGGAACTGCACTTTGAGGATGATGCCACGCCAAAAAAAAAAAAAAAAAAAATCTAAAAATCCAGTGTGAATAACTGTAGAGCCCTGACCTACTCTGAAGATACAAACAGCTCATTGTTAGATTACAAAAATTATTATTTTTGCACAATTGTACCAGAGCTGATTCCCATCTTGCAAAAAGGATCTTTGATTTTACATGGTTCTGGATCTCCCATTCTCTCCATTTCAACCTTTGGATCCCTCTAAGTCTTACACACTGGACCTTTAAGACCTGGTTTTGACAGTAGCTTTATTTTTTCAGTTGTGATGGTTAAGATTTTGGTCAGAGGTGAGAGAATACCGTACATCAGTGAGGGTCTTCATGATACTATCTAGCACAAACATTTATGTGTGTGAAGCGTCAGGTGATGAGTATTGAACGTGGGCTTCTCTCTGCGTTAATAGAAAAACACCTTTGGTTGGTATTGATCCAGGAATTTCAGTCTGTCCTTGGAAGGGTCCCTTCATCATTCTGCCCCAGGAGTACGCCTCCTCATCCTGCTACCCCCTCCTCTCTTTTCCGTAAAATATTGCCCCCTGTTGCTCTATCTTTAAAACCTTCCTCCCATCCCAGGTTATATTCCTCTGGCACAAACAAAACAGAAATTTAAAGGAAAAAGCCTGCGATTGCTTTTGGTGCAGATTGATCCAGAAAAAAGAAAACCCCTTAAATGAATAGGTTTTGTGTGCAATGTAGTTTCAGAGTCGATTCCTTATTACACCATGTCCAGTAAAAACATATTTTTGATGTTTAGTCCTCAGAATCTGGAGATGTCACACTGTTTAATACATTTTACAATATGAAATTATTCAGAGATGCAACACTAGAGGGAAATGTGTGAAGGTGAAATTTACAAATGTAAAAGAATTCCAGATAGCACCACAGAACTTTCTATTTATGTTTATTATTACATTTATGGTTTTATATTTATGGGAGACATAAATGAGCAGAATTTGTAGTCAATGGTTAACCCTTACTTAAGTTAAAGGGGTCATATTTTGCTAAGCCCACTTTTATTAGTCTTTGGTACATTTATTTATGTATTTGGGGACTCTAATAGTTCATAAAGTTTGAATTTGAACCCTCCAGGTGCTGCAAAGCTATCTTTATATTCATTTTGGCAAAAATCAAGTAGTTTTCAACAACCCTTTTTAATTCCTACTTAATTTGTTATGTCTTAACAAGTTACGTCACGACATTTGCACATTATAGGTCAAGCCTTCTGAGGAACATTTCTCTGACTAAGCCCTAATTGTTTGTCAGCCTCAGTGGTTGTAGTCCATACTGAAAATATGTCCAAACTTCGAGTCAATTACCTAAAATGTTCAGTAGTTGGTTGTATTAAGGAACACAAATGGCTGAACGGGACAGAGCAGCACAGCCAACCACCTGGAGGGGATGGGGAGTGAAGTGGCTCATGCGCATTTAAAGGGCCAGTGCTCAAAACAACCTTTCTGGTCTCATTACTCAGAAATAGGGCTGAAGATGGACCTGTGGAGTTGAATTAATGAAGAATTCAGACCCAAGCAGAGCATTTACAGTTTATGTAGACCACAGGGAAATGTTTTAAAATGCATAATTCCATTAAAAAAAAACAAACAGCAAAATATCACTCCTTTACCAGTTGAGTTTGTGATGTTTAGTAAAATTTAACTGTTTTTATGGCGGCTCTCGTGTCTGTTCTGGTGTTTTTAGGCTAAGGATATATTATCTCTGGTTGACTGTCAAACATGACAGGTGACTATAATGCAAGATGCAATCTGCCTTAGAGTGGAAGAAACAAGAAACCTCAACAACCTGACGGAAAAAAAAAATTATGTTAGGAGCTGTAAAAAGACATTCAACACCCCTCTGTGCCTTACCATTACTCTGTGGTTGCCTATTTCTGATTATTTAGTTTTTTCCATTTCCATAACAACATTGTTTGATGGATTTATTAAATCATCCAACTACAATAAAGAAATCGGTTGAGATTTTTGTTATTTTTGTTTGGTGGGCTACTTCCAAAACACAAAACGGATTCACTGTGCATAAAAACCCATTGGCTTACTGAGAAACACATTATGAAGAAATGCAAATTGAGACTGTGTTGTTTGGCAAAACAAAACAAAACAAAAAATGTGCCAGCTAGGTCTTAACACCTATTTTGGTTGTTATAATTTTAGCCTCCAAATGAATGTTTTTATTCTGTCTTTTAGAAATGGATAATGTTATAATGTAATAATGACCTGCAGCAATGACAGTAAGATGTCCAAATGTTCCAAACTAGTTCTATTTTTAATTGGATTCTTGTGTTTTTCAGTCACCAGATGACATGTGGCTCAGTGCCTGAACATGGTGAACAACATGGTGGAAGATGGAACAGTTCATTCTCAGGTAACACTTTTCATGTGATTACACACTAATGAAGACATAATTATGAACATTATATTCCATTTCTGCAATTAGATCCTCCTAAATTCCCCTAAATCGGACAGACTGAAGCTAATTGCGATCCATTACAGGGGATTACAAAGATCCAAAAGGTTACGTGGGGAATGTAGCATTCATTCTGTTGTTTGGCATCCTTTCTCAGAGCAAGAATCCATTCATTTGACAGAATTACAGATAGTATGGGTCAGCAAAATCACAGAGACAAATTTGTTGTAAGTTTTCTACTGCCAGGTTTCAAATCATTTTTTCAGGACTTTTGTTGGTTAGAAAAGTAATCATATGAAATTACACTGAAGTCATTTACACAGCTCCATTACTATTTTGTTCACTGTAACTTGTAATCTGTTGCCTCTTACATTTCAGTAACTTTCCCAACACTGTCTGTAAAACTACTCTCTAAACTAATGCAGCTTTAATTTGGGATAAAATATAAGATGGGACTTCTCTTATAGTACTGTTTTAGCCTTCATACACACATAAGAGCCCATGTGGGTGAAATGCATTTCTCTTGTGTGTGTAAAATGGGAATACAGATATACAAATACAAATGTTAACAGGCAGAAAGGAGGATGAGCAGCGATGACAGTGAGTCGTCAGTAGCAGCTCATCCCCAGATGGTCTGTGTGTTTATAGTGAGTTGGTGAAATCTGTTAGAACCACAGTCGCCACAGGCTTCTTCTCTCTGCTTGGCAATTAAACACCAAAAAGCTGATGTTGGATGAAAAACACATACCTACAAAATGACTTTAAAGTAAAAACCAAAAAACAAAACTACAGATGCTTTGAAAAATCCAGTTTCTAAAGCCCTTGAGTCCCAAAATCAGTTCACTCAGTGACCATGTGCTGTAATCATTTGATTCAAGAACAGAAAAAAGAACATCATCTACTGTTTTTATTTCTCTAAATGATGGCGGCGGAGATAAAGTAGCAGGTGTGTGCACTGAAACCAGGGGCATATGCACATGGTGGGTGGCGTGTGCACGTGTTTTGGCGCTGGGCTCACAGAGAAGCCTCATATGAGTTTTAAGGATAATGGACGTCAAGCTGTGCCGACACAGCATGAGCGCACTAATCTGCTCAAGTGGAGAGTGTCAGTCAACACTGCTGGGGCAGATAAGGTGTGCAATGTGAAGAGGTGTGTGTGCATGCGCTTGTACCATATTGAATGATGTGTGTATTGCATGTTTTGTTGTGTTTGTACAGTTTGTGTATGTGTGTGTGTCTGCCGAAAAATCCTGCAGGAGACGCAACATTTCTGTTTTGTAAAGCATCATGAGGCTCCAAACTTCAGTCTGTCACAGAAAAACTCCCAAATCTGTCATACTGTACAACATTGTTAAAGCTCATTCTAAATTTAGAGGCTTTTCTTCAAGAATCGTTTGATTCATACTCCTACTCACAAAGCACATGATCTGAATGTCTCTTTTTTCTTATTTGTTGTTGTTTGCCAAGTATCAGTAGAACATTTGTGTCCCTGCACTGAATTCACTAAATTTTCACCAGCATTCTCCTCGGTGACAGAAGTAGGTCTGTGTGAGAACAGCTCTTCCTTTTTGGCTCTTTTCCTGGTGAGATCTCCTCGTTGACGTCTTCCTTGTCATGACCATGGGGGAGCTTTTTTCTTTTTTCTTCTTTTCCACTTCTCTCCTTGCATTTCTGTCTCTTCACAAACTTCTGTCACTCTTCTTCCAGTTGCTCTTACTCTTTTTTCCCCACAGCTCTGTTTCCTCTGCCTCTTTCCCTCTCTCTTACTGTGTTTTCAGCCTCCCTACTCCGAGAGTCATCAAATGAAGATTAAAGATGCTTCTGTTTCCACTGACAAGCTCACACTCATACACACTCACTCGCTCGCTCACACATATGCATGTACACAAACAGACAGGAACACACACCGTTGGCCGTACACACATACACATACACACATTCACACACTCGCCCCCTCGGGAAACCTTACACAATTACGGCTAGAATGGAATTCATTCTCAGCCTTCAACAACTCATTAACTGCATATTGCAAATCGTACGTTTCAGCAGAAAGCATTGATGAGGAACAGCGAGAATGGGGGCTTTGGGAGAGGCCGGCATCATTTTAACGTGTATTCAGAATTTATTAGCATATCACATACACTATACTGGATGTATATTATATATGGAGGGAATGGAAAAAAATGCATTTCACATTAGTTAATCACAACGTGAGACCTACAGCTCAACTATATGCACATAATATTTTTTAATAATAATCTGCATGAAATTACTGGTAGGTTGGTAAAATGTGAAATTCTAGTGTTATTAAGATAAGCTTCTGAATTCCATGTCATATAAAAAATACATATTTATATTTGCATGAGAAAGTGTATGCTGATGTTGACACTTATTAGCAGTAATTTTCCAGGCAAACCATACTAAACTCCGACACCTCGGCAGATTAAACAAAGCACACAAATATACTGAACTCCTCTGTCTGTACACTGGCCTGTTAGCAGTTTAAGTCCTTTCTAAGTATATAGTGTCATTCACATGTCCTTTGCTTTGCACAACAAATAATGGATCCCTGGAGAGCAGTTAGTAACAGCAGTGGAAAAGCTGCACAAAAATAAGCGCATGTGTCCGTCTTTGGGTGTGTCGTTCTTTGTGTGGTTTTGTTTTGTAGTTGTAGGTTTTCCTTCAGTTTGTGTTTGGGAAGAGGAGTTTGTGGTTTGAGCTAAGCAGAGGTGCAGTGGTTCAGCTGCAGAGGTTCAGCTGCAGAGGCTTCAGCTGCAGAGGTTCAGCTGCAGAGGCTTCAGCTGCAGAGGCTTCAGCTGCAGAGGTTCAGCTGCAGAGGTTCAGCTGCAGAGGCTTCAGCTGCAGAGGTTCAGCTGCAGAGGCTTCAGCTGCAGAGGCTTCAGCTGCAGAGGTTCAGCTGCAGAGGCTTCAGCTGCAGAGGTTCAGCTGCAGAGGCTTCAGCTGCAGAGGCTTCAGCTGCAGACGTTCAGCTGCAGAGGCTTCAGCGGTGACATGACCAGCTCATTAAAGTTTCATTGGCTCTTTGTTTCCCCTTTGGGTAATCCTTCACAGTCCAGGTACTCTCACTCACAGCATCTCAGGCAGCATAGACACATCAGTGTGTGTGTGTGTGTGTGTGTGTGTGTGTGTGTGTGTGTGTGTGGGTGGGTGGGCGGGTGTGTGAGTGTGTGTGTGTGTGTGAGGAGAGGGGACCAGACAGAGAAACATGACTGTAAACTGTATATATTTTTTAAAGTCTGTATCATTTCATTGTTTATTACTTAACCACCAGCCATATTTAAGGTATGTCTTTCCTGACCACTGATGTTTTGTCCATCGTGATGTTATCTGCGAAATATAACTGTTTAAATGGAAAATTTAGATAAGTGATGCAGAGTTAACTTTTACCGGACACTTGTGCATCACTGCTGCATGTCTTGCTCCACAGATAGAAACTGTCTCCTGTCCTTACTTTCAAACCCACAATGTTATCATCACTGACTCGTATCTGTGTAGAGACAGGATAAAGAATCATGTCCACTGTCGGTTAAGTTGCCATTTGTTTAATAGGTCAGTTATGTTGTATTTGTTGAATTTATGCAACTTCTTTTCACGTTTGAGGACTTCGAAACAGATGAAGGGGTGAGTTTAACGCTCAAGTTGGAATATTGTTTTGTCCTCTAAGAAATGAAAGGTAGCTTGTTCTGTAAGTTTCTCTGTTGACTATTTATCCAATTTATTCCTTTTGTGTGTATGCAGATGTTTGTAAGATATGAGAAAAGGATTCTACTTTGGATGCTTTTGAATAAAAAGATTTTACTATAAAGTCAGTTATTTACTGCTGTTGTTGCTGCTTTTCCTTTCAATCTTTTTCATACTCAGTCTATTACTCTAGCCTACAGTTTTTTATTATCTGCCTCATTAATTGAACTAAGTCTTACATACTTTGATAAGATGAACTGGAAAACAAATGACAAAAATGCTGGTTATTTGATGTTTTGAATGTATATGAAAATATTGCCTTATATATATTGGTTTATTTTGACCTATATAGGGTGATATCAGATAAAATGAGCCATTAAAGGTTTGAGCCTTCTAGCTCTTTACATTTTAAGAGCCAATGAAAGCAAATTATTTCAAATTGCCGTATCTGTACTTGACAAAAAAGAATTGACTTGATTGGTGTGTGTTTGCTGTGGTGGGTGTATCAATGCCTTGCATTCCAGTCTGCTGAGGAGAACTGGGAGGAAAGTGGCCTGGCAGAAAAATCTGACTTTAAAGTGATATGGGTGATAAATAGAAAGCAGGTGTATATAAATAAATAAATAAATAAATAAATAAAGACACACACACACACACACACCTACACACACCTACACACACACACACAGGGCTTTAGGCTTTCAGGCAGTGTCAAGTAAAGCATATAATTTTGAAAATTACACTTTGTTGTAAAAGTTATTCAGGAATTTTCTAGGACAACCAAAACAGTGGCACCGCTAGGTTATGTGAACTGCTGATGGCATGTCGCTGGCTCCATGCAATAAAGCCTGATGCCAAAGTATTAGTTTTCAAATCCACAAACTACCAGCCAAAGTATATATACATGACCTAACAGGCAATTTGCTACAGTTTGTTGTATCATTGAAGCTATGTGAGTTCTGCTTAATGAGCTCAAAAACAGTAAACCAGATATATAAACCAGCTCAGAGGCAAATAACCACATACAATCATATAAACTAGGTCTGCAGCAAATAACCAGATAACATTTAAGATAAGATCAAATAAGATAAGATAGGACAGGATAAAATCATCTCTTATCATAGGTTGCAGTCTTACCAGCTCAGGCTCAGCAGAAGTTTGTTTTAAATTACTCATTTCTTTATTGTTAAGACAGAATATGAGAAATTAGTACTTTCCTTTTTGTTTTTTCTGCCCTTCCAGTGGGGCTCCCTCCTGCAGGTGTCACCCTAGGTCCGCCTATATGGCCTATGCCACGGACCAGCCCTGTGAAAACTAATACAAATACATCAGACTGTATTACATGGAACCGGAAACATGCCATCAGCTGTTCACATGACTTAGCAGCACCACTGTTTTGGTTTTCCTCAAATATTCCTGATTAACTTTCACAACAAAGTGCAATTTTCAAAATGATACGCACTGCCTGAAAGCCTAAAACCAAAGAAACGGCTTACCTGCATGATAGGGCTTCAGTAATTAAATAATCTGATAAGGTTTACATTCGTTTTCATGTTTTAGTTCTGCTCTAAGTAGTATTTACATGAAATGACAAGTTAAAAATGATTCTTACCCTCCTGGCACAAAGCCTCGCCGGTCTATCTTCGGGTGGTCCTGGTCCTTCTCCTGGTGTTCCTCTGGTAGGATGATGGTTTCTTCTCCGGTAGATTGATCCTTCTTCTTCGTCTTCCTCTTCTTCTTCTTCTGTGCTTCTTCTGTTGTCCTCCTTCTCTCTTAGCTTTGATGCTGCTAGCTTAATTACCTCTGCCAAGGAGGTTATGTTTTTGCCGGCGTTGGTTTGTCTGTCTGTCTGTCTGTGTCCAAGATAACTCAAAAAGTTATGGACGGATTTGGATGAAAATTTCAGGAAATGTTGATACTGGCACAAGGAGCAAATGACTACATGTTGGTGATGATCAGGGAGGGGGGGGCACTGATCTGCCTTGGCAGAGGTCTGCGCTCTCCGAGTGCTTCTAGTTTGATATCTGTCACTGAGCTTCAGATATCTGCTTCTCTCACTCACAATAAGTTAAAAAAGTGAAGGTCAGTAACCGTCCGGTCTTTATATACTCAGTCTGTAACCTGGCAACAGTAGAATTCCAATGTAGTGTTTTCATTTTGTCCGTGGTTTTCATGGTGATCTAGTGCCGGTTGTACTGCGCATGTGCTAGTCTCTCTGACCCTGTTTTTGGTTCATGTGTGGTTTGGCCGATGCCTTAATAAACACAGTCCTGTTACTGTCCTCCGAAGATTAATATTTGCTTCCAGTATTTTTTTGTCCTGCCTACAGCTTATTAACGCCCTAAAGCTCGGACGTTGCTGTATGTTTTAATATTAAAGAATGTGCAAACTGTAAGGTATATAAAACTTTAAAAAGTTCAATCTTAGATACACAACACACAAATATATAACAAAAAAAACCCTATAATAGATACTGCCGAAAAACTACATCACCTGTGGCTGGGATGCAGTTTTCGGCAGGGAGCAGAATTCTGCACATCAGACAGGATGTGTGTGTAATGTTAAAATATGGCTCAAAAATGGTCGGTGTGGACGTCCTCTGGATGTCTTATATGGACCAAATTTGAATGTCATTAATATATACAAGATTATTTAAAATGTGACCAAATTAACTGACCTAATTAATATGTATGAAAATGTTTAAACATTATTCTTTAAAAAGAAGAGCATTATTTAGAAATGTTACTGAAATACAACTGGACATAGAGTATACAGTGATCCCTTGCCAATTCGCGCTTTAAGTTCCACGGTTTTAGTTATTCGCGGATTTTTCAGAAATATTCATCAAAAAATAAAAAATCAAGAAAAAATCGCGGAAATTCCGCGAAAATCCACCCCACAGCAGACGAGAGGCCGCAGCTGCCAGCGAAATGTCAAACGATGACTCACAGCCTCCTGTAAGCAACATGAGAAACGCAGACAGCCCAGCAACCGCTTACCCTGAGCGAGAGAGAGAAAATGTAGAAATGTCAGTTCATGCATGCCCATGTACGTGTGTTTGTGTGTGTTGATGCTCGAGACCAAAGAGAAAGAGAGAGAGAGAGAGAGAACTGATTCGTTTCTTGTGCATACGAGAGGAAAAGAGAGCTGGGAGTAGATGTGCGTGTGTTCGTGTGTACGTATACGATGGATAAGCGTCACGAATGAAGAGAGGAGAGAGTATGTGTCAGCTGTTAGTACGTATGCATGTGTGTGTGTTTTGTTTACTTTCTACATTCTTTTCTTTCAGATGTTTTACAGTACATACATGTACATATATCCGATCTATTAATATATGCATGTATACATGTACTAATCATTGTTTTCTTTTATATATATATCTCATTTATTTCATAATTATTACATTTGCAGTACTTATATACTATTTATAGATACATACATACATGTACCTAGGTCTAGGATAGGCTCGGGTGGCTCCGGCTCCAGTTCGCGGATTTTCGATTTTCGTGGGGGGCGCCGGTCCCCATTAACCGCGAAAAATAAGGGATCACTGTATACTCAGTGACAGTAGATAATACTGAATAATACAGAAAAGTTTAGGTCAGTCTATGATTTGTAATAAATGGAAGCATAGTCTATTTGTCATGCTGAAAAAATGAATTTATTTCAGGGTAACAGTAACAGTAGAAGGAAGTGGAGATCGGTCTTGGGTATTTGTGCCCGTCCACTCTTGAGGTAGCATGCTTGAGGTGCTAAATTTGTAATATAGGTAAATTACAAATAAAGAGTAATTTCTTCGTAACAGTTCCCAGATAGTCTATTTAAATGTGACCATATTCACAAAATAATGAAAATGTAATACTTGAAACTTAACAATCATCTATATAATCAACAGACTGAATAAAGTGTCGAAATTTTTTACATATAATTCTTTGCATCAAATTCACACTATATTTTTAGGTCTGAGGCATGGCTACGGTGTAAAAAGTACAATTGATAAAACTGGTTGTAACTTATTTTTCTACAAGTGGCATTTTAAGGATAAGACTGAATCAATAAACCAAGATTGGATGTATGAAATGCAACTGAATTAATGCAGGAAATCAGATGATACATTCTTATAATCTATGTGATCTGATGTTTTAACAGTTTGCATCTATATTGTAAGTTAACCTAGATTTTTTTTTTTGTTTGTTTTTGTTTCAGTCACTTAAGGAGACATCTCAGAGTAACCCTTTTTCCCAGATATGGTGGTACCTATTGTTTCAGTACTTTGAGGGAAACGTCAACGGCACAATCCCCTGTAACTACCAGCTGCCGTCGTGTCAGTGGAGCCACAGTGTCAAGTACAGCAAACTGGACATCCAGTGACCCCTGCTTCTGTCCAAGCAGGCGAGGACTGGGACTTTAAAATGTGCCATTTGTTTTTCTCAACTCCACAGAAGACGGCTCTGTTAATGGAGCGCTGTCATCTCGCCTCTATTAAAAGACACCTCCCTGTCCAAATGATATCACTGTGACCCACCTAGTATTTTTTTTGTTTATGCACATATTCATATTTTTAAGTTCTCTCACATCCTCTTTCTGTTATTGTTTGTCAACACAGAGCACTAATTTATATTGGTTTAGTGCAGTGTTTTTCAACCTTAGGGTCGGGACCCCACATGGGGTCGCCTGAAAGGTCTTGTAATTGATGAAAATTAAAAAAAGAAAATTACTAAAAAAATATATAGTAAGTTGATAGAGACGATCGCAATTCATAAAAGATATGACAAACTGTGAAGCTGAAACTGAAGCACTGTGGTACTGTTTATCTTTCAAATGTTCACTGTGGTATGTTTAAGATGCTGCAGCTCTTTCATAATTCATAGTTTGAGTTATTGTTTGTTCAGTATTAATTGTCAGCCTTGTAAATACAAGCTGGACTGACTGTATATCCTGACCAAGGAAAATAAAATTCTCCCTTTGTGCAGTAATTTACACCTGGCTTTTCTGCCTCTGTCCATAATAATATACATAATATAGACTAGATGTCATCAAAAATTAATGTGTATTTGCAACATAGTATAGCAAACTATTACATGATCAAAAACAAACTAATTTTAGCAAAAAAAAAAAAAGTCTCCGTTTTGAATGTCTGGGGTCACCAGAAATTTGTGATGTTAAAATGGGGTCACGAGCCAAAAAAGGTTGGAGGGTTGGTTTAGTGTTTTTCTGCTCTCTGGGCCATGGTGCAGCTTCTGCTTTCGTAGCAGATCTATGAAGCATTTCAATAAATATATCAATAATCAAACTTCTTGCTTTGGCCACAAGGACACAATACTTTTTTCTCGCAGCACAAAAACTTATGTCTGTTCTTACAAGATTTTTTAGTGCAAATAGTGTCAATCAAACTCTTATTTGATAACCAAAATGCCATAAGCATTTTTTTCCTTTTTATAGCAGATTTCTTTTTGTTAACTGTACTTGGTAAAATGAGTCAAAGATGCAATAAATTGTTTTCTAAGTATGTCAAACTTTATTTTTCAAAAACAAATGATGTCCAAAAAAGATTTTTTGATTTTTACCTTTTTCAAGATGGATAATGGAGAGCAAACAAATCTAACGTGGTATAGCTTTATTCTAGTGCCTTTCTTAGCTTTATGGTAAAACAGGTCAAGTCCTACGTGTCTTGGATCTACCTGCTCCCTTTGTCGGCGATGGCAGCCAGAGTTTCCTCAGCTGGGTGAAGCAGCTGGAAGTGGCAGTCGGAGCTACGGCGGGCGACACCAGTGAGTTCAGCGGGGAGCTGGTGACAATACTCCCCACCTGTCTGTGCAAGTCTGCTTTTCTACTATGGGACAGCCTTCCCAAAGTGGTCAAGTCAAATTATGCGGCCGTGAAAGAGAAGATGGGATCGGCTTTTGGACAGAGACAGTTAATGGACCGTTTTAGAGCTAACATATCGGCTCATTCACGAGTTCCAGGGGACAGCCTGGAGGTGTACGCTGCTGATGTGAGCCGGTTGGTAGCTGGTATCATGTTTTTGCCTCCGAGTTGCACGCGCATCACTGTTGTTAGTAAACACTGAAACTCATCTATGGTGCCTTTATCACAAGCAGACATACTCGCAAATAACAAAACACGCAAACACGAGTCCAAAGACAAACACGATATAAAGCAACAGTTCTGACTTTCTGGATCCAGATAGCGTGCCTACCAATATGGCGATGTAAACAATCACATGACCAGTGACGTCAGCTGCAAGTCCTAAATAGGGTGATAGGCCAGGGGAAGCCCTCTTGGTAGGTTTAAAGGGGTCTTCATCACCGTACCACATGATGGCAATTCTTTTTTTCCACGCCGCTAAGCGTAACAGGCGCACAGGCTAACTATACTGAGAAGCTACGCTAACCACGGTAATAACTATAAACAGCGGTTGGCAGAACAGAACCACTGCTGCCACCAATGGAACCGAGCGGTCTTTATGCCTAACTTGTACTTGGTGAAAGCTAAGTAATAAACGGCACACAGGAGTTTAACAGGTCCATCGTTTAACATGCTACGAACTCGGCATGACTTCCGCCTCTAAGACTTAATGTATGCATACGTCACATGAAAGTCATCTATATGGATGCTTTACGATGTCAGTTTGCTCTTGATCAGTTAATGCTGTGCTAACAACAGAAACAGTTTTTTGTTTGTTTTTTTTTCCTAAACCTGCCACCACCACCCCTCTTTGGAAGACAACTTTATTTTTAATTACAGCTTGTGTTTAAGCAACAATCTCCAACTTCATATTCACTATGCATATATATATATATATATATATATATATATATATATACATATATTGGGAGGACTCACACAGATGACAGTGTACAAGGACAGAACGAGACAAGACAGTGGGACAAGCCAGCTAAGTGGCTGCTGTTGAAAACATAAAACATGTGAGAGACATGACAACAAGTAGGACAAGACAAAAACAGATACTGATAACATATTCATCATTATACATTTGTGTGTGTGTGTTTGCCTCTTACAGCACCCTCCTCAGTAGAGCTGTGAAAACGAACAGAATTATTGTCTCCTAAGTGGTTTGCTGACTCGTGTGTCTCTGTCCTGTCTTTTTTGTCTCTCATACATTCACACAGATACACTAACTGGATTTTGTGCTGGGATTTGATCAATACATGAAGCAGTAAAATGGAAAAGTACTGCAAGTGTCTCCTCTTTCATCAGGGACACACATACATATGACATGTTTTCATGTGTTTAGGTCACATTACATTGACTTTTGTTCATTTCATGGAGTCAGTCATCTTAACCATGACTATGATTTCCATTACAAAGACATATTCATAAAGGTTCGTAGTGCATAGAGTTGCTCTTAGTGATAAAATTCCCTGAAAATTCTTAGAACTAAGAGGTTTACTTAGAAATTATTGTAAACAAACACTTAACACAGACAAAGAAAGTAAGGGGAAAGAAGTTAAAAAATATTAGAAAAGGCAGGAGTGACTGCAAGAGGCTGTATGCCTGTTGATGCATGTGCATATATCTTGTTACAGAGGTTAGAGGACTGGGTAGGCAACAGGAAATACAGGAACAGGAAGTTGACGACAGGAAGTATTTTGTTCAAATTGGAAACTGTGTGTCAAACCAAATGGCAGTGACCTGTGGGGTCCCCCAGGGGTCCATCCTGGGACCCCTCTTGTTCAATCATTAGATGTTGCCCCTGGGCCAGTTAATACGCAGTAATAACGTGTCCTACCTCAACTATGCAGAGGACACTTAGATTTACATCTCGCTGACAGCAAGTGAACATGGGCCAGTGGACTCACTCTGTCACTGTGTGGGTGCACAACAACTTTCTCCAACTAAATTCAGACAAGACTGAAGTCATTGTCTTTGGTCCACAAAAACCCAGAGAAAGTGTCAGCAGTCATCTTGAATCCCTTACTTCAAAAACTAAAAATCAGGTTAGAAATCTAGGGGTAATAATGGACTCAGACCTAAACTTTAATAGCCACATTAAATCAATTACATCATCAGCTTTTTACCATCTCAAAAACATTACTAGAATCAAATGTTTACTGTTTAAACCAGACTTAAAGAGACTTATCCATGCATTTATCTCTAGCAGGTTAGACAACTGTAAGGGCCTTTTGACAGGACTCTCTAAACAAGCTGTAAGACAGCTGCAGTACATCCAGAACGCTGCTGCTCTGGTCCTGACTAGAACCAGGAAGTACGATCATATTAGTCCTGTGCTCAGATCTCTGCACTGGCTTCCTGTCACTCAGAGAATAGACTTTAAAACAGCTCTGCTGGTCTATAAGTCTGTCCATGATCTAGCACCAAAGTAAATCTCAAACATGTTGGTCCCATGTGAACCATCTCGGACCCTGAGAACCTCAGGGACTAGTCTTTTGCTGGGGCCCAGAGTCAGGACTAAACAGGGTGAAGCTGCATTTCAGTTCCATGCAGCTAAACTCTGAAACAGTCTTCCTGATGACGTGAGACAGGCCTCTACTCTGACAATGTTTAAGTTCAGGCTGAAAATGGTTCTGTTCAACTGTGAAAGGGTTCTATCTGCACTCTTCTCATTTGCTTTATTTTAACTGATTATTATTTATGTTTTATTGATTATGTTTTATTTGTAATTGTGTGTTTTTAACTTGTCTCTTCCATTTTTGCAAAACACTGTGAACTGCCCTGTATTTGAATTGTGCTATACAAATAAATTTGCCTTGCCTTGCCTATGCACTGTTGTAATGTGTCATAACTAGCTGTTTCTTTTTTGCTCTGATAATCTTTCATCTTGTCATCTTCATCTTTGTTGTCTTCGTCGCCTTCGTTGTCATTGCCTTCGTCGTCATCGCCTTCATCGTCATCGCCTTCGTTGTCATCGCTTTCGTCGTCATCGCCTTCATCGTCGTCGCCTTTGTCATCGAAACTACTGGTTGGATTCAATGAAAATTTTATCTGTAGCTTCCTTGGGACAATATCTATAAAGTTTGTTCATAGAGAGACATCAATATAGTTACTAGTGAGCACTGACAGAAAGTCATATGTGGACTTTCATCATTTAATTAGTTGAGTTCTCCTCCAGTGGAAGTACCACCCACTTCTGTTGGGAGGTTGATCTTCTGCATCAAGACCACGGGACTCTAACATAGAGACAGAACCTGACAACCACACATTCAACTTGGTATTGATATTCGATAGAAAATGCCAGTGAAATACAGGGCCATTGGTCCTATTCTTGCATTACTGTATGAAAAATTACATATCAAAAATAGATTTATAATCTAATCAAAAGGGGAACAATTTAATTAGTAACTCTTACAAGTTACAGTATTCTTGTACTTGAAATATATAAGAGTCCTGACAGTATTATGTAGTGAAAACCTGCTTCTTGCTACATGAAAATATCAGTGAGTTACAAATATGGGAACTGATTTTGCTGCCATATTGGCACAAATGAATCAATGTATGGATGTGTTTTCATCATTAGTGCACTAGTTTCTGACTGGCATTAAAACAACTTGATGAGCATGATGAGCCATCGCTGGAGAGGCTTCTTTCACAGCTGTTCACATGCCTCTGATTCTAGTGTAGGTAATAGTGTGATCAAATTAGGCCACTGGAAAAATCTCCTCAGGCTCTTGGCAGGCTCCAGAATCATTTACAAATGTGTTTGACAATTAATTTATCAAGCCAAGAGTTGTGTTTGTGAGGCAGGTGTTATGAGCAGATCATTATCAAAACAGCAGCATCTTCCTCTGATGCTTAAAGGCTCACATGGTGTTTAAGCACTAATAGTATTTAATACTTGTACTGAAATATCAGGATACACAAAGAAATCAGGATAAAAATCAGGATACACATGATTTACTTGTCTCCTGTTCATACTGATTATTAGTTTGTTTTTTTCCATGTTTAAAAAAAAATCATTCATTCATTCTTCATTCATTCATTCTTCATTTTCCATCACTAAATAATCCTCTGGGTTCACCCTGGACATTTCTCCAGTTCATCACAGGGCGACAAACAGATGTACAACTGCTCAGCCTCTGTCGCACCTATGGGTGATTTATGCCGCATTTCCACTATGTGGAACTGGCTCGACTCAACTCAGCTCGACTTGACTCAGGTACCAGGTACTATTCCTGTAGACCGTTTCCATTACAGGATACTACTGACTTTACAGTACCTGGACGTCATAGCTATGCGCTGTGTTACTTCCGTGTCGTCTGTTCAGAGAGTTGCTGATAAACTCGGTAGTTGCGTGTTGTCTTGTCCAAATCATGCTGAATTTTTACGTTGGCCACCAAAGACTGAATCTCGACTGACTGTGGTGCAGTTTTGTGGGCTGTCATCATGTAGATTAACCTACTGCTATATTTACTGTCAACTTCTGCATCTGTTTTTTGTAAAACAGCGGGTCACAGAGAAAACTCTCCGACCAATCAGTGGTCTGCAGTGTTTACACGTCACGTTGTAGTATCTGGTCCCTGGTCTTGGATCTAGTCTTGGAACCTTGGCGGAGGTGATACCAAAAAACTAGTACCGGGTACCAGATTCCAGGTTCTTTTTCATAATGGAAACGCAAAAAGGCAGTCGAGTAGAGTCGAGTCGAGTCGAGTCGAGTTGAGCCGGTACCACGTAGTGGAAACGCAGCATTAGATCAACCAGTTTACCTGGTACTGGACATGCCTTTGGATATATGCCCCCCCTCCACCCCCCCCACCCCCCCCCCAAAAAAAGGCCTATTGTTCTGTTACTAATATAGGTTACCAGAGTGGTTGCGCCTCAGTTAGTAGAGCGGATTGTTCACAAAACAGAGGGTTAATAGTTTGACCCCTGACCTCTGTCCACATGTTGAAGTGTGTTTGTTTGCTCCTGGTGAATATAAATGTTATGTTATTATAGTTGGCAGAAAGTTGCTCTTTAAGTGCAGGTCTGTTTATGCTGTCATTAATTTGCTGTCTTGGCCAGTTCTCTTAAAAAAGAAATTGTGAACCTTTTTTCAGGTTAAATAAAGTTTATAAAATGTAGTGGTAAGTTGAGGTGAGGATGCACATTATAACACCTCATCGTGCCATCCCTTACCGTAGATGCAAAAAAAAAAAAAAAAAAAGATCAAAAGTCCTGTAGTACATACAGCCAGTGTTTTCTGTCCACTCTGGGCTTTTTAGTTAAGATAATGTTAAATCGGGTAGATGCAGTGGTTAGTTGTTCCTGTCACCTCACAGGAACACAGTCCCGTGTTGGATTCCAGTGTATGTCAGTGTGGGTTCCCTGCAGGTACCGTCCAAAGACATACACCAGTAGGTTAACGTGAATGGTTTTTCATCTGCATATGTCAGCCCTGTGATGAACCAGAAACATGTCCATGTCCATGCTACAGAAAGATGTGTATCTTGTGTAGATAGAAACACTTCATTCTAAAGTGATAAAAACAAAGTAGTTCTTACTTTGAGGTAAATATGAAAACATATGGAATATTAGAGTCCATTTTCTTACACACTGACCTTTCTGTTAAAAACAAAGATTTTATTCCTTTCCCCAACCCCTTTTCCCAACCCAAGTTACTTTTGTACTGAGACATAACTTAACTTCAGCAATAGCACTGTCATAAATGGTATAGCTGTGTAATATGTTTTTAATACTATCAACTGCATGTTGTGTCTCCATATTTCATGCTTACATGTCATTTTAGAGACTTTGTTTTAGAATTAAAGTGCTAAAAAAACCCTAAAGTTCCTGCACACACAGAAGCACAACAACCACACACATAGACACACCAACACAAAGTAGAGGAGTGATAAACGATGTTGTTTTGGTCCGTGGATCTGTGTGTAAATTGAATTGAGAAAAGTGAAAGTAGCAGGAGAAGTGAGAAGATCGAGAGAAAGAGATGAAGAGGAGAAAAAGAGGGAAACTGGGTCAGGCAGGAGAGTAGGGAGGAGGGGAGGACTGGACTGTAGAAACATTATTGACCCCCCACCCCCCCTCCACAGTGTCCACCCCCAGTCTCTGACCAGCAATTACACCTCTCCAAATTATGATCTATACTGGCAGAGTGGACCTGACTACGGATGGAGATAGATGGAGATAGATTGAACTCTCTCTCCTCCCTCCCCCCTCTCTCTCTCCCCTCTCTTGCTCCCTCTCTCTCGCCCTCTCTCACTCGGTTTTGCCGATGGAGACAGATGGCGTGGGGCCCCTGGCCTCGGCCCCTGCAGATTGATTATTGATCAGAAGGACAGAGATGGATCGAGGGGTGGAGAGGACATGGAGGAGCAGAGTCGGCTGTGGGTAGAGGCAGAGGTGGAGAAGTGGGTGGATTTCAAGGAATTTATGTTTAAGAGTGGGGCTAAGGGAGGGAGGGGGGTTGTCTTCTAAAGTTCTGTCATCGCCTTAAGAGGGAGCTATTGACCAAGGTCCAGATTTATGTCCAAAATCTAAAGTGTTTTGGATTCAGTTCAGGATGTCCAAGTTATAGCTCATTCTTTGTCGATAAGTGTTTGGAGCTTACTTTAAATAGATGTTAATCATTCCTGTGGGTGTACACGCTGCAGACCCAAAAAGGAAACATTTCTGAGCAAAGAAAAATAACTTATATTGGAGACTTGAGGTCATGAGGTCTGAATTCAAGGGGTCACGGGATTCACTTCACGCATAAAAATCACCTAAACTTTCATTTCAGGAGGATAAATGAAAAGTACAGCAGCAAAGAAAGAGTCCAAATGTCTTTTATTACATTGTGTGGTTATGGTCTGCCAGTGTGGGCTGGTTGTGTGCAAGTGTGTGCCCTTGTGTTTGCGGGTGAGTGTGTTGTGAGTGTGCTGATGTGCAGGGAAGGTGAGGCTGTGTCTCCTTGCCAGACAGATGGCTATCAGCAAGGCTTCAGAGAGTGAGAGCGGCTTTACAGGGGAGCCAAGAGGTTAAGCTGCAATCTCCACTGTCTCTCTTATTTTTTCCACAGTCGCAGTACCTTTCATCTTCACTGTGTGCATTCGTGTGTGTGTGTGTGTGTGTGTGTGAGTGTGTGTGTGGATGCTCATTTACTCCCCGTGCACTGCTGTGTGTGAATATCAGTGTGTGATAAAGGAACAGAAGGAGCCTGTTGGCTGGTGAGCATGAGTGTGCTGGAAGCAGATACTGGAGGAAATAAATGACATGCAGGCAGCTGCCCAGCTCCGAGTTTACACTGGGTGCCATCACTGATGGCACTTCCTGACTGTGTGTCCTCCCAAAGTCATTATTTAACTTAAAACAATTATATTCATCTTCTTCTTTTTATGAAAATTGCTCAAAACAACCAAACAGCACAACTTTTCTTACATGTGAAATCATTGTTCCTCCTCTCCTCAGAGTCATTACAGATGATGAAAAGTAAGACTAAAACCAGTAGTGAGACAATTATTTTGTTACCTGAAATAAAAAATAAAACCATCATTTTCTAAAAATATGAATGCAATTTAGAAAGTACAATAAACAATGAAACACCAACTAAAACTAAACAGCTTTGAAGGTAAAATCAGCTTTGTTTTTACTGTCAAGGAGGCTTACATCTTGTACAAGATGGTCCAGATCTGGATTTTAGAATTTTTAACAGAAGCTTTACTTTTGAACATTTTAAGGCCTTTTCTGATTTTGTTCCCTGAAATGAAGGCAGTTATTGCTCTGAAAAAAATAACACACATGCTGCATGACAATAACTATCAACATGTTAATTTGTTGTCTTGTTGATCCAGAAGACAATCCAAAACTGAGACCATACTCTCATCTCTAAATCTGCCTTTTTTAAATGTATTTTTGGATGCCTGTTCAGTCCGTCTGTCCGCAGTTTTAAGTCCAGAAACAATAGTTTGTTTGAGTGTTTGTAATCATATGTGGGTTCTTGTGTGTGCAGTGATATTTTTTAATTAACCTGTTAATCTTTTTTTTTTGTTTTTGCAAATGTTGTGTGGACAGATTTCTTTTTAATCAACAGTAAAATATATCTCGTGAAAAATATCTGTATTCCTGTGGACAGGATACTAATTTAACTGTTATCGTTCTAATTTCTGCATTTGTCTCAGTGAAACAATGAGTCTCCATCTACAGATCTAGTCCAAAATTTCATCCTTGACTTACTTCCAATCCTATTATTTCGATATCCTCCTCCATGGGCAACCCTTAACTAAACAGGTTGATTCTTAACTATAAAAAAGTACATGCGCTCATTAAACTAAACCCAAGATGAAATCAAAAACTATATTATAGGACTAAATAAAACAAAAAAAACAGACAGTTTCCAAACCATAATAAGTATGCTGTCCCATATGTGGTTCAGGCCCAGGTGGTGGTGGTGGGGGTCCCTAGAGGATGAATCTTCAGTGGGGGGATTGGACGGATGCAGGATGCTGTTCTGGGTGGCTCAGTTTACCCCGGTGGCTTTATTTACCTACTGATGCCTGAAGGAAGGCATCTAAACAAGGGATTCAGTTCAGACATGTTTATTTTATTGTAAATTTTTCCAAATAAGAAAAGTCATTAAATTCACTTAAAGTGTCTAAATTGAAATAGTGATTAAAGTGGAACAGAAACACAAACTTAGAATGGGAATATGCTGATTGCTTTGGGTCTGCTTTTTCACCACTGCAACACAACACATTCAACACACAAACACGTTATTGGACTGTAACATGAACACACTGTTGCTGAAACGACAAGTCTGCATTCATATAATATTTATTGCATAATTCTTAGACTTAGAGAAGCTGCTATACCAGCTCTTTACAATTACACTGGAGTGTGTTATACACCCAGACGTTCAGTAAGTTAGTGTTTACAGTGTTAAAAGGCTGCTTTCAGCCACATTACACATGCACATCTCTAGGATTGGCTGTGTGGCAGTGGGGTTAATGAAGTTTCTCTCTGCTACGCCACAGAGGAGAATTATCTAGTGGAGCGGGAGATGGCTGCTTTCTACAAGTGTCAACAAACACTGAGGGAGTCCTCCATAAATGACAAGATGTAGCCGGACATATTTAGCCGTATTATGCTGCTATCTCACCAGTATTTGGTGAAAATGTAATCACTCACACCACAGCCACAAACGAGGACAAAAAAAATGAGAAGGAACATTAACACACAGACATCAAATGGAGGATCTTCCACAACCACACACACACTACCGGAAAAAAACATACACATACTTTCCCATAAATGCAGATAAATAACTGAGCTGTCTGGCTTATAAATAAAATAAACTTCCACATCCCTCAGATCACAGCTGGGGGTGAGATGATTCTCCCCAAAGTCACTGCAGTCAATGAAGGATGGAGGGAACTTGTGCAAATTAGAAGAAAAGAAGAAGAGGGTGAGAAAGCACACAGCAGAGTACAAATAGAAAAAGAAGAGTGAAATATCCTCAAGGGCTCCTGGTGAATCAAAGAGCAAGGCCAGCTGTGTGTTTACTGGTGTAGCAGCATCAGTAACACACACACACACACGCACACACACACACACACACGCACAAAGCCTTTAGGTCATCTGACCACTATCTTCCTTTAAAATGGAGTAGTTTATGTATGTGTAGAATTACCCTATTCCACTGAAAACACAAACACACACACCCACACCCACCCACACACACACACACACACGCACACACACACACACACACACACACACACACACACACTAGAAATTTGCAGAGTCTTGTCAGGACTTGCATCCATGAATGTATTTGTGTCTATGGATGTGTATGTATGCACAAGCTATCAAAACATTTTGTTGTGTGCAAGGGAAATGTTTTATTCACTTTCTCCCCTGATATTCCTTTATTCCTTTGTGGGAGTTTTTTTTTTTTTTTTTTTTTGCAGAGAGACAACCAGCCTGACCTGAATGTGATGAACACAGAGAAAGGAGAAGGCACACAATGATGGACAACATGGACAGGACAAAAGTGTAGATTTGTGTGTGTTTGTGTAACTGCTGAGGTGTTGTTGTGGATCTGATCATTTTGGTGTGTGTGTGTGTGTGTGTGTGTGTGTGTGTGTGTGTGTGTGTGTGTGTGTGTGTGTGTGTGTGTGCGTGCGTGCGTGTGTCTAAGTGTGTCTTAGAGCTATAGCAAGTGTGTGTGTGAATGCACTGTATAATGTGAGTCTGGGGTGAATTAATATTTAATTAATAAATGAATGCAACACCTCTACAATATGCAGTAGTAGTAATACTATTAAGTTGAATTAAACATTTATTGATTAAATTTTAAACCATTTTGTATAAAAAAAAATCTAAGAATATAACTATGAGAAGAAATTATTTAACTAATTTCAAAGTCATAAATTACATTCAGATGGCAGTGGTGCAGGTTTTAGCTCTGTTGTCTCCAGTGTTGGGCAAATTACTTTTAAAAAGTAATTAGTTACAGTTACTAATTACTTTCCCAAAAAAGTAATTGAATTAATAACGGAATTACTCCTTCATAAATGTAATTAGTTACCAGGGAAAGTAATTATTGCATTACTTTTTAAAAAAACCTTCAAATACGTAAAAGGAAACTGATTTTTGGGCGTGTTTCACGGGCCAGTTACATAGAGTAGAACAGCAAACAGGTACTTCATACCATGACTTTGGTGAGGCTGGGGTCCACCAGGGCCTGCCTTTTCCACCACATAAGTGCATGTTTGCATTTATAAGAAGAAGATGCTCCTCCAGTTAATCCCACATCTCTACTTTTTTCAGTCGCTCCTCCCTGATCCAGCAGTAAAATGCCTTCAGTCCAGTCAGTCGGACTCACTGATAACTCCTCCCCCAAATTAGCTGCACACGTTGCTGTGTTCAAGTGAATGGGGTGTGCTGCGGACCACTCAAACTCGGACGTGTCCTTCAGGTGAAGGCAGCGTGGACAACTCAGACTCATGGGGCACACAGATGAAGCATGAAGGCAGTGTGGGTAATTTGAATATAAGAACGGCTTGTAAATGAAAGGCTCACAACGAACTGATTCTTATCGTTCACTTAACCCTAACCCTAACCCTAACTTGACCTGTCCTCAGTGACATTTTCAGGCCTAAACAAGTTGAATTAACTTTGAAAAGCAGGAACAGCTGCCATGGGTAAAGAAATGAAACTGACAAGGTGGCCAAAGTGTTAATGCTTGAACCTGGCAATTTTGTGGAAAACAAGATGGATGCCCATTGTCCCCTCCCATGACCTTTGATTGGATTTAAATCCCACCGCTACTTTGTACAAACCAGTGTTACCTTGGATTGCGCAATTTGCCCCTGCTCACTCGTGCATGAAAACCTGGATCTGTAAATTTAGACAAATATCCACCAATCCCCTACCTACCAAGGTCCAAAAAAGAAAATTTCAAAAATTATCAAATGCGGAACTGGGGGTAATTTTTCAAAATATATAGTTTTTTGATACACCCTGTACATTTGTCTGTCTATTGTAAAATCTGTCATTACTCCCGAAATATACTATTTACCCCTTGACTTGTGCAGGGCCTTAAAGATCCCACTTGTTTCCTTTCCTGCTCTGAGTCTACCGAATCAGCATCAACTAAACCTTTAAGTTCTGCCCAGAAGTTTTCAGGGCAGTTGTTTGTACCAGCAGGGATTCGGTTAGGCCCCATAAAGCAGGGTTGTCAAACTCATTTTAGTCCAGGGGCCAGATACAGCCCAATTAGGATTGAGGAGATGACGTAATGACCAGTGTCCCCACCCCATTTTGCCATTTTGAACTCACAGGCGCCATAGCAGTGTGTTCATTGTTCTGGTAAATTGCCTGTAACATCTGTACAATCTGTACGAAGATGCCTGGGAGACACTACTGCGTTTAAAACTGTTCCAGTTACTCCCATAATTGACACAGCAAACGTAGAGACCCAGAGGTACGTTATTTTGGGTTTCCAACTAGTTTAATGCATGTACAATTCCCACACACCAACCCACCCAACACACTAACCAGGCCATCACTGAACAAGAATCGAATCCCAGTCACTTCACAGATACATGGAACAAGAATGTATGAGGAGACAAAAACATAAACGATACTATCTATTAACTATGAAACAATGCTGATAGCATTTCACCATGACTACCCCCTTGATACCAACACATAAACATTGCACTATCCACAGGCTGACCTTCAACAGCACCACAGTGTTTTCACAGTCATCGGGCTTGTAGATCATCAAACCTTGAACCCTGCCACAGCAAAAAGGTTCATAGCTGTCAAGGGACTTGTGGCTTTTAAATTCTTGGTCTGTGTTGTAACTTATACCGAAAACAAGATATTTTACTAACTGCATGTAGATACAGGGTGGCAGAGAGTCCAGGGGCCTCATGTATAAAGACTTGCGTGTCATACCTGCAGCCAGACGCTAGTCTGGTTTTGTCTGTCTTTTATGTTTTGTTTGTCACTTCCTGTTTTATTTTGTTAAGTTTCCCCTCATGTGTCTTGTCTGTCGTCTTTACTTCCTGTTCCCTGTTCATTCTCACCTCTCACCTGATTACCTGTCTCCGCCCTGATTTGCTCCACCTGTGTCTAGTTGTCTTCCCTCCCTTTTGTGTATTTAAACCCTGTCTCTTCCCCTTGTCAGACGCCAGTTTGTAACTCTTGCAGTTCTTACCAGCGTTTTGACCTCGTTTGTTCGTTTGCCTGCCTGTTTTTGACCTGTATGGTGGGGGCTTTTCAGTGGGGTGTTGAGAAGTTGGTCATGGAGGCCCTTAATGATTGTGAAATTCCGGATGGCGTCCCGCCAGACCGCCTGTTTGTTCCTCCTCACCTCCGTTCTCAGGTGATCCAGTGGGGCCATGCATCTAAGATGGCGTGTCATCCCGGGGTGAAGAGGACCCTTTTTGTGCTTAAACAGCGCTTTTGGTGGACAGCTATGGAAAAGGACGTCGCTGAATATGTGGCCGCCTGTCCTGTGTGTGCGGTCAGCAAGGTCTCTAATAAGGCTCCGATGGGGGAATTGCGACTGTTGCCTGTTCCCAAGAGGCCCTGGGCGGACATCGCCTTGGACTTTGTGACTGGTTTACCTTTGTCTAACGGTAACACGGTTGTACTTACGGTAGTGGATAGGTTTTCTAAGATGGTGCATTTTATTCCCCTACCTAAACTGCCTTCAGCTAAGGAGACAGCGGAGGCGCTGTTGACCCATGTTTTTCGTCTGCATGGTTTCCCCAGAGACGTGGTCTCCGATAGAGGGCCCCAGTTTATTGCCAGTTTTTGGAAAGCCTTTTGTTCTCTTGTTGGTGCTTCTGTCAGTCTGTCTTCTGGTTTTCACCCTCAGACCAACGGCCAAACGGAGAGGCTCAATCAGGTCCTGGAGGTGGGACTCCGTGTGCTGGCCTCCCAGAACCCCGCCTCCTGGAGCCGTCAATTGTTGTGGGTGGAGTTCGCCCACAACTCACTGCCCAGTGCGTCTTCAGGTTTATCACCCTTTCATGTGGTGTATGGTTACCAGCCGCCCTTGTTCCCTTCTTTGGAAAAGGAGGTGGGCGTGCCTTCGGCCTTGGCTCTCATCCATAGATGCAAGAGGACCTGGATTCGAGCTAGACAGGCCCTGTTGAAGGCTTCGGGCCGTTACAAGACCACGGCTGACTCCCGTAGAAGCCCCGCTCCCGTTTACCATCCGGACCAGAGGGTTTGGCTGTCAGCTAAACATCTTCCTCTGCGGACTGAGAGTCGCAAGTTGGCACCCAGGTTTGTAGGTCCATTCCCTATCTCGAAAATTATTAACCCTGTTTCTGTACGTTTGAAGTTACCAAGATCTATGAGGATCCATCCCACGTTTCACGTCAGTCAAATCAAACCGGTGAAAGAAAGCCATCTGGTTCCGCCCACCCAACCCCCACCTCCTCCACGGATGATTGACGGGGATCCAGCTTACACGGTCCGGCGGTTGATGGCAGCTCGTCGCCGGGGAAGAGGATTCCAATACCTTGTGGATTGGGAGGGTTATGGACCTGAGGAGCGTTCCTGGGTGCCAGCGTCCCGCATTCTGGACCCGGACCTGATCCAACAGTTTCATCGAAGCCATCCTGATGTCCCTGGTCCATCTGGTGCCGTCCCTAGGAGGGGGGGTACTGTCATACCTGCAGCCAGACGCTAGTCTGGTTTTGTCTGTCTTTTATGTTTTGTTTGTCACTTCCTGTTTTATTTTGTTAAGTTTCCCCTCATGTGTCTTGTCTGTCGTCTTTACTTCCTGTTCCCTGTTCATTCTCACCTCTCACCTGATTACCTGTCTCCACCCTGATTTGCTTCACCTGTGTCTAGTTGTCTTCCCTCCCTTTTGTGTATTTAAACCCTGTCTCTTCCCCTTGTCAGACGCCAGTTTGTAACTCTTGCAGTTCTTACCAGCGTTTTGACCTCATTTGTTCGTTTGCCTGCCTGTTTTTGACCAGTTTTGGATTCCTCGGTTTCTCGTCTTCTGCCTGCTCCCTGTCGGTTTTTGTCTGCCTCATCTGATATCTGGTTTTGACCTTCTCGCCCTGACTACCGGTACGTGAGTTTTGCCTTGTCCTTATGTCCTGTTGCTCGATTGTTAGCCTGCCTGTGTATGACCTGTTTCCGTCCCTGACCTCCCTTTGCTTTTCCCCAGTCGGGGAAAATACTCCTAACACCGCTCGGGGAGACGGGCTGTCGCCCTCGATCCGGAGGACGAATCAGAGGAGGAAATCTCCAACCATTATCCTCAAGATTCTGTCACTCATAATATTATTTCACCTGTGTGTGAATAATAAACCTTTTGGAACTAATTTTTGGTATCTGAGTTCTGCATTTGGATTCTGTGTTTGTACTAACGTTATCACATTGCGTGGATTTCATACTGAAACCTGGCATACGCTTAAATCCAGAAAAGTCCGTATGCACAAAAAAATCCATATGAATAAAACTGAACGTACACCCAAATTCAAGCACACTTCCTTTATCCATCCCAATCAGCGTGGAATTGAGCGCATGTGTTGGAGTACCTGACTCCTCCCTCTCCATGCCTGCATTTAAATATGCAGATTAGCATAAACGGGGCCTGCAGGTGGGATTCCCTCTGGGATTCCCCTCTCTGCATGATCAGATGATGATGTCAAGGTGGACGCGAAGCAGAAGCCAAAACAGGCGGAAGGAGAAAAGAGACGAACTCAGCCCGTTTGAGCAGAGTCGATGATATTGTGGGTGACACTGGTCTCACAGGGCTGACTCGGATCACCCCCAAGGTAAATATATATTTAGTATTTGTGTAAGTCACATTAGTTCAGTCTGATTCAACAGTCTGATCACAGCTAAACAAGATAAAGGTTCATGCGCAATCATGCCAGGATATCAGAGGAAATCAAAGACTTTGACTCATTTTTAATCACTCAAATTATTTTCCAACAATGAGGCAGAAGACGGTCAGACACAGTATCAGCCTCCTGTCACAGAGGCTGCCTGTTGCCTCCCCAGCGTTAGCTGATCCTCCGGTCCAACAGCCAGCTGCTGATGCCCATCCGACGGGCATGAATCTGTGCTGACCCGAGTCACAAGAGGACATCGTGAGGACAATCGGCGGCATCAATTAGCGACTGGACCAACTAATTAATGTTCTCACAGACATTAACCCTACATGAAATGCATTTATCAACCAGTGAATTTTGTGTCCTTGTCTCTATATGCTTGTTGCTTAATGTCCTCCTGGGCAGGATTGGCATTAATGGGTCCAGGGTTGGTCTGGTTCTGATGGGTGGATGTGCTGCTCTGACAGTAGGATGACGTGCCGGTGTGTTCATTGTTCTTCTCTGTATCTTTGATGTGCCCATCAATCGGAGGAATGACCTTTTTCACATTATTAACAGTTTCCCAGTGTCACCTCTAAGTGTCGCCAATGGTTCAAAAGCACTAGAAACGTGCGTACGCCAGCTATGGACTTGGCATGGAGGACCACACATTTCCACGGTCATTTCACTCTTTATACATCTGAACATGAGTGTGGAAAAGGGCATATGCCAGGTTTTTGTGCGTACGCACGCTTTATACATGAGGCCCCAGATCACTGCACTAGTCGGACGCCGGTGAACATCGGTACACCAGTAAAATAATAGCATAGAAATAATGACTACTCCAAATGTCTTCTCTTTGTTTTAGTGCAAAATATTTACATTTACAAACCATGTGAATAACCTGAAAAAAAAAGACAAATAAGTACAACTTTAACAATATTATGCCTGGACTTATCATTTACTCATGTGCATTACAGAGCAGATCTGCAAAGGCATAAAACATTTAGTAACAACATTATATTGATAAAATTGTGCTTTGTTTTCTTTAGACATTTCCAGTTGTTCATATCTGTTCAAGTTATTCACAATTTATTGTTAAAGGATAGTTCATAAATATTTTTAGAAATTAGAGTCTTTTTTTTGCCATAAAACAAAGTCTTTGTTTCTTTGTTTGTTAACACTTCAGCAGCAAAGCTATTGGTTGAATTCATACCATATCAGGTTTTAGATTGCCAGTGACTCAGAATAGATGTGATTACATTTTGGGAAAAGTAAGTCAAAGTTCAAATTCATTATGAATTTTTTAAACTTTTTTTTTTTCCCATTTACTTATAATGGCCGAAATTTGTCTATGCTGTCTATGTCTATGCTGACATGAGCTGGATCGATGCCAAAATAAGCTAATAATAACATGTGTGACTGTGTTGCCATTGTTTTTTTGTTGTATTTTACACAGAGCATGTAGGCATGGGCTGATATGTGCTCTCTGTTGCATCGACCCATCTTGAAAAGATGAAGACTTTTACCTTTCTGGGAAAACACTCCCCACTGTCAGCAGTGAGCAGGATGATTCAGATAGAATATGTGGGAAGTGTTCACTGTCAGAGTGGGTGTGTCTTTGTCGTTAGATTTATACATGACATACAATTCCAATAGAATGTAATCTCTCTGGTTTCTGCATGTTACAGCTTCCAAAACTGTTGCTGTTTTTTTGCCCCAGACATATGTCCATTGTCACAACATGTAATGCTCAGGTTGCTATGAAAGTAATTTGCGTGTTTTGCACAATATGTTAAACTGATCCTCATCAGCTTTGTAGTGGACGTTGGTCACGCACAATCTAAACCCTAATGTAAAATATCAGCTTGTTTTCTTTCCTGTCGCCTTTCTCTCAAACTCTTTGTGTCTTCCCTCTTAAAAGTTGACAGTGATGAATGTCCTTGATAGAAGTATGCATTGCCTCCCACTGTGAGTGATGTCAATACAAAAAACCCAAGATGACAAAGCTCTGCTCTCAGCCGGAGCATCATCTCCCTTTTTTCTTTCTCTTTGACTCTTTTCCTCAGTTTACATGAGTGTCATGGAGAGAGAGAGAGAGAGAGAGAGAAAGAGAGAGAGAGAGAGAGAGAGAGAGAGAGAGAGAAAGAGAGACAGAGAGAGAGAGACAGAGAGACAGAAGGGGAGAAATGGGAGGTGCAGATGCTCCTCTGAATAAGAATTTAGGAAGAGCTCAATATTGTCTGTGAGGCTGATGAAAGGAGGAAGAAGAAAGACTGGAGGAAGAAAAAAACAGGGAACAGAATAGAAGAAAAGGGGTAAAAATAAATTGTGAATAATGTATATTGCTGGCCTTCTAATGCTTTGCTGTTTAATACCGGCCTAAATCCCTCAACTTCTCGTAAAAACTTCAACAATTTCGCAGTCGAGTAATCTTCCGATTTAATAACCTTAAGCTTCCCTAGCTCCATAAATCTGACGTTCTTACGCCTTCCCTCCCCAACCTCGCCCTCCCCTCCTCGTCCTCCCTCCTTCTCTCCCTCATTCCAAGCCTCTGTGCATTTTATCTCCATAATAGCACAAAGCGGTGCGAGCTGCCTCAGTGGGAGAGATAAGGGAAATTCCTGCCCGTATTTTAATAGCTTCGCTCAGCTATCTCTTCCTACCAACTCCTCAGGAGCTGCCAGCCGGCGCTCTCACCTTGGATGCAGCACCCAGAGGAGAATCCTACAGAAAGGCATGACTGCTCAACGCCTGCTGTGTGTGCGTATGTGTGTGTGTGTGTGTGTATGTGTGTGTTCACAGGCGTGACAAAGAGACAGAATGTGAGTGTATATAGGTGTTTGTGTACTTGAGTGTGTTTGGCAACGTGTGCAAGTGACTTTGTTTGTATGAAAATGCACAGGTCCATATGTGAACAGTATGCATGTTTATCCATTAACTAAGAACTAATTAATATGGTATTTTTATGCATCTTTCCGTATTATTCCTGTTTAAAAATACATAAAGATATGCACAATGTCAACAAATATAGAAGGTCCTAGTTCAAATCCAACGTCAGCTGGAGAATCATTCTGTGTGAGTTTCCATGTTCTTCCAGTGTCTGTGTGGGTTCTCTCCTGGTTCTCTGTCTTCCACCATCCACAGACATGCACCTTAATCAGTTAACTGGTCAATCTAAATGTCCTGTAGGTGTGAATGTGAGAGTGAATGGTAGTTCATGTGTATATGTCAAGGGTGAACCCCTCCCTTTGCCCACCCAATGGTTGCCGGGGTAGGTTCCATCCACCTGCAACGCCATAACTAAGCAGCTCAGAAAATAGATGACTGGACTGCTGTTATAGCCAAAGTTAACTGAAAATAGTCTGTCATTGATGGATTTTTTAAAAACATGACAGAAAATTCTGAAGGCATCTGTCATTTTGACAGATTAAAATACTGAGGGCAATCTACCAAAGAACGTTTTTACACAACGCTATGAACAGAATCTGCTTGCAGGATTGCTGATCTGTCTGTCTCTTAACAAGGCATCAAATAGTCCATAACATCATCCTACCTGTGTTTAACCCTACAGCGCCACTGTTCACAACTACGCTGAATACAACGCTGGTACTTCTTTCAAATGACTCACAGTTAGTTCACCTGTAGCACACCCCCTGCCCAGTTGATGGCGAGTGTGCATAGTAATCAGTCATTGTCAAGTCTTTTCTTGTTGTTTAGCTGACTTAGCCAAAATTATATGCTACTTTTCTAGCACAAAATGCCAAGACAGCCGAGTCTACTTAATTATTTTAAAAAGCCCACTAAATGTGATGGCATTGATAAACGCGGTGAAAAAAGAGGGACTAATGCATTGGAGGATGAAAGGTAAGCAAGTAATACTGATAAACGTTTATCAGCCAGCAGCAACTACAGTTGCTGCATCATTGAGATGCTTTTGAACATTAAATACTACTAAATATGTCTCATTATCATTAAACATTAAATTTGATATGACGGATAATAATGTGTTATGACGTAATTTTTACGACCCCTTCTGTGAAAATGATGGACAATAAACATGTCTACCTCTGATTATAGCCATATACAGTGTTTATCACCACCAAAGAGATTATGTGACCACTCCCATTTGTCCGTCAACAGAATTACACCAAAACTACTGTACAGATATTTGTGAAATTTGGTGGAAGGGTATCTACAAAATAACAACAACAAAAGTAAAGTCACTAAACATAACGTGTCCGCTGTTGAAAACCCTTGGCCTTCAGTCCACGCCAGGGTTTCCTTATTGTTGACTATCTGCTGCCCCCACCGGTTGAGAACTAGTGGTGCATCCCAAAGTTTTTGCACATACAGACGGACAGACAGACAGATGGACAATGAACCGATGACAATGCCCTGCAGCAAGAGGCGAGGGTAACAAGGACTACTCTTTCCACCTACACAGGATTCCAGTCTTTAGGTGTAACCACACCAGGAGGTTTGGGTCAATAAATGGAGCCCAGAGGCTCTGCTTTTTGTCCTGCAGAAGAAGGGGCTCATTGCCTGAAAGAAATAACTATTTTATGAAAACTGTTGGTTCTATAACAATCAGAAAACCTCTGTGATGACCTTTGACAACTGATAGACTACACTAGCAAATTATGATGCATTATGATTATGATTATGATGACAGTTTGAGATGTTTCACTACAGGCCTATGAGGTTGAACCACAGACAAAACGCACATGACCTTTTATTTGTTTATTTCTTGTTACCTCCGCCAAGGAGGTTATGTTTTTACTGGCGTTAGTTTGTCTGTCTGTCTGTCCCTGTGTAAGATAACTCCAAAAGTTATGGATGGATTTGGTTGAAAATTTTATGAAATGTTGATGCTGGCACAAGGAACAAATGATTAAATTTTGGTGGTGATTGGGGGGGGCCCTGATTTGCCTTGGCGGAGGTCTGTGCTCTCCGAGTGCTTTTCTAGTTTTATTTCTTTTCTTCTTTATATCATTACAACCAAAGTTAAAAATAACCAATCACTAAACATATAACTCATCTCTCACATAAGTGCGAAAACAAATTTGGTCTGCACACTACACTAGCTGTAGCAAACACGTTCAGTGACATTAGAGAAGTAAAATGACTGACTCGTAGTGACACAAGGACTGAAGCTTCAGATGATCTGTAGCTTCAACTGTGTTCACAAGTGTCACTGTCAGCCAATGGTAGCTGTTCTCTGATGTGTCTCCTGGTGTTTACGACAAAGAAGGAAAGACACATCAAAGTGCAGGTGAATGTGGCTCCATGACAACCACTCAGGCCCACTCATAGTAACACTGGAAGTCATCACACATCTCACCAAATACTCTAGTTGATTTTTGGCCATATTAGGTGGCATCATGATTTTAGTTCTATGGAAAAGATGTTAAAAATCCTCACAGAGGTCATCTGATTGTAATTAAATGAACTGTTCTCACAACACAGGAGTTTGGGATAGTCCATTCAAACCCAACAGAACCAGCCTTTGGTCTTTCTTTGCAGACTTCAGGCCCTTAGATCATTATTGTCTGAGATATTTTTGTGAAAAACTTACAATAAATTTGACATGAATTTTGGTGGAATTCTCCAGCATCATGCTAAAACATGTTACAAATACAAATGTCCAATTCTATACTGTGTCCATACGTTAACATTCATACTAGACAAATGTAGAACTTATGCTGGTTGATAATATTCTGTGTCATTATAGGAATGTGAATGCATGTGCACATCACCACACAGTGCTGTGTCTCAGTGGTCAGTGCTCTCACCTTGCATGTTCTGAGTTGTGCTGAGTTTGCATGTTCTCTCAGGGATTCCTCTGGGTTCTCTAGTTGAAAAACATATATGTTAGGTTAATTCTCCTATTGGTGCCCTTGACCGAGGTACTGGCTCGGATGTAGAGTTGGTCCCACTGCTCCTATGTGAGGGGTTAAACGCAGAGCATGAATTTCCTTCCAGGACAATAAAGGTGAACTTTACATGAGGCTTTGATTAAAATTCACCTCTATATATGTGATTCCACTCTGATCATCTTGTAGTGTTTTAGTTTATGTATCTTTCATTGTTTTGTCCAGTACCTGCACCATCACAATCTGCAGTAGAAATATTATTGTGTTATATCTGAATCATGTACTACAGAATTGGCAGGTAGAGATATTTTCTTTGCAATGCTGTGCCAGAAAATGCTTCTCTCCCAGGTTTCTGGCTCTGGTCGCTGCCAGTGGTCATCGGTGGCCTGAGGAGAACCACATGTCTCATTTGACATTCAGGCCTCCAGCTGATTCTTTTTACCAGCAGTGAGCTGCTTCACCAGGAACACAGCTCACACCAAACAACACCAACCAGCTGGTCAAATGAGCTTCCTGATCATATAAACTGCAGTTTGATACAGACATTATCAAAAGTATTAATATTTGTTCCAAATGGCCACATTCCAAGGCAGAGTTAAAACTGGCCATCAGGAAAAGAGGGGAAATTAAATTGTAGTTGAATAAACTGTAGGGATCTTTTTCAGACAGACTCTCATGGAGGGGATTCACACTGTTGCACTTAGTTGTTCACATGAAAAGCGACAGAAAAAGTCATTTCAAGAACAGAACAAAAACAGACAGCTGAGTGAGAGAGAAATGTTGAAAACTTTCTCATCTCTGTTGGTTTGGCCAATTACTATACAAAATGGATGTGACAGTCAGTTGTCAGTTTTGGTAAGTTACACACACTCTGGGACTCTTCTTATAGGACATCATAAATGTGCATGAGAGTGGGTTTCTGAAGCTCTACAACTATGTGACAGGCTGTTCTGATTGACAATAAACAGGCATTAATGTGACTGGAGGCACCCTCACCCACCAGCAGGAGCTGCTATAATGCAATGAGAAGAAAATAATCCCACAGTGGTTTTATTCCCAGCTCCTCCACTAATTGTCAGCCAAACCAGAAGTGCCCGGTAATGATAAATTTGAAGAGTCAAGGACATAGTCATCAGTGTTCCTTAATTTTTTTTTTCTTGGTCATGTGGGCTGAGCCAGAATGAAAGCAAACAATGTTCTGTCCCAGCAGAGCCAGGCCGGTAATGGCACAGTTAGCTTCAGGGACCACTTACAGTAAAAAAATACCACACCTGTTTAGGAGTCAGGAAACTTAATTCAATTTAATCTCTGGCACTGAGAAAAATTAATGAAATCATCAGAGACAAATTGTGTTTAACATTTTAGACACTCTTTGTGATGTTATTATCTAGAGTGCCTTAAAAGTAGTTAGGCAGATAATAAGCTGTTCAAGGAGACACGGGACAAATGTGTCTGTTGGAACATGTAAACCACCATAAAACCAGAGCGGTATATATACTGTATATAAAAATGTCAAGAGTCCTTTGTCCCTGCTGAAGGACTCCAGGATCTGTATGCAGCAGGAAGCCATATAAAACACTTTCTATTGAACAGCTGGTGGATGTCAGTGCTAAAATCCCAGACTGAATAATAAAGCATAGCTGAATGTTGATAGGTAAAGCTCCATGTACTGTAGGTGATACGGATTCTATTTACCTATACTAATTAACACTTCAAAGGGAAATGACTTAAAATTTGCATTTCACTGTCAGGAAATCCTATTACATTGTTTTGATGTGTGCCTGCCAGAAATGAGCTCAGCAGACAAAAGCCCACATGTTCTAATGACTTTTAATCCGTCTGAGTCAATAGCCACCAAGGTGTTTAGGAATATTAGCATCATCTGTCAGGGAAATTCTTGACACAACTATTCCCTCACAACAACAACTGGATCTTTAGGAAGTAAAATAAAATATACACACACACACACACACACACACACACACATATATATATATATATATATATATATATATATATATATATATATATATATATATATATATATATATATATATATATGTATATGAAAGAGTAACAGGCTCAACTCCATCACACCAGGAAGTATGGGCTGCTGTGTTTTGATAGGCTGGTTGCCAACAGCGAGGCAGTGACAGAGCGTGGCGCTCACACACTGTGATGACGCTGTATCCCAGCCAGAGATGCTGCAGCATCACTCACATAAAGTGAGCATGTGTACACAAAAAGAACACACACCAGCGATAGTGTGTACACATGTACAGAATAGGCAGCAATTATGTAGCTTCCAGGATCTCTCTGAATATGCATATGCAGTTGTCTGTATGTGATCAGTTTGCATGTTTATTTGTACTGTACAGACAGTATCTACACGTACACAGATACTGTCTGTACAGTATCTTTACATACACAGATACTGTACAGACAGTATCTGTACATGCAATACCTGTACATAGAGTATGTACATGGAGTACCTGTACATACAGTATCTGTAGATACAATATTTGTGTACATACAGTATCTGTGTACATACAGTACCTGTACATACAGTATCTGTGCACATACAGTATTTGTGTACATACAGTATCTATGTACATACAGTATTTGTATATATACAGTATCTGTGTACATACAGTATTTGCACATACAATATCTGTACATACAGTATTTGTGTACATACAGTATCTGCACATACAGTATCTGTACATACAATAATTGTGTACTTACAGTATATGTACATACAGTATCTGTGTGGGTACAGTATTTGTGTACATACAGTATCTCTGTATACAGTACCTGTACATACAGTATTTGTACGTACAGTATGTGTACTTACAGTATCTGTACATACAGTATTTATGTACATACAGTATCTGTGTACATACAGTATTTGTACATACAATATCTGTACATACAGTATTTGTGTACATACAGTATCTGCACATACAGTATCTGTACATACAATAATTGTGTACTTACAGTATATGTACATACAGTATCTGTGTGGGTACAGTATTTGTGTACATACAGTATCTGTGTATACAGTACCTGTACATACAGTATTTGTACGTACAGTATGTGTACTTACAGTATCTGTACATATAGTATTTATGTACATACAGTATCTGTGTACATACAGTATTTGTGTACATACAATGTTGTACATACAGTATCTGTGGACATACAGTATCTGTACATACAGTATTGGTGTACATACGGTATCTGTACATACATTATCTGTGTACTTACAGTATTTGTTCATACAGTATTTGTGTACATACAGTATCTGTACATACAGTATTTGTGTACATACAGTATTTGTGCACATACAGTATCTGTACATACAGTATTTGTGTACATACAGTATCTGTACATACAGTATTTGTGTACATACAGTATCTGCACATACAGTATCTGTACATACAATAATTGTGTACTTACAGTATATGTACATACAGTATCTGTGTGGGTACAGTATTTGTGTACATACAGTATCTGTGTATACAGTACCTGTACATACAGTATTTGTACGTACAGTATGTGTACTTACAGTATCTGTACATACAGTATTTATGTACATACAGTATCTGTGTACATACAGTATTTGTGTACATACAATGTTGTACATACAGTATCTGTGCACGTACAGTATTTGTGTATGTACAGTATCTGCACATACAGTATCTGTATACACAGTATCTGTGGACATGCAGTATCTGTGTATACAGTATCTGTACATACAGCATTTGTGTACATACAGTATCTGTGGACATACAGTATCTGTACATACAGTATTGGTGTACATACGGTATCTGTACATACATTATCTGTGTACTTACAGTATTTGTTCATACAGTATTTGTGTACACACAGTATTTGTGGACATGCAGTATCTGTGTATACAGTGTCTGTACATACAGCATTTGTGTACATACAGTATCTGTGGACACACAGTATCTGTACATACAGTATTGGTGTACATACGGTATCTGTACATACATTATCTGTGTACTTACAGTATTTGTTCATACAGTATTTGTGTACATACAGTATCTGTACATACAGTATTTGTGTACATACAGTATTTGTGCACATACAGTATCTGTACATACAGTATTTGTGTACATACAGTATTTGTGCACATACAGTATCTGTACATACAGTATTTGTGTACATACAGTATCTGTACATACAGTATTTGTGTACATACAGTATTTGTGCACATACAGTATCTGTACATACAGTATTTGTGTACATACAGTATCTGTACATACAGTATTTGTGTACATACAGCACATATAGCTCTAATGCGAATCAGGATCAACTTTGTTGTTAATTGTGCCACCTTTAATTATTTGCCCAGAATTGGTGGGAACTGGAATGTGATCCAGAGAAACACAGAAGCTGAAGCAACAAACACAGATTTGATGTCTGTTAGGAGGCCAGATTTTACAGCATGCCAAGAGCCACTGCACACACATCACTTCTAACTAATTTGTGAGGACCATGATTGACACAATTCAATGCTTGCTGTCTTACTCTAACCTGAACATTAACAAATGCTTAACTGGAGCAGATTTGTGGGTCAGGTCCTCACTTCAGTGATTAAAAACACATACACACAAAGCATTTTACTATGCATCTAATAGACAACCATAAGTGAAACCATAACCTCTGGAACTATGTCAGTCTTCATTTTGTGTTCATTGTGTGCGTTACCATTTTCAAAGTCCCTGAACTGAAACAGCAACAACTGCTGAGCTACATCTTCCACACAGACAAAGGCACATGGGTTTATATGTGCTGTTTCCTCAGCTGGGATTTAGTCATTTTAATACCATGGCTCAAATCTCCACATGCAAATGTTTCACCAAATCCACTTCTCTTCTTCCACTATTTTGCAAAGACATTGTCTTAGTGCTTAGCACTGCCGAAGATGAGTGCCATTCATTTAACAAAATCCAAAATGGCCAAACAACCCAGAGAGTTATTTTTCCCTTTTCTAGAATGATAGTGGATGGTTGTTGGAAACAGAGGTAGGTCGGTTTGAGGCAACCAAAGCTGAAATATAGCCACATATAAATTGAGCAACAGAAAAAACACACAGTTTTGATGTAAACAAGGAAAGCTTGATTTGTTTTATTTCTGTTTTATTTCCATTTATTTTATCTTCATCCAGATTTGCTAGTGCATGGTGGCACTAGTATGGTCTGTTGGTTGTTTATGGTTTAATGAAGGGAGTTCACTCACAGGCTGTAAAAATGCAGCCAGACACCATGAATATCACAAGACCTGTGTGACCTTTTCATGGCCTTAATACACCCTAGCTGGTCTTTAGGCAGCCATTAGCACAGTGTTTTTCAACCTTGGGGTCGGGACCCCACGTGGGGTTGCTTGGAATTCAAATGGGGTCGCCTGAAATTTCCAGTAATTGATGAAAATTAAAAAAAAAAAAAAAAAAGTACTAAAAAAATATATAGTGAGTTGAGAGAGACAATTCCAATACATAAAAGACATGACAAACTGTGAAGCTGAAACTGAAGCACTGTGGTACTGTTTATCTGTCAAATGTTCATTGTGGTCGGTTTCAGATGCTGCAGCTCTTTCATAATTCATAGTTTGAGTTATTGTTGTTCAGTATTAATTGTCAGCCTTGTAAATCCAAGCTGGACTGACTGTACATATCCTGACCAAGGAAAACAAAATTCTCCCTAACTTTTACACCTAGCTTTTCTGCCTCCGTCCATAATAATACATATTATATAGACTAAATGTCATCTAAAATTAACGTTTATTTGCAAAAACAAATTGATTTTAACAAAAAAAAAAAAAAGAAAAAAAAAAAGTCTCCATCTTGAATGCCTGGGGTCGCCAGAAATTTGTGATGTTAAAACGGGGTTACAAGCCAAAAAAGTTTGGGAACCACTGCATTAGCATCATCCCAACATGGACATGGTACAGTTGGTTGGCTCTTTCATTTGGGCACTGATTGTGGACATATGATGCCCAGGGATCTGTGTAGCAGGTCTGAAAGGATCATGAATCATGTAAATGCAATGGGTGGATACGGCCATCCAGGATCACTGTGGTCACATAATAATAATGGATTAGATTTATATAGCACTTTTCTATGAACGCATACTCAAAGCGCACACAGTGGATCCATTATTCATTCACTCTCACATTCTCCCTCTGGTGGTGGTAAACTACATTTGTAGCCACAGCTGCCCTGGGGCAGACTGACGGAAGCATGGGTGCCAATCTGCGTCTACGGCCCCTCCGACCCCCACCAAACACTCATACACATTCATACACCAGTGTGAGTAGCAGCACTGGAGGCAAGGAGGGTAAAGTGTCTTGCCCAAGGACACAACAGCACATGGACAGGGCAGGATTCGAACCGCCAACCCTTCGGTTATTGGACGACCTCTACCATGGCTCAGATGGCTCTACCATCTGAGCCATGGCTATGTATTATTGCTTTTTATTGCAATGTAGAAAATCAGGGTTAATAGAGTTACCATATTTGGTTCCTTACCCATAAGTGGCAAAAAAACCAAAAACCCCCCCAAAACTCCAAGAAGTATATATAAAAAATACAAGAAAAACACATGAAAGGTGCTAGGAACATGTATTTTAGAACATTAGAACATCACTTTTAGAGCATTAGAACAACATAAGTGCTGATCCAGACACCTGTCAACATCCGCATTTTCCCTTTGAACATCATCCCTTACATTAATACCATTACTTCATGGTACCTAACAAAGCAGTTACACTCACTGTTCAAGCAGAGGTGGACCTCCCAGACCCTGTAGACCACATTGGACCTGAGACTGTTGCATCACTGTCCTCACTGGAACTGTTGCTGTCACTGTCTTGTAATGTATGCAGAAATTACCAAAAATAGTAACTTGCCCAATAAATGGTTACTCTCAACTAATTGACAATGGAACCGTAAACAGGTTTATGTCAAAGTAACAAAGACATGGGTACAGTCAGAAACAAACACTACACAGTTTTAAACCGTGTGTTTATATATTCAGTTTAAGTGAAAGAATGTTACAGTCCTGACAAGCTCTTTTCCAATTCTGTGTGTGAACTAAACAGGGGTGTGTGTTCATGATGCAAAAGGATGTACCCTCATGAATAGAGTATGGTTATGTGTGAATAATATGGAGTTTCTTTGGTGAGAAGGGGGTTGAGAATTGAGGACTGAAAAAAATAAACAAAAGGAAAAATAAGGAAATGGAGAAAGATTCAGTGCTGACATTCTGCAGTTCTCAGCACCCAAAAAGACACCATTTGTGTGTGTCTGTCTCTGGCAGTATGCTCTGGCAGTTTGAGGGTAGAGAGGATTTGCCCGTAAGTTACTCAGCTTTTATGTAATAGCCGTTTGCAGTGTTCCAGGAAGGCATCTGCAGAGATGCCACTGACTCAAGATGCGAACTGGGCTGTTCCTCCGGCTGCAGCTGCCGCCTCTTTTGTCAGGAAGGAAGTTCCAGTGAACCTAGGAAACAAGGCGAAATATATATGGAGAAGGAGGAGACAGGATAAGTTGAAACGACAAAATTTCAGAGAAGTCGTCTAGCTGCAGGCCCAGTCTGTAGTCTGAATCTACACTAGATGGAGGCCTGCTAATCTCTCCTGCCTCCTGCCTGTTCAACAGTGCAGCGCTAAGCTGATGTGGTTGGATATGAAGAGGCGGAAACAAGCCCATCGCTTCTTTTGTCCAGCCTGTTGTAGATGGGATGTAATCCATGGCTTGTTTCAGCAGAGCCCAACATTAGCCCATAGAGAGTCTCTCCATGTGGACTGGGTGGGTTTAGATATGGTTCATATGTTCATGTTCTCCCAGAATATTCACCATTTTGGTCTTTTAGTTTTGATCATTTATCAAAAATCTAAGTGTAAGATTGTCTACTTTTAATGAGATTCCACCCATCATATGTGTATTATGTGGTATACAATAAAGTCTTATCTTATCTTATCTTATCTTATCTTATCTTATCTTATCTTATCTTATCTTATTCATGCTGACAGATGACGTGGTGCATGAGGTGGGTTTCCAGATACAGCACATACAGTGTACAAATATTCTGTGTAATTGTCTTTAAGTTGAATTGAGATTTTATGTACTGTGTGTTCTAGGAACATCGCTGAAGAGTTATTAATTAGAGGTGTTAAGGTTAATGTCATAATGCAGTCATTGTGTTAGCTGAGTAGTTCTGTGTTGAAATAACTTGATGTTAATTCATAGTGTAATTAATCCGGTGCGCACAAGTGACCAGTACATGTTCTGTTTCTACAGATTTTCATTTTGTGGGGTGTGTCCATAATACTGGAGTGTCGTGCAAGTAGGGTCGTGAAAAGCCTTTCATCTGTCATCTTACACACAATGCAGAGTTGAGGGTTTGTTTATCTGAGATCAGTTACACCAGCAAATAACTAAAAAAGAAAAACAATAAAATAGCATTGTCAGTTTTTCATTCCTTTTGGACAACCTTACACAGTGACAAAGGGACCGACTGTACATACATACTGTGTGTATGTACTGTGGTGGAAGGGACTAGACCCACCTGCTGCACCAAAGTGTGGAGACTGTTTGTCTATGTGAGAACACCCATAACACAATGGTGCTCTGATAAAATTTAAGACGTTAAATGTATTCTAAGTTTTTGCAGTTGTTACCAATACAAATCTGAGTCACATCCAAAATGTTAATTTAAACATTGTAGAGGTATCGGTGGCAGTTGGTGTAAATAAGTTCAAACAGCAATGGAGTGAACTCTTCTCTCTCCTTAACTTTGGTTATACTTTTGTATGTGATAAATAAAAAACTACACCATCTATACCATAGATATTTAAATATGCCAACGTCTTGAGTGATGCTGACAGTTAACGTTCACAGAAGAACACAGAGATCTCTCACAGCAGCCATTTTAACTCAACATGTGTAATTACTTTAACCCACAGAGACTGCGTTCTGTGCACGTGCAAAAGGTCCAGGATTTTAGTTTGTTCTGTAACAAAACCGATCCATCATCATCAATACTATTAAGATCACCTGGGTTTTTCTTGGTTTCTCACTGTGTTTCCCAAATCTTTTTGGGAGCGTGAAGTTGGTTCCGTTCTCGGAACCAGTTCCGTTTATGGAACCAGTTCCGTTTAAGGCTCCAGTTCCGTTTAAGGATCCAGTTCTGTCTGAGGATCTAGTTTCATTTACGGAACCATCTCCGTTTACAGATCTTGGAACCGGTTCAGTTTCCGGAACCACTTCTGTTTAAGGGTCATGGAACTAAACTGTGCTCCGACTTCCAAGCCCCGCTTGGCGTCCTCAAAGCCCCAGCTCCTGTGGGACTTGGAGCTGCTCTAAACTGCAGTGAACCGGGAGACCAAGCCGTACTTCCACGGACCTCGGATCTAGTTCTGAATAATGCTCTCCATCAGGTCCGACCCATAAATTAATACACATTTGCACTCGTCTGCTGTTTATATTTTCTTTAATACTGGCGATTATCATTTTATTTTACTTCATTAATGCCAACCCTAACCTCCACATCGCTGCATTGTGCCCTGCAGGAAGCGGGCTCCAGGCTTCTAGCGCCGGCTCCTGTTGAGCTTGCAGACTGGTGCACTAAGCCGCTGTGACCCGGTACACCAAGCCGCAGTACGGACCGCCAAGCTCCAGGCTTTTTATCACCTACCAGCTACAATTAACTTAAACGGACCTCGGAAGTCCAGTTCCATGCTGGTTATGAATAAGCTTTCTCAGATCTACTTATTCAGAACCAGTTCCATGTATGGTTCCTTAAACGGAACTGGTTCCTTAATCGGAACCACTTTCGTTTAAGGATCATGGAACTAGTTTTGTTAACAGATTTCAGAAGCAAGCCGTGCTCTGATATCCAACACCCGCTTCGCCCGCATCAAGCCCTCCAAGCCTGAATTCTGTGGGGCTTGGAGGTGCTCTAAAACGCAGTGAACCAGGAGACAGAGCCGCCTCTCCATGGACCTTGGATGTAGTTCCAAATAATGCCCTCCTTTGGGTCCGAGTCAAAAAGTAATACACTTTTGCACTCTTCTGCTGTTTATACTTTCTTTCATGCTGGCGTATGTCATTTATGACTTCCTTAATGCCAACTCCAACTCCCACATCACCGCATCGTGCCCTGTAGGAAGCCGTCCTACGGGCTCCGAACGACGGCTTCTGTGGCCTGCAGAGTGGTGCAGTAAGCCGCTGTGATCCGGGCGCAGATCCATTTCTGAGAACTGTTTTTGTTTACAGAACTCGGAACCAAGCCATGCTTGAAGTTCCACTTTGACCGTGAAAAGATGACAAATTGCATTTTACACCAATTATTTGCATGTATTGATAGGATTAATGGTTAAGAAGTTATTAAACATTTTAGACCAGTAGATGATTTTGGACTGTGGTGGTTTGGGTCTTGATGGGTTGAATAGTGTTATTGTGTCATATTGTCATATTTTCCTTGAACGGTATGATTATAGAACTTTATGACATGTTTAAAGTTAAGGGGAAAAAATTATATGATGTGATATAAGGAATGAATCATGTGCTGTCCATTGTGCTGAATCCTAGAGCCTTACACGGAACTGGTTCCGAATAAGCAGATCCGAGAAAGCTTATTCGGAACCAGCATAGAACTGGACTTCCGAGGTCCATTTAAGTTAAACACAGCTGGTAGCTGATGAAAAGCCTGGAGCTTGGAGGTCCGTACTGCGGCTCGGTGTGCTGGGTCACAGCGGCTTAGTGCACCAGCCCGTGGAGGACTGGCTTGGTCTCCCGGTTCACTGCAGTTTAGAGCAGCTCCAAGCCCCACAGGAGCTGGGGGTTTGAGGGTGCTAAGTGGGGCTTGGATGTCGGAGCACAGTTTAGTTCCATGACCCTTAAACAGAAGTGGTTCCGTAAACAGAACCGGTTCCGAGATCTGTAAATGGAGCTGGTTCCATAATCGAACTAGATCCTTAGACAGAGCTGGATCCTTAAACAGAACTGGTTCTGTAAATGAAACTAGATCCTTAAATGGAACTGGATCCTTAAACAGAACTGGTTACGAGAACCGAAAATGGAAAAGGTTTCGAGAACGGAACCAGCTTCACGCTCCCAACTTTTTTGTGGGACTAATTTTTTAGAAACAAAAACAGCAAAAACAGACAAAAATGTTATGACTCAATTTGCAATAGGACTGTACGAGAAACATGTTTGATATTTTAGTACTACTATTGTAACACTGAAAAACACATTTTAAATACTTGAGTAATTACTCAAATGAGACAAAACAAGTGCATTTAGGCAGACTGAATACAGAGTGTTACTACTGCATCCAAATACTGAACTGCTTAGTCTTTGGGAGGAAACTAGAGAGAACATGCAAACTCTATACATAAAGACCCATGTGTTCAGTGCTGGAGTTGAAACCAGGTGATAATTACTGGACTAGTACAGGACTCATGTCACTTCCTTTACACTCCTCTAATCCATCTGTCAGTCATGACCCAGTGTTTGGGAATGGAGACACTAGTATTCCTCTATCCCTGTAAATATGAAACATTGGTTATGGTGAAACTGGTGTCCATTTTGTGCTCTTATTCCCCATACTTACTTCCCGTGTTTAATTAGTGACCATGTTGGTGTTTCATTTAAACTACGACCTATTGACTGAATGAAGAAATACTGTATTTGTTTGTTTGCGTTGACTGGTTGAACCCTAATGAACTGTTGTCTCACATTATTCTACAGTACAAATGAATGTAAAATACTTTTGTAGTGTATGGATGAGTCCATGTTCCAAGAGACCTTCTCCAGTTTGTTTCATACTTACAAAAAAATTATGTTATTAGTCATAATAAATGCCATAGAAAAAAATCATACATTTTTTTACATAACAGGGATTTGAATGATTTGTTTTAAGGTACAATATGTCTTTAACTTCTATAAAATAAAAAACACAGTTGTATATTTGCAAAATTAGAGCTTAAAACTTAAACTTAAAAGTGTTAAACAAAATCATTTGCACTTCAAAGCACTTTCAGTCTGGTGTAACTACACACTAAGATTCAACAAAACCTGCAGATTTTTTGGATTCATTTCTCATTTTGTTCTGTAGTATTATTGTGGTAGTGTTTTTTCTAAATAGAATAAATTCTTCTAATGTATGAAGCATTTAAAATGAAAATATCATCTCACAAATATTTCAAAAGCAACATCTACTAGTAAAAACAACAACATTTATCAGGTCAGGAACATTTTCTGAAATCTGATTTGTGATGGATTTACCAATATATGTGTTTGGAAACCTCATGAATTGTGAAGTAAATAACCCCATGGGTCTCTATTTTTTCCAGAATGAATGTTTAAGAATGATTTCAAGTAACTTTGAAGTTTCCATAAGGTGGGTGTTCACTCTTCATTTCACTGTATCTGTTCAATTGAATTTGCAGCATGCAAAGTATTCATATAAGTCATAAAATCTGCCCTTTTCAGTAAAGTTGGATGTGCTTTTGGTTAAGGGTAATGTTATGTAGACAAAAAGACACTTTTCAAATGGTGTTTTTCATCTTGTATTTCTCCTGAATTTGCACTGAACATACTTGCTACAACACTTGGGAGGAGGCAATTGTTTCTGAGTGTTCCAAAGCCTCAGCTTCACAGCTAACAGTCACAGTTTGTGTTGCTCAGCTTTGTCAATAACTGCATCATGCGTCTGCTGTGTTGTTGCTGCACTAATGTCTGATGGTCCAATTATAGAAAATGGCCAAGAGAGCGGTTTAGGCAGTTCAGAGGAAATCCAGTCATTAGACACTCACAGATAATGGTGCATAAATTGTGGGTTTTCAGACTGTTGTTTGAGGTTCCTACTTTTATTTGTGTGTATCCACTATTAAAAAAAGACCCAAATTGGCTCAGAGGTCGAGGAAATCACAAAATATTAAACCTAAATTTCTATTCATCAGGAAAGCTTTGGGATAATCCATGTGCTGTCTGAATTTGACCAGTAGAACCAAGAAGCTGTGACTTTAAGGACATTTGTTTGAAAGGGATATGTGTTCTTTAAGTTCTGTTTTGACCCTAAAAGCGAATGTAGTTAGAATGAACTCCAGAATCCCTCTGACTTGTGCAAACTTAATGTGAACTCAATCATAAGGGATTCAGACGTTGGAACTGGCTAATTACTGGTTAATTATATCTTCAGACATAGGTCATAGCCAGAGCCAGAGCTAAATGTTAACACTAGCTCAGTTTTGCTGACAGAAACTGAACCCAACTTAGACTTTGGCTGCTTTGCCTGAACTTCATCAAAGAAGCTGAAGTCGATTTATGCTGCGGTTTGTACTTTACCGTGTGTCTGTTCATTAGTGTGTGTTTGCATGTGTCAAAGATTTTTTCCCCCCTATTCTTGAGCTGTCCTCTCTTACTTCTTTTTTTTTTTTTGGCATTTTCTGTGTCTTGCTGGAGCAAAGGCTCTGTCTATCTCTTATACTTGGTGTGAATTTGACATAACAGATTGGAATATCACTTGTTCCTAATCCAACATATGACCAGAACTGTAACAAAATGTACTGCACAGAATGACTTGCATTGGTTAAAGACTGTTTTTTTTTTTCCTGAGGATAACTTCATAAGAAAGGCTGAACCAAGGTTAACAGTTGTACATAGTGTTGCATGACTTTTATATGACATACCTCGGTCCTGCCATCAGCATTTGTGTGCTGTCTCTTCCTGTATTTACTATTATTTGGTTTAGACACAGTAGTGCAGTTGGACTTCGGAATGTTGTTGACAAAGACGAACCAACTAAAGATTTCAGACTGGAGCTGTAAACACATCACAAACTTGGGGTTTTGAACCAAGACTAGAGTCTGGTCTATTCAGTTTATATTGATCAGATAACTATGGAAGTAAATCTGTCTCATCAGATTTTGAATTATAAAAGCCATTGAATATCTAATGTTGAATTTTTTTGCTCTGAAATTAAGTAGCTGAATTTTTTTTGCACTGAAATGAAGTATCTGAATTTTTTTGGCTCTGAATTCAACTATGTTCATAAATTTTTAATAAAAAATATTCAGATGCAAAACATTCAGAAGCAAAAAATTCAGAAGCAAAAAATTCAGATGCAAAAATTCAGAAGCAAAAAATTCAGAAGCAAAAAATTCAGAAGCAAAAAATTCAGATGCAAATAATTCAGATGCAAAAAATTCAGATCAAACATCCGGGACACCAAGGATAAGCAATCGAGTCTATCTCAAGTCGAACCAACAGCCAACCAATCAAGTTACGTTAGGTTGGTCACGTGACGCCGATGCAGGAAGAAGGTCAACTAGTGGGTTCCCTCCAGAACTGAGCGCGGATCTCCTTCATCAGCTCTCCTCCCCGTGCTACCGTGGGTCCGCTATGGATGCGAATGATGGCGCTTCGGTAAGTGCATTAACTCTTTTATTTGGCATTTGTGTCGTGTATTTTTGTAAGATTCGGTGATACATACGAACGGACACTTTGCACATTAACAGAATCTATTGGACAGTATCTACACAGAACTGTGGTGTTCGTTAAAATTGTGTTAGCATTGCTAAGGCTAACTGACCATAGTTTATTGTCAGTAAGGTAGGGCAGTGCTTATGATCGGACTGACATAAAAGTTATGACTGTAACAATAGCTGGGTACTAAATCTTAGTAACGTTTAACCACGTAAAACTTCATCTCTGTGCAATTAATTTGCATTGGGCAGTGATACCCCTTTTCCACCAATTATAAGCTAGTGCTAGTTCGGTGCCGATGCTAGGGCCAGTGCTAAACTGGTTTCAACCGGATGCCTCCAAAGAACCGGTTTGGTTTTCCATAGACCAAGAGCCCGGTCAGAGCCACGCCAAGTCACCACAAGTAACGGCGTTAAAGTTAGTAGTTTACATTTCTCATTAGCATGGTGGTAGCGTCGCCGTTTTCCTAATCAGTCAGCTTCTCCATAGTTTATCTATTTTATTGATTAAATAGTCAATAAAATAGATAAACTACGGAGAAGCTGACTAAATAGTAGCCCTGCGATGAACTGGCGAAATGTCCAGGGTGTACCCCGCCTTCGCCCCTATGTAGCTGGGATAGGCTCCAAGCGACCCCCGTGACCCTAGTGAGGATAAAGCGGGTTCAGAAAATGAATGATTAAATAGTTCGGTAGCGTCCACACAAGCTACATTTTCCCAAGCATTTCTCAAGCGGAGCTATAAAGTTCTGACTGTAACAAAAGCTGGGTAGTTAAGTTACTGGCAGCTTAACTTTATCCAAAACTGTCAAATCAGTCCTCGGCAAAGTCTAAGCACATATGTACGGACAGACGACAGTGCCTGCGGCCCGTGGGTCGAGGGTAAAAAAAAAGCACAAATGGACGGCCAGTAATATATCTGTAACCAAACTTTAATTATGTTTAACTTTTTGCCGTCATATAACATCATCTTTTGGCTATTAATTTGTAAGATCCTTCTTACTCTGTGCTGTATTTCTGATGACAGGGAAGTCAGTCTGATGTTATGCAGTCAGCCAGGCACTTACTGCAGTTACTCGCATCGACAGGGAGACAACAGGGCAGTGATATCGCAAATCAAGACATGAGGTTTAGTATTCAACAAATTCATGTAGGCCTACATATGGCTTACTTTAATCAATAAATTCTAGATTCATCTATGGTTAATAAATATTCTTGGATACAATCCTGCAGAGAACAGAGGCAGGGAGGTCACCATGGTGGTATAGCCTATCAGCAAGAAAGACCCTCTGTGCAAATGGAAATGACCAGGTAAAGACTGAAAGGATACATCCTATTTTTAATGCCAGCCTTGTGTTTACATATTTTGGCAAAGGGAGCATTCTTCCTGCTACTTACAGTGAGTAATAGACATTGTATGGTTGCATGCTCTGCTTTTTACTAGTATAGCGAACTTTAAAATCTGTTAGTAAATTCTGGAAGAAAGCGTCTGATGTTTTGTGATCATTCAGTAAAATTTAGAAAGACCTATTTCACTTGAGGCTCATGTGAAATTAGTTTATGTAAAGAAAAAAAATATCATGGGTTTTTAAGGTCTAAATGATGGCCCACTGCACTTTATTGGAACCTAGTGAGAATATACAGTAGAGTGCCATGTTTTTCTATATTCATATGTCATGCAAAACAATGTTCAAATTTGTCCATGATCTTTCAGTGTAGTAAAAAAAAAACAGTTAATATGTTAGTTCATGCTTTAACACTTTTATTTTCTATAGGTCCTTCCCAGGTATTTTTACAAAGTCTCGAGGAAAGAGACGCTTTCCTGCAGCCAATCTTGTTCCTGCCAAGAAATTCAAGCCACTTGAAGTGGCCTTCTACTTGCTGCCAAAGCAGTTTGAGAAAACTCCAAAAGAGCAGGAACAAATCATCCATTTGCAGGCAGGGCTGGGTCGTAGGACTGCTCATCTAGATGAGAGCACAACACATGAAGAGGTAGTATCATGCAGTTATTTTTTTAAAAATTGAATCCGTATATTGTATATTATATTCTGATATACTGTGATGTTCATGAAAAACAACTATGTTCATTTATTGTATGCACACATCTCAAGTAAGGTTTTTGTAGAACCAAAGATACAATTATGTTTGCTCAAGTAAAAGCAACAAAACTATGGGTTAGTGGTAATTATTACTTAGAATTATTTCCATTTTGAGGACAACAGTATATCCAAAGTACCTCACTGACACATAAATCCATAGATTGTGGATTGAGTGAATGAAACCTAGCTTACTTGTCATGCAGTGTGATGAGTGCTATTTCTGATTTGAATGATGAGTTTTGATTCTCTTTTGGAGGTTACACTTGTATGATTTTTTCCCTTACAGTTATGTGATGCCCTCAAAGTTTTATTCCCAAAACTGGGGACAGTTACTGGCGGGTGGCTGCTTTACACATCCTCAGGTAGGCCAACACAAATTTGTGTGTTGGTGTTGCTCATTCATCTAAAAAAAAGTACATATGCAGTAGCGAACTGCACATTATGCAACACACTGTTACCTCATTCTAACAGACACCTATGTCAAACTTTAAAATATTCTCTTCAAACTCATCTCTGTACATTTATTATTAGGTTTATTCATGTAGGCTATTATTTGAGAATTTTTTGTGAATGTTTATTAGTTTGTCTAAATGCATATCAGCAACTGCTAACTAGTTGTTTATTTGTAGTAATTATATTTTATATTTGTAAGTCAAGTATAAAAACAGGTGACGACTTCAGTCTGGACTGCAGTCAGACAAGAAGTTTAGTTGCTTTGACTGACCTTCTAGATATGATATATACCTAATGAACTGTTGAGACTTCACAATCTAGTTTTCCTCTGCAATATTTTCTACAGGTGGATGGGGTAGCCGAAAACTCTCTCTTGTGGCTCCTGACGACACTGGCTATACAGGCAAGCTCTTGAAGGCTGCAAGTCGTGGGGGTAAAAATCTTTACATCGCCCCTATTCAAGAAGAGCTTAGCACAAATTCCCTTCCATTAACTGACGACGCCTTTAGAAACATGCCAAAATCCACATGTCAAAAGTGTGAAGCAGCAGTTCCCCTTCCACTCCTGACAGAGCACATCAAGTCTTGTGATGTTATTCATGTTGGCAGTGATGATAACCTGATTAATGTGGATAGTGGAGACCCGGAAGAGAGCAAATGTAAGAATTCTCTGTTTAAGATTTGTTAGCACATAATATAGTAATAAACAAAATACATTCAGAGACAGTTTGTTTGAAAATAATAGTCATTTTTTGCTTGTAACTTCAATTTCTCAGCAGCAGATATGCAGGAATGTCCTGTCTGCACAAAAATGTTTCCCACTGACTTTATTGAGGCACATGCTTCTTCATGTGGGGAAAGGTAGCCATTTACTTTTTACTGTTAGTTTTTTTTTCTCTCATCAGCAATTGTTTTACACTTTAACATGCAGCACAACTATAACACACAAAATGTTATGTTTGTAGTGCAGGAAATGAAGTGATGCATGCAAGCACTGTCATTATGGAAGAGCAAGCCGCAATGCCTGGCCCATCAGGAACATGTGCAGCAGTCACAGATGGTAGGTGCTGCTCAAAGTTAGCAGTGACACAGGAAGGTAAAGGTAAACAGTGTTACAGTGCAGCAAAAATTGGCATGTAACAAAGCATGACCTACTCTTTCTTGATATACACTATGAATTGTTTACCTTCAAAAGTCACCATAATAAGGAGCGTAGCAGTGATTGGATATTACAACAATTTTATGTATACTTTTCAATCTCAGCAAAGGCTTTAAAGCTCGGTGACTCTGGAATGCCGGAGTAATTCTCACATTTATTCACATGTTAATATATTTGTAGTCAATGAATCTTTATTATAATTACTAGTGTTACTTTATTTATGCCTAAGTAAGGCTTGATGGCTTTGACTTGTGATTTGAACAAACATGTTACTTTTTTTTTTTTTTTGCTATCTTGACAGTTGAGCATAAATAAACAACCATGTTTTTATTTTTTTCTTCTTAGGCTGGTTAACTGTCAGTGACCCCACCAAGGCCATATCTCAGTGTGTGGACAGCTTTCTCCGTATTCATGAAGTGGAGACTCCTTTACTTCTCAGCATGGACATCAGAAGAAGTCCTGCTGAACAGGATATGGCCCTTATCTCTTTCTACAAGCGACCTAATGTGGAATGGGGACGGCCCCTGAATTGCAGACTTGAAGGTAGCTCCAATTTCAATTTATAGTTGTTAAAAACTACTTTAAGTATTTTCTTTATCTTTATTCTGTCAATTATATCTTGCATTATGTTACAGGTGATACTGCTATTGGACAGGGGGTAACTCGCTTTTTTTTGTCAACATGTATAGAAAAGCTGAAGTCTGGGTTTTGCATCAATTTTGGTATGTATGTTATTTGTATGGCATTATTGCAAATGCTGTTCTTATAAGTTGCTTAAAGATGTTTTTAAGTAATGTGTCGACAAGTTTATAGTGTTTTTTTTGTATGTTTGCTTTACCCTGAAGGTACAAAAGACTACTGAATGTATAATGCCTGTATTGTTGAGAACTAGGATCTCCAGTTTATCACAGAACTAACACATACCGTCTGACAAACATTCACACTCATATTCATACCGAGAGGCAATTAAGAGCAATATTACCCTTAATGTCTTTGTACTGTGGAAGGAAGCCTGTTTTCTGTTGTCATTTAATGTTTTTACTGTCTTGAACAGCAAACTCCAATGTTACACGGCTTTTTGAAGGAGAGCCTGGTCATCTAGTCCCTTCAGCCTCTCATTTCCTTGTGGAAAGTGATATGTTCTTGGTGGCGGGGAGAATGCTAGGCCACTCCTTTCTTCATGGAGGACCATGCCTGTCGGGATTCAGCCCTGCTGTTGTTCATGTCCTTCTTGGTGGAAGTCCTGAAACAGCAACTGTTACACTAGAGGACTGTCCAGACCTGGACATCAGAGAAACAATTGCACTTGTATGTTTAATGAAAATAAAATTAAGTTATTTCTCTCATGTTATATTTTATGCCCATTGGGCCACCCTTTCATTGAGTATCCATTGTCTTCGATGAGTGACATTTATATTTGGCTAAATTAAGCTTGTCAAATGAAGAGGGAGTGAATGAGATTTCTAATACTTTTGTATTTATGTAAATGTAATATATATATAAAAAATCCTTATTATTGAGCAGCTCAAATGCTGGTTATCTATAAATAAAATAGAAGGTGGAGCTTATTGGACTCACTGTTCCACTCTGTACTGTGTTATATTCAGTACTTTTTACAAGTGTATATAGTATGGAGCTTTACACATCTTTATCTGTTTCCTGATTTGCTTCCTTCTGTCTTGAAGCTTGAAGGGGAATCCAAACTCTCAGAGGATACAGTAAGTGTCCAGGATTTAGCCCATGCCTGGGACTTCCCTTCCCTGACTGAGAACAACAGGAAATGGCTTTTTGAAAAACTATTGATCCATGCTGTGAGTAAAATTTGAGAAATGTCTGTTTCCTAAGTTAGATGTGGCAATTCTTGTTTTTTGTTTTTATCATGCGAGTGATGTATGGGTTATAAATGCTCATGGCTAAAAACATAAAATCTGTTTGACAACGTTGAATTGTTACACATTTCCTGGTTTATTTATTCCCAAGAGGGGGAGGAATGTCACGGTTGATAGTAATAACAGATGGTGGGAGATCTGCAATATTGCAAATGCAGGGAATTTTATTAGTGAGCAGGAGAACACTCCCTATTACAGGGTTCCCACAGTTATGAAAGTCCAGGAAAAATTGTGAAATTAGAACAGTCTTTCAGGCCTGAAAATATTTGAAATTAACAGAAGGTTCTGGGAAAGTTTTGAATATACACTGCTGTTGACTGTTGTTTCTTCACCTATGACTCCTCCTTTCTTCTCCTCCTGCTGGAGTAAGAGCCTCATTACTTGCTTTAGGATAAAGACTCTTATGTTTTCAGCCATTTGTCTTATTAGTATTAATAGCCACCCTTCTGTCAGTCTGCCCCAGGGCAGCTTTGGATACAAATGTAGTTTACCACCACCAGAGTGAGAATGAGAGTGTGACTGAATAATGGATCCATTGTACGCACTTGGAGTATGTGTTAATAGAAAAGCACAATATAAATCTAATCCATCATTATTATTATTAACAGGTCATCGGACGTGTTACGAGACAAATTAAGCAGCTGAGACGAGGTCTTAAAGAAACCCCAATGTGGACAGTACTGACTCAAAGACCTGATACAGTGGCCATCCTTTTTCCAAAACGGGGAGAAGGAAATTTCAGCCCCGAGGTAAATTTAATTTACTATGATCTTGTAAAGTTTTCTTCATAGTATGCCTTCGTTGAATACTGTCCAATATTATAGTTCATACCTGGTCAGCATCTATTACTGTCTATTTTCAATCTTTTTTGTTTTATTTCTTACTTCATACATATTATCACGTAACCCAGAATCAACAGACTTTCAAAAAGTACCAACAAGTGATGTTTGATTAAACAACTACAAAAGAGTGCAAGTGATATGCAATAGAAGGATGTCAAAGATGCAAAAATGATTGAAGCCTTTCCCATGCTATTTTTTCAATATAGGTACTTCTTCAGCGCATCACTTGGCCACGTGAGGATGAGGATGATGAGGATTATTCAGTTGACACCAAATGCCGCATGTCTGGTTATCTTCGACAATTCATTGCTAATGGTAGGTTTACAGAGTACACTTGGAAGTGCTACTTTCAATATTATTTGTCTGTTTGTATAAAAATTACTTAACTGTTTAAATAGTTAACATAAACTTCAGGTCTTGGATTTTTTTTTTTTTTTTAATAAATTTGTCATGTTGCTGTTTTCAGCTCAATAGTCAGTAGTCTAACTGGTCTTGTGCAAAACATTACTGTTATTTGAACAACTTATATAAAGGGTTTTATTAGTCTTCTATTGAGCAGTTACTGCCACAGTTAATCTACTGATGACCAGCAAAATCATATGTATTAATTTTTTTGTTGATATTTGCTCATTATTTAATCCATTTTAATCTACTCCATAGCAACACTAACTGAATTGACCAATCTGGTCAAATTCTGGACTGGATGGGAGATTCTACCAACAAGTCTCTGTGTAGAGGTAGTCATGGGTAGATGCCCCACAGCTTCCACCTGCTTCGAGACGTTGCGCATCCCAGGGCACTACAAGGATTACGCATCTTTTAAAAGTGACATCCTAGCCTGTATTTACAGTTGCCAGACAGGATTTGGTCTTGTGTGAGTGACATCCTAGCCTGTATTTGCACTTGCCAGACAAGATTTGCACTAAGGTATGTTGATGTGACTTAAGCTTGGTGGATATTTAAAGTTTTGTTACGTTTTAAGAGTTGTTAGTTGAACTTTTATACATTTCTGTACTTGCCAGACAAGATGTGCACTGACATATGCTGCCATGATTTAAGGTTGGTGGATATTTAGTTTGTTCAGTTTTAAGAATTGTAGGTTGAAATGTTATGCTTATCGTCCTTACTTAACCAATATGCCTGATTAGTTAAGGCATATTGCATGTTTTAGACACATTTGGCACACTTGAAGTTTATAATATTCCTTGTAAACCATCTCTGCATTAAAAGAAATCATTCAAGCAGTTGTTGGCAGTGAACTTGACTGTATTGATTTTATTTTCTCACTGTTACAAGTGAATGGCATGAAAGCCCTTTGCAGTGTTATAAAACATCTGTAAACCTCAGCTTTCACATAAATTACATGACATTTTTGAAGTTTTTTTCTTCAGAGAATGTAAAACAGAATAAATCTAGTCAAATGAGCCAACTGGAATAACTTGAAGTTTTAAAATTACTGCAATATCTCCAAGCAAATATGTAAACCCCTTTAAGGAGTACAAAGTTAGTTCAATTTTTCTGTTAACCCATGTTACTCGAAGTTATCCAGATGTTAACACATCCTCACTAATTTGAAAACAACTTGCTTATAAAAACATCTCAACATAGATAGATGGATAGATGTACTTCATCCCAAACTGAGAAATTACAGTGTAGCAACAGCATAACACACATTCAATAACAATATAAAACCACAGCAAACACGAGTAAAGAAGACAAATATAACAAGAGCAAACACTACATTATAAATTAGTAGTATAAAGAAATGTGAGGTATGTTCATGTATGACTAGATCTCCAATCAGTTCTTTCACAGAGAAAGAAACTGCTCACAAAACTGAACAGCAGCAATGTAAATATCACAGCCACAAGACTGTGATGCTGCTCTTGGGTTGACTGCATCTCTTAAAGTTGTCATTTGTCCATCAGTAAGTGGGCATTCTGTGTTGGGGACAATGATGGTTGAATGGTCATCATGAGGAAGTCCACTGTTTTCCC